>NC_134373.1:14837500-15147142 GCF_035582795.1 Mycteria americana
TGGTGCCTGACTGCTCGCGCTACCCTTTTGCTCTTCTTTTCTGCTGCTTCGTGCTGCCTTTGTTTTCTTCATGAACACTCAGCAGTAATTCCCCTGATGTTTACACATGGCAATCTTAAAGGGAACGGTTGGAAAGAAGCATTTTGGATTATCAAATGGTTTGCGTGCACTTTCAGAAATCTTTTAGAAAATGAAATGCCACACATTAAGTTGAACTTCAGAAGTTATATATGCAGCTTAAGACAATAAACTAAATAGCAGTTGGTAAACTTGTTTATGAAAGGTCAACAATAAAAGTACCTTTTGGTTTCAGTACTTGCCTAGCAAAAAAACCCAAGGAGGTGTTACTGTGATATTTTTAGGTTTCTTTGAACATATAGATATGTTTTGGTTAATCTTACTGGCCTGGAAACAAAATTCTGAATAAGCTTTTAGAAACTGTTTGCCTCAAAATAAGTCCTTGTCCACTGCAGGCATGATTTCTTTCTATGTCTTGTATATATTTCTTCATCTAGTTTTTTTAAATTATCTCATAAACTGCAGTTCAAAATATTTTAACATACAATGACTTTTTTCTGTCTATTTCAATGGGAGGGAAGTAAAAAGTCTCAAATATAGAGATATTTGCATTAAAAACCACTCTTTCCACCCAAAAGAAACACTTTATTTCCCTAAGGAATATTCTTTTCTTTTCTTAAAGTTAATTTGTAACTATATTTAAAATTAAATCAGTATGTCTGCAACTTTGTTTCAAAATCTTGGCCCAGAGCAGTAATGAAATACCTAAGAAGACAGACCTATATCTCACTGATCCCATCCATGTATTCCTGTTTTCTATTAATACATTGGAAAAAAGGAAAATCTGTATTAAATAGCACACAATTAAACTTTTCTAAACAGGTTGTTTTTCCCAGTAGGCATTCTTTCCTAGGAGATTTTAAAAGTGTATTTTCTTTTCATCTTCAATGTGAAAATATTTTAAACATTACAGATGTTAAATATTTTTAACAGGTTGTATTTGCTGCTAAGCATTTAATTGCAGAGGTTAATTACTTGTAATTTACACTTCTAGAAAATATTCTGTGATCTGTTTTAACGAACAAAATACATAGTATGGTTGACTTTACATAAAACTTTATAAAAATGTGCATTGGTGTCAAGGCAGTGTTTGCTCCTGCGGAGTTTTTGTGGGCAGCCTTAGTGGAGATGGATGCAGTGTCTTAAATTTAGCCTGCGTGTGAATGGACTAAGATTTTCCAGAAAGGAAAGTAGGTCTTAGTTATATTGCCTTTCAGGGACAGCTATTCTGCCTGCATTTCTGGATCTTACTTTATTTAGTAAATATCATGGCCGGTATTTTGCATCTCTTCTATCATCAGCTAGTTGTGGTCCGCTTTGCTGTGTGCAGGTTTGGATGGCAGCTCATTCAGTCTCGCTGGCCAAGCTCTGCAGTCTGAACCTTGGGAGCTTTTGATTTGCTTCATTTGTTTGGACTTATTTTCTTCCCCCTGCCCTTCCTTTGTTTTACAGATAGGAAAGTTAGCAAAAAGTTTCTCTGTTCTATAAGGAAAAACTTAAAGGAAAAACTGAACAAGGTCTGCTTTGCTTAGATTCAGTGCACGCCCTTTGTTGCTCTATAAACAAAAAAATCATTCTGCAAACTAGTGCTTGTTGTGGAGGACTGCAGGGTAGCTTCATGGACCTTGTTGTTTTAACAAGTCCCAGTGATGATTTTATTATGTTTCATAATTTTTACTTCATTAACTGAATGTGTTGACGTGGTTTGATGGTTTTGGTGATATGTGCCTGGACATTCAGAAAGCCAAGATAAATGGGAAAAGGCTTTCTTAAGCAAACAAAGAATTGGATCAGTCCTTCGTCTGGTTATTGTTTAGCCATGGTCTGATTTTTCCCTCGGTACCTTTGGAGTTAAATGTGAATTTCTTCTCCATGGCTATACTGTAACTCAGCTTTAACTCTGCAGCAAGGGGAAAGCAGTATCAACTGCTAGCTGTGTGAGCATGTATTTTGGTTTAGGAAGGAAAACACCACCTGGCAGACTAAGAGGAATTGGAAAAGGTCAGCAGTTTTGGTACTTGTTAGAATTTGACCATCTTTGCCAGCATGACCTTTCTTCAATAAATTTCCACTACATAGTTCCCCACCCTTGTCCTCTCCATTAATTGCACTTTGATTTAAGAATTTGTCTCATTTGCTGAGACATTTACAGTAAATAAAGGTTAACAGTATAGATTTTTTTTTCTGAACAGCAGGCTCCAGGCATTTAAATGTGTCAGACTTGATGATAAATTGATGTAATCTCTAATAATGACATACTAAGAAGGGTAAGTACCTTTAGAATTCAAAAGGGATCCTGCTCTTACCATTTCTCAAGCATCCCTGCCTGATTTCGGCCTTTGGATGTTTGTGGGGCCAGAAGATGGATGCCAACTTAACAATTCTATTAAAATGACAAATGACCTACCTTGAAAAAAACCCACACTTAAAGCCCATTTGTTTTTATTTTCCCTCCTTCAGGTCCGATGATGACAATGCAGATGACAGGAGTTCCAGGGTGACCAGACTTTGCACTTACTTTCAGCAGAAATACAAGCACCTCTGCCGCCTGGAGCGGGCAGAATCTCGTCAGAAGAAATGCCGGCATACACTCCGGAAAGCCTTGCTGCAGGCGGCCAGCAGAGAGCCGGAGCATGCTGGGCAACTGATACAAGAACTCCGAAGAGCTACGTGTGCTCATACCAGGTTAGACCTTCCCCTGTGACTGCAGTAACCCAGGGTCTGGAGAGGGTAGAGATGGGCAGAGTATCCAGCAGCTGAAATGCTGAACTCTGAAACTGGTAGGCATGCACAAGGCAGAATAACCATGACACATAAATGTCTGTCAGTGGAGTAGAATAAGTATGGCATACAGTGTTTTCCATGAAGACAGGCATTCTCCAGCTTTGTGTTTTAAAATGTGGATTGTTTGTTCAGCAGTATCTGGGCCTAGTTTCTTAAATGTCATGAAGTTAGTGGCCTGCTAAAATTTATTCTTATTAATTAATCTATGTATTTTGGCTGCCTTCAAATATCTGGTACTTTACTAAGCCCAGTTCTTTAGAAGGTGTGCAGTCTGGTCTGCAGTTCACTGCTTCAATTCAGATTTTGTTTTTCAGACAGCTTTTTTTGAAAAGTCTGTACCTCCTCTTACTTCTCTTCCCAGCGAATCAAACTTAAGCTCATGCTTTTTGTTAGATTTAACTCAATCTAACATTAAATGAAACTTGGCAACAAGATAAATATCTTCTAACAACTCTGAAGGTTACCTTCTGTGGGAATTCTTTCTAGATAATGTCAACATCCCTCCAGCTCTCAGCATACTGAGAGTTGGTTGATTCATATTTGCGCAGAAACAGAGTAAGTCTGAACCCTGCCATTATGTCTGGGGTACCAGGAGCATCTTTTTGCTGTTGTGGTTTTCCTTTACAGGATGTGTGACTGGGGGGGGGTTGGGGAGGCTAACATGAGAGGCAGGCTGGAGCAGGGTCCTGAGAGTATATTCTGGTTACGGGATGCTTTTGTTCCTGGACCGTGGGCTGTGGTTCATGACAGTTGGAGGGTTTATTGTTAGGGAGGTGGCATGATGCTGAAGAGCTGCTCAGAGGTGCGATGTAGAGGTACATTACTAGTTTACAAAGTTGTGTAAATGTCTCCAAACTTAAACTACAGCAAAATCTTTCCAGAACTGGCAAGCTCTTGCTGTTTTTTCTTTTCCGTTATTTTTGCCTTTTATTACACAAAAAGATTACGTTGTTTTGGGTAGACTGGCAAAGCCAGGTATGCCTGTCATCACTGCTCTGGTTAATTTAAGTAACCACAGAGTCTCTTCAGTTACGAAATTTTTCACAGGAGTAATATTGCTAACTAAAACTTTGCTCAGTCAAAGTGCAGTTGATGACAGAAATGGCTGAAGGAAAACAGTCAGGCTACAGACAGCTTTTTGTCAACCTAGAAAACAACGTGTACAGAGGTGAAATTCAGGCCTGGAATCGCCAGCTTTATCTACATGAAGGTGACAAACGCCTTGAGAGCAGGCTAACACCGAGCGAGCTGTGTAATGCTTGCAGTACTCATCCACACTGCTGTCTGGTTGCCTGCTTGCAGCTCAGGCTCAAAGCATTGAGGCTGTGCTGAGGAAGCGCTCAGCTCCGGGCACCTGCTGGTGGATTGGGCTGTAGCACATTGATGAAGGAGAGCTTTTACCCATGTTGAGCATGCTCAGGCTCTGCCACTCCAGAGCTCAGTCTAAGTTTGTCTGAGCATATGCTTGCATGTAAGCTCTGGGGATGCTCGGCATGTTTTGATTTATGAACAGGCTTGGAAGTGCACTTGACTGTCCATGTAGACATACCCAATATATTGTACTCCAAAGACTGACCTCATTTTAAGGGTCACCTGTGTTGACACTCACTTACTGCTGTCCTTGGCTCTGTTGCAGGGTGTTGTAATATTTACGTGGTAGTGGCACACAGCACCTCTCATTACAATTAATGCCCTGTGAAATAAACAATAATCCTGTTACTGCAGTCACACCTTCACCTGTCATTGACATCTATTCTGTATCCCTGTGTAGAGTCTGGTAGTAGTGTGCACCCACCTGGATCACGACACACACATATGTGTGTTATAATTTTTCATCCTACTGTGCCACATTCAGTGCAATAGTTGTGCTAAGTAACCACCTGAGACTGGGTTTTTGTCTCTAAACTCTTTTATGCTTTTTTTTCAGCACAAGTCAAGTGAGGCAGAGAGATGCAGAACCAACAACCTGTAGTGGGACTTCGAAGGGAGAACAGTGCACTAACAAGGCCCTTCCATTCACCAGGCATTGTTTTCAGCGTATCCTCTTAACTCTGTTCGGGAGTTGCATTCAGGCATGGAAGCTGTTCTGGTTTAGGGGTTTTTGTTTCTTAGGTTTTTGCAATGACAAATAAGTTTTCACAAAAAAATACCTATTCGTTAGTGTCTTATCAACTACTTTGCTTTTAATTTGTCTGTGTGATTTGGGTGTGTAGACAGTGAAGATAAGTAGTTTGCCACTGGTATCTATCATGGTCACATTGGTTTACTTTGTAAGCTGTGTTTAGTAGGCGCAAGAAGCCTTTACAAAAATGATCATCTTGGTACAACGATGACTTGGTACAAACCACATGGCTTTCAGCCTCATGGCTTTCATCCAGTTCTTGGTAGGTAGACTAACTACCTATGAAGGGTTTATGGGAACAAGTTTTTACACATAGTATAAAAAGATGGCTTACACTGACTAGAAAGATGGAAATCTGATACTTTGCATTGTTTAAACAAGGAGAATAGAAAGAGTCTATTCCAGACAGAAACCAAATTCTGGATGAGGAAGAATTTCCAGTGCTGGGGATTTCAAGGAAAGTCTGAAAAGGATGTTAAGAGTCAATGCATGAAGGTCGCAGAAAGGACGGAGCACATTAGATGTGAGGTTTGATTCTGAAGGCTATAAACAGGCAGACTTCTGACCTGGAATACTTATGAATTCTGCAGACTTTGTTGTTTTTGTTTTTAGCTGAAGAATTGTTGGCGCTTTTGTTGCAGTGACTCTTTTTGTCTGAGCTTTTGCTTTTGGTATTTTAAGTAACTAGTGCTGATCTGTTCCAGTTGTTATCAGACTGCAGCACCTTTTCAATCTTTTAGGTTTGCAGATGCTTTGTTTTTCTTGGTTGATTTTTGCAGGCCCCTTAAAAGTAGTCTGCAAAGCAGTTCAAAACCTCTCTGAGAGAGCATCATGGTGTGCAGCTGTGCTTGGGATTTGTCTCATGATTCTGTTTTTTTTTTTAATTTTTTATTTATTTTAAAGGTTTTTTTGAAGTGTTCTTGCTTCTTGGTGTGCGTGGAGCAGAGAAGTCAAGACTAGTGATTTTGCATTTGTGCCCATTTTTTCCCCTCTGCACTTTCTTCTCAATGGAAACAGTCTCTCCTAAAATGAGCAGGCTCTTGGTTCTGACCCATCCGTCCAGGTCTGCCATCTGGACTGGTCTGCATGTTTTCCATTTTCTTTGTCCTTTCTTTTGTGTTTTAACATTTTCTGAACATACATAGTGATGTTCAGGTCTGAGAACTGTTCAGGATGGAAGGAGTGCTTCTAATGTTGTTTGAAAAAACACAATGAAATATCTGTTTGATTTGCTCTAAGTCTGGAAACACTTTCACTCCTGCAGGGGATTTTTCTGAAGGAAATCTCAGCAAGCTTACGTTTGGATTTACTTGACCTTTCTGTCTGATTGCACATATTCTTTTTTTCAGAGGAGCAGGAAGGATCTTGAAACTTCTTTGTCTGTGCTCTAAAGATAAATGCCAAGAATGTACCTTAAAGGATTGAATTAAGAAATACTCTTTCTTTAATGTTTTGGTATGGATTGTCATTAGTCTGTAAGGAAATAGTCCTGTTGACTACACTGTTCCAACTGCTGCTATTGATCTATTGATTAAGACTCCAGGAAAAGGCGTCTTTTTGCTAAGAACTCATTAGTGAAATGGCTGCTTCCATAAAACTATCTCAATATATAATAAAATGATTAGAGATTCTGCATGAATGCAGTTTTTCACTTTAAAAGTTGGGTTTGAGCCTTACCTAGCTTTGAACTTGAATAACAAAGTTAAGGTACTCATTAAAAATAACATCTACGGACAGGTAGAGTTGAAGGCTCTGATCTTCATCAGATTGATAAATCAAAGGGCGTTCCTCCATCATTGCCTCGTGTGTTATTCCTGATGCAGAAATGCACAGATATCTTATTGAACCGTTCTCAGCAGCTCTTCTCAAGTTGCACAGCCAAGTTTGCGGATGGTCAACAGTGCTCTGTGCCAGTTTTTGACATTACACATCAGACACCTCTGTGCGAAGAACATGCCAAAAAAATGGTAAGTACAAAGCCAAAACTGTGATTATTTGTGTATTGGGATGATCAGGAGTTTTAGCCCCAGTCTTTCTATGAACTCTTGCTTGACCACTAGCAAGTTTATGAACTTAAGAGCTCATTTCCTTTTATTTTTCTCAAGAGGGTAAAACATGCCAAACATTCCCAATTAGTATAAAGTATGTTGTGAAAATCTTTTACATACTTTTGAGGATATAATAAAGTGTGCATGAGAATATGCTTCTCTGGAAGAAATTTGATTCCTCTCGTGAATCAAGAAATAGAAAATCGTTGTGAGAGATCCTGTGGTCATTTTATTTGGGCTCACTCCTGGCCCTTGGATCTGAATATAGTATGAGTGTGGTATGGTAAGAACACTGCATCTCAGCCTCAGTACATGGGGCCCAAAATATTTTCTAGAGGAAGTGTAGGCAGCAATTACAAGCATACAAATAATGGTTTTGCTACTTTATTTACCTTTTAGTGATTATTAGAATTTATCTTTAACCTCCTTCAGGGATCTGTGGATCCCCGAGGAAGAGCAGTGGCCTACTACAAGTTGAGAGAATGCAGAAATTAAGATGATGTCCATTGCTCTCCTTTTATGCCTCCCATCTTCCAGAACAAAACTTTCAGGATAATTCACAAACCCACTTCTGTCTTGCCCCTCCTTCAAGGCATTAGGCATAAAACTGCCTTTTTTTTTTTGTTCTGTTGTTGGGTGGTTGTGGGGTTTTTGTTACTGTTTTTGTCCAACCTCTCCAATACTTGTGAATTGTGGAGTTTTCTGAATTAAAATGTGAGGGTCTGCACTACACAGATTAGTATGGGATTTTCCCCTTCTCCCAGGCAATATTCAGTGTGTGTCTCAAGGTTTACTTCTATAGCACATACAGTCCTCTGCCGTTCCCAGTATTATGGCAACTGAAAACTGATGATGGTTTCATTTATTTTTTAATTGGTCAATGATTGCTGTTCAAAAGCAATGAGGCCTTAATTGTTTACCCACATCCTTACCCTAGCCCTACAGTATTAATTCTGTTTCCTCAGTGCTGTCCCTCTTATGGCACTGGGCACTTGAGGATGGTGCCTTTAGCTGCTGCACACTGTCCCTGTTATCGCCACCTCACAAGAGTGTTCTGTCTTTAATACTTACAGGAATGCTGCAAAAGGTTACAGTTTTGCACTGATTTAGTTAGGGTTTGCTATGATGATTTTTAAAGTGACACTGCCTGATCTCCTATTTAGCATACCTCATAATTTGGTCTATGTGATTTTTGCCATTGGGATCAATGAGGAAGGCAACAGCTTCATTTTTGTAACCTTGCCTGGGTGTAAGTTAGCAGTCTCTCTTGCATTACATATGAATGTGTGTGGAATGACCAGGGGGAAAAAAGCAAGGAAAGTAACACTCGTTCTTAATACGCTCCTGTTGCTATTGTTTTATTCCCAAAGGACAATTTCTTGAGAGGGGACAGCTCCCGTAAAGTTCAGCACCAGCAGCAGAGGAAACCCAGGAAAAAAACGAAGCCACCTGCACTTACCAAAAAACACAAGAAGAAGAGAAGGCGAGGCCCACGCCGGCCCCAGAAACCCATTCCTCCTGCAGTGCCCCAAGGGAACCTCACCATGCCTGCCAGTGTCTCACTGCCAGTAGAGATGCCCCACATACGGTCAGTGGTAGCCCTGCCCCAGTTTGTCCACTGCTAGCTTGAACATTGTCACTGAGCACTGTAGAAAGGTGCGATGTTGCTGTGCTGAGCATCTGGAGCAGGGCTAGAAATTGCGTCTCCATGTGACTGTTGAAAAAAACCTTAGAGGGGTCATTTTAGATTTGAGCAATTAATTGAGTTTGATGGATAAAATGTCTTGCTACTGATGCCCATCTTAGGTATTTAATCAACAGGCTAAGTGTAAGCCTCCTAAAGAAACTTTCTAAAAGCATTTCTTTCCTCGATGATGGGGAAAAAAAAAAAAAGGTGTGGGGAAACACCCATTATAGATGCATATGCATTCATAGTTGCTTTTTGGAGGAATTGGGAGTTGAATACTGTGGACTAACGGTACTTTCTGTCCAGGAGCCCCTCCACACCAGAGCTGAGTGCCGATGAGCTGCCTGATGATATCGCCAACGAAATCACAGACATTCCACATGACTTGGAATTGAATCAGGAGGACTTCTCTGATGTCCTGCCACGGCTGCCCGATGACTTGCAGGATTTTGATTTCTTTGAAGGTACCATTTTATTTTATGCTAATGTGAACGCAGTCAGTGAACTGAAGAAGTGAGTGTTTCTAAAATACATTTTGAGGGGTTGCTTGCTTTTCTACAGAGGCAATAACTTCTAGACAAGGAAGTGTGCGTTTGCTCTATTGTTTGTTTGTGAGCTCTGAAGTAAAGCAGACTTTAAGGAGACTGGTGTGTGTAGTTCTCTGCTTACTCTTAGAATTACTGCTCTGCAAATCCTAATTGGTTTAGTATTTTAATAATTCATTTTACATTTCTACTGCCTGTCAGTGTTGCAGTTTAATCAAGAGTGTTCTCAGTAATGGCATCTTTCTGCCATCGAGTGGGGCTGGAATCACAGTCAATGTTGGCCTTTGATAAAAGGAGAAGAGAGTGAGAATAAAATCTTTAAATACATTTTTGAAACTAGCTTTTGATCAGAACTGTGCCTGAATTTCTGGATTCTAAAGCTCAGTACCTATCACAGATAACAAAGAAATTAGAACAGCCCAGAGTTGGGGTATGTGATTTCTTTGGTCATTTTCTGATATGACATGACGTCACACTGTGTTTGAGTTGAAATTAACCTAAATTATACTGACTGTGTACATTTTAGGTCCAGGCTGTAATGTGGTAAGTAGAAGGGCATTTGTGGACTATTTGTGTTATTGCAGCATTGAAGAAAATCTTATTTAAGCATTTTTACTTTAAGTCTAGTGAGTTTGGGAGGCATCTTGTATTGTAGTATGTGGAAGAAGAGGGTGGAGAGAAGGAATTCCATTGATGAGGAAGGTGTAATTCCTCATTTTTCTTACCTTGCTTACCTAATGGAACACTGGTGAAGGAAACTTTCTGTGTACCGCAAGCCATTCTGGAAGGTTATCATACACTGCAGCTCTGTACTGAGCTGTCTGTACATCTGCATCCATAGAGTGCCAGTGCTGGGCTCACCTAAGAGGAGCATGCTAACTTCTGGTGTCCCTGTTTCTGCAGGTAAAAATGGAGATCTCCTTCCGACTACAGAAGAGGCTGAAGAACTGGAACGGGCCCTGCAGGCTGTAACTTCTCTTGAGTGCCTGAGTACCATTGGAGTACTTACACAGACAGATGGTGTGCCAGTTCAGGAGCTGTCAGATAGAGGGATAGGGGTGTTCTCTACAGGTGCTGGAGCTCCAGGAATGCAGTCCTTGAGTCGAGAGGTTAACACGGATCTGGGGGAGCTGTTGAATGGGCGTATAGTACATGATAATTTCTCCGGTCTGGAGCTGGATGAGAACTTGCTCCGTTCTGCTACCTTGTCCAACCCACCTACGCCCCTGGCAGGGCAGATCCAGGGGCAATTCTCAGCCCCAGCCAACGTCGGCCTTACTTCTGCCACTCTCATAAGCCAGAGTGGCCTTGGGGAGAGAGCCTTCCCAGGACAGTTTCATGGACTTCATGATGGCAGCCATGCCTCCCAGAGGCCCCACCCTGCCCAGCTGCTGAGCAAGGCAGATGACCTGATCACCTCACGACAGCAATACAGCAGTGACCATTCACACTCCTCACCCCATGGAAGCCATTATGATAGTGAGCATGTGCCGTCTCCCTACAGTGACCATATCACATCCCCTCACACCACATCCTTTTCTGGTGATAACTTGGCAGCTACCTTCTCAGCAGAGATGCCCATGATGGCACAGCACTTGCTCCCAACTCAGCTGGATGTGCCACTTAGCGGGGTGGTCAACCCCAGAACTCACTGGGGAAATCTTCCTGTCAATCTTGGGGACCCCTCTCCATTTAGCAACCTTCTTGGTGCAGATGGACACCTCCTGTCCACCTCCCTGTCCACACCACCTACCACCTCGCACTCAGAGACCACACAGCCTGCCTTCGCCACTGTGACCCCCAACAGCTCCAGTGTGCTTCCGGGGTTACCACAGACCAGTTTTAGTGGCATGGGTCCTGCCTCCGCTGAACTCATGGCCTCCACCTCCCCTAAACAACAGCTCCCTCAGTTCAGCGCAGCCTTCGGGCACCAGCTGAGCTCCCACAGTGGCATCCCCAAGGACCTGCAGCCCAGCCACAGCTCCATAGCTCCTCCCACGGGCTTCGCAGTGACCGGTGCCACCGCTACCAGTACCAATAACGCATCTGCGCCCTTCACCACCTCCAACTGAGCTTGTCTGCCTGGCTCTGTGCAGGTAGATGGGGGACCTGTGTTTTCTATCTTTCCTTTTTTCCTTTTTCTTTATTTTTTCTGTCCTCCCTTCCCCTTTTTTTTAAGAGGGGGTTGAGAAGACGACCCCTGCTTCAGTACTGACCAGGGTTAGCCCTCTGTGAACCTTGCTGTAGCGTTCACATGTGCTTGTTACGCACCGGTGCTCATTTATTGCAGGCAGGTTCACCGTTCCCCAATAATTCCTTAAGGATACAGCACAGTTGCTGATGTAATTGATCTTAGCAGTAAGACCTAGAAATGGGAAGATACCTCAGATTACTGATGCATGTTACTGTTTCCTAGGGTTCGGATCAGTGCTTGCCATCCCATTAGCATCTGGTAGAAAGTTTTCCAGTGGGCAGAAGTCTCTTGATTTTTTTTTTTTTTTTTTAAATTTACTTTTTTTCCAAAGGTAGCATCTGGCATGGAAAACTTGGCTGCACGCATTGATTTGAGAATGGTGCACTAAGTCCTAAATCAAGATCATGGTTCAGAGATGAGTTTGGCAGTTTCTTAAAATAGTCTCTTGACCTCCTCTGTGTGCGTGTGCGTGTTTAGGGTGCAGGGAGCAGCAGTTCCTTTTCTTCTTTTGGTGAAGAAGTGGGAGTTGTCCCCTTCCAGAACTGGTCACTGTTCTTACTGCATGCTGATTTTTGGTTTTTTATTATGATGATTTTTAATTCATTGAGCAGCAAGGGGATCAGTTGACTGGTTGCCCAGAATCTGAAAGCTGATATGAAGTTAGCCCAGGGGAAAAAAAGAAAAACAGAAGGGTCATGGATTAGTGAAGATTCCTGTGCAGAAATTCCCTCCCTTGCTGAATTACTGTGGCCTTGTAGCATTGATGATTTGCCTTTTCAAGTGTGGCTTTGTCCAGAACTCCTTGTCTGACAGGCTGACAGGTATTTCCCAGCTGAAACTGGAAGAATTTGGTTGGTATTATGCCCATCCACACAAGTCTAGGTCAGACCCTTTGGTAAGTTTCAAATGGATGCATTTCTCAAATTATGTCTAGCTATTGAGATTTTCTTGGATAGTTTCTTTCCCCCCTGGGAGCCATATAGTTTTTTGCCGCTTGTAGGGTTTGATGCTCTGTATGGGAAGCTGAATGTATGTAAGGAACTAGCAGGTACCTATCAGCAGTCATGGCTAACCAAAAGAGAAATCACTAAAGCAAAATAGAGAGATAAGAATTCCTTCTGTCTGCAGGACAGTCTTGCTTTTACTGCCCACCTGCTAAAGGTAGTATTCAGACTGTTTGGTGGTAATTTCAGTTCTTAAAGAAAGGAGTCCACTAGGTTTTAGATTTTTTCTTTTATTTAATGTTTTTTAATCCAAGAGATAACAGCAGCAGAAATTCTGAGGTGTTTACTTGCATCTCTTTATCAGGAAGGGAAAAAAGGAATTTGCTTGTGACTTTATAGGGCTCAAACTTGCTACTGTACTCTGACTTTGACTGTAAAAGTAGCTCCTACTTAATATAACAAGTCTCTACTCTTCTTGGTTTGTTTCTGAGATGCAGATGAGAGAGAATAGAAAATCCCACATTTCAGTCTCTTACTGTAGAAGACAGATTTCATTCTACCTTGTGGTAAAATGTCCTACCTGCATGTATTCTAGTCTAATTCAGGAAATTAAGAAATACGAAGCACATGTAATAGAGAGGCCTAATAAATTGTTTGAGCAAGGGATCATTGAATGAAGTTTAGATGCTATAGAAATTCATTTTGTTAGCAGTCAGGCCCACACCAAAATCTCTGACCCAAACCTCTCCTTCCATCTTGCTAAGGAACAGAATTTAAATGGGATAGGTCTTGTGTCTTCTTGCTATCATAGCAACCATACTATCCCTCTTTTCTTGAAAGATTTGTGCTCCTTGAATATAAAGGAGTATGGATGATGCATATGTCCTTTTCTGAAATTGCAAGTGTATGTGGGTGGAGGAAACAACAATTATTTTCATGCTTCTGTTGTTATGAAGTCCTTATTTCATACTTGGTAAAATAGATCTTAATAAGCCGAATATTTTTAAGTGGTGATTTAAATATGTTTGTAACATTTAAATGTTTTTAAATCATGTAAAAAGTTGAATTGAAGCCTATGAAATCCTGCTTGTGATTGTCCTGCTGATTGAGGAATGCCCAGTGGTATTGTGAAATGAGGCAAATCTGACAAGGCATTTATTTATTTTTGTATTATGTTCCCCATACTTTGTTGAGGAGACAACTGTTTGATTTGCAAATTATTTTCGTTGTGTCCTTATACCTTCTTCAATGTGTTTGGGTGACTGGCTGAAAAAGAGTGGAGAACTAGTATACCAAATGGTTAATTCTTTAATCTGCTTGTGTATTAATGTCATTTTAGAGGATGTTAATTTCTATAAATTGGTTTCAGGACTTTGGTCTTGAAATCGTTCTTGTGCCCATCAAACTCTTTAATGAAGCTGCAGCTAGTGCAGAGTGTATTTGCCCCACATCACATTTCTCTTTCTTAGCAAATGCTGGGGGGGGAAGGGAGGAGAGGAACTGAGAGCCAAGTTCTGCCTGCTTGCGTTGGTATAAATTACAGAGGAGCTCTTTGGTCTAAGGTCACTGGGAGTTTGTACTGGTCTAACTCAGAACAGAACCCAACTCCTAATCTGAGCATTGATTTAGACAGGGAATTTCAAAAGCTGTCAAAGCTATGCAGGTCTGTAATTCCCATTTGAAATCAATGGCCGTTACATACCTGCATTCCTTTAAGGCAGCCTAGGGTATCAACTCTCTTCCCCCACTTAGACTTCAATTTTTGTACATCCCTTGATGGCTCTTCCCTGAAAAGTGACTACGTAACATTTTTCAATGAGCAAACTAAGTTTGCAATAAAGCTGCACTTTTAAAAATAAACTTCGGTTTGTATACATTTGAAATAGGAATCCCTCTGTCTTGTCTGACACAGAGTTCTGAAATGGGCCACCACTCTTGCCTTTTCCTGGTTCACCTCCTGTTTTTTCACTGCTGCCGACTTCATGGTTACAGCCTACCAAGCAGTTACGGGTCTTGATCTTAGCTTTACAAGGTGGATCATTCCAGGTGGGCTTCTACACCCACACAACCTGTTGACTCTAGTGAATCAGTGTCTTACTGTTGGATGCGAGAGATCCAGTCTGAGAGGTCTGTGCAGCCAGAGATGTTTCACACCTCTTCCTCTGGGAAATACTGCAGGTCTGGTTAAGGTGGTCCTCAAGGCTGTTATTTATGTGGTTCCTGAGTAGAATCTATGCTCTCTCGCAAAGGTTTTTGACTATCATCTCCTTGTATAGCAATTAGCACTCTAATCACCCTTTCACCAAAGATCCAGTGTAGCAATTTCAGTCCATTGATTTGAGATGGTCGATACCTGCCATGCCCTTTACGTGTTAGCAAATGGAATAAAGCTAGTTGAACCTAAAAGGTAATTTCTTTACATAAGGTTTGAGTTTTAAAGAATTGGAAAAAAAATTAGAGTATAATACCAGTAACATCATTTTTGGTAATAATAGCACCTCAGTTAGTCTTTGTACAAAAGTACTTAACACAAGATGAACTTTGACAGTGTACAGAGGCTCATCAGGAACAGCCTCATGCTGGCCTAGTGTGTAAGGCATTCTGTAAGACACGCTTTGACATTTCCTTTCACTTAGGCAGACTTTATGCCAACTTTGAGGGGAGCCATATGCACTTAGATACCTCAAAGTTGATTTATTCTTTGGCCTTGCAATTACTATGATACAAGAAGATGTATGTATGATGCAAGAAGATGGAAAAGATGCATCATTTTGTCTCCTCCTGCCTTCCAGTTCCTCCAGGTTCTTGCTTAGCTCCCTTCTCATTAGTAGCATGCTCTCTGTGGTTGGGCATAAAGGCTTTAAACTGATAATGGTGAGAGGTAGCACAGTTGCAGGTGTGCCTCGGACATTGTGGAGAAGACAGCAATAGCTAGATTTCCCACTTCATTCAGCAGGTTAGTGAAATGAGGATTTGTAGTTCTCATTTGGAAAGCATTGGAAGGCCCCAAGAAGCTTATCACCTGCTAGGCAAAAATCAGACATGGTACTGGAAGTACAAATGCAAGGAAAAAAATGTCCAAGGAGAGTCATCTGTAACAGCAAAGAGAAGCCAAGGGAAGTAGTGGGGTTTTTTAATGTGGTTTTGTTGGTTTTTTTTTTTGTTGGGTTTTTTTTTTTTTTTAGAGGGAGATAGGTATTAGTTGAAAAATTAATAAGTTAATTAAGTTCTGTTTTGAGCTGTTAGGCACAGTGTGATGCCACTCGCTGCAGGGGCATGGCCAAGGCGAAGGGCCCAGGATTGAACCTGCAAACCAGTAGCCAAATTCAGTCTCAAGCTTCATTTTGCGGTAACCACATCTAAATGCAGTCTGGGATTGAATCTGCTTGCCAGGAAAGAAGAGTCTCATGAAGGAGTACAACAACCAGTGGACAGGTGTCTTCCCTGAGAAGCAGGCCCTGGTAGTTACATACACGTGTTGTTAGTCTGCTTCTGAACTCCAGCTCCTCCCTGAGCTCCTGCAGCATCGTGGCTGCTGCATTCCCTGTGGGCATCGGCAGGGCTCCAGGGGTATTTCTCCTTGTCTTTGTGCTGCAACGAGCTGAGTCCACTGGTGAATTCTCCAACAGTACAAGCCTTTGGGCAGGGAGGCGGGAAACATTTTTAGAAGAGCCAGCTACCTGCAGTTGAATCTTACAAGACTTGTAGGGTGCAGGGACGGTGGCAGGAGGTGCTTTCAGCAGACAAACAATAGAAAACTTAACTGCAGTGATCTTCTGCAGTGAGGCATTTGCGTGGGTGTCTGGGCAGCTTCCCTGGTGGGTTGTTTCCTTTGCTTTTGTATTTTTGCCATTACGTGTGAAGGGGTCTCCTGTGCGGGCCTGTTGCAAGGTCTGGTGGTGGTGGAAATACTAACTGAAGGCAGAGTTTTGGGCTAATGTGCTGACCAGAGCTTTAGGTGTTTCTGATCTTCTGGTCATAAGGTCTTTCTGATCTCTTGGGTAACGTTTAATGATGGGGTGTTGTGGGCTGCTTCTCATACCTCCTTTATTTCCTTCCTCTCTACATTCTTCATCATTCTTTCTTTTATTCTCCCATTCTCAGATACTTCTCCAGTGTAAGTAATGCCAACCGGTAAGTCTTCCGTGGTCCTGAGCGAAAAGGAGGAGACATTCCTGCAATTCATAATACACATTTTGGATGCTAGAACGACAGTGCAATAGATCAAAGTATTTCTCAGATCAGTGAGTAAGATGATGTTTCACAGCACGCTAATATGTCATGAACTAGATGCTGAGGGTACAACGTTGATCATGGGAGTGCACATGCTAGCAGTGAATGTGCAGGTGTTTTTAGCAAGAGTTTACCTTCTCACAGGTTCCTCTTCTTTTGAGAAGTGCATCAGTAGAAAGTCATGAAGAAAAATTTAA
The DNA here is from genome assembly GCF_035582795.1 of Mycteria americana. Classification (NCBI taxonomy): domain Eukaryota; kingdom Metazoa; phylum Chordata; class Aves; order Ciconiiformes; family Ciconiidae; genus Mycteria; species Mycteria americana. The sequence continues at coordinate 14,854,333 of NC_134373.1, forward strand.
ATTATTCTTTTTAACACCCGCAAGCCCAAATAAAAGTAAGGAGGGTTGGTGGAAAAATCTACATTTGTGTTTACTAAACTTAAACTTGGACTTTAGGAGAGGTCTGGTCATGAGAGACCTTAGCTCTATCAGGTAAAGTTTTGGGTTTTTTTCTTTAAAACTAGACAAAAACACTGTTGTTGGGAAAGAAAAGTTTGGTGGAGGAGAAGGAGTTACAAAAGATGTGTCTTAGAACAATTTTCTCACTCATGTCTTCAGCCATTTTTTAAAAAAACAAGTGACTGTTTTGGGAGCTTTTCCCTTTGCCATTCTGCTACTTCTCATGGTTGTTGGGTTCTTTGCTTTCTGCTGTTTTATTCTGCTTTCACATACTCCTCCTCTGGCTACTATGGAATAAGGTAGTGGAAGCATGAAAGGGGAAAGTGGGCTTGGCTGTAGATTGACAGCAATGGTTGGAGAAGGCTTTCTTTTTCTGTCTCTTTGAAATAAGTGTTGGCACCTTTTCAGTCTGCTCTGGCTCATAGAATTCGGTTTGGAAGTGACCAGGATGAAACTTGGGCTTTTGACCTTAAAACTGTACTTATTCGATGTAGAAAAATGCATTCTTCCTACTCCTTCCCCTTGCTAGTCCCCCAAACACACACACACAGTGAGATGTCCAGAGTACCAGTGTATCGACCGCATATGCGTGTTGAACTTGGTCCAGTAATGCTAATGTTTTACCTGCTTTCTGTCGTTGTCAGCCGGTGCCCACGGAGGTGAACTCTGGATAGGTAATGTTCCCAGATATCCTCTGGAAAACTTTAACTTTGGTGCAGATTGCTCTGATGTAGCTAACTGCGATGGCGTTGGCTTCTACCTTGGAGTGGACTGATTTACCCTGAAACGACTCTCTAACCTGCGTCTTAAAACAGTGTAGTTGGTTCCGGTGCAAATAGATTCATTCTGAAGTGATGGACAGTTCAATTCTCATGCAAAATAGCTACATCCTACCAGAAGGGGTTGAACCAGTTTCTCTGAACAGTGATGACCTTCACTGTACAGTTTTGGGTATGTCTCAGGGATTCCTTGTGGAAATAAGGGCAGTTAACAAAAAACAAAAAAAAAGTAAATAGTTTTAAAAGTAAATAATAATTTAAGGTAGAGCGTCACCTAAGTGAGAGCGCAAGAAGGAGAAATCTTTGTTCAGTTTTATAGTCCACGGTGTCTGGCTTAGGGACTCTTTCTCTTCTCGGGGCTCTCATCTCAAGTTCAACATACAGAATCTTTTTCATCACGCTCAGCTTTAAACTTTTTATTTAAAGATACCCTTCCCCAATGAGCTTTCAGAATACTTATTGTAGATTTTAAGAGAAATGGTATATTAATTTATGCTATTAACATCACCTCATAAATTATAAGTTTTATACTAAAGCTGTATTGAGTGTAATGAATTATGTTGCATATGTGTTTTTAATAGCTATAAAATTATATACAAGCTTTTTTGGAAAAACAAACTAGTGAAGCACCTTTTTACACTGGATCTTTGCCGTGTCAAGGTGTACAGCTATTCTTTGCTACCTTGCAGATATCTATATCTATATATAGATATATATATAAATAAAATAAAATGGTATCCTGTATCAACAAAGCATAGAACTCTTTTTAACCCTTATATTACTGTTCCTATAACTCTTTTTAAATTTTATTTTGAGTGTTACATTCTGCAATAATTTATCCGTGGTTTGTACCTATGATTAGAAATTTAGTTACAGGGTAAATAGATCAAATTAAAAGAATCCAACTACTGTAGCTGGAAGTTGTGAACCAAGTTTGTAAGACCTTTTCTTTTTTTTTTAAATGTATTTATTTCCAGTTAGCTCTGTGAGTTGGAATTTGAAAAGTCAGAACATTAGGAATCTACGGTGTCTTATTCAGGATTTTTCCCCTCCTTTCCTCACAAAGGAATTCCCACTGTGACTTATAAATAGAATTAGACTGCTTGTGTGCATGTATGTATTATATATACACACAAAAAATATGCATTGGGGGGGGCTGTATGTGCGATACGAATGTGTATATTGTAGGTCATAGTTTTGTAAAGAGAAAAGTAGTCAAGAGGTGATGGAATGTATTGTAGAAATGTGATTATTTAGTAGGGGGTTGTTATGTCCTCACTGTTGTATAAAGAACTGAAACTCTCTACTACATAATCTTCTGTTATAAGGCTAACTCTGATATCATGTCAATTTTACTGTTTTTTAAATGAGTTGCATTGAGCCCTGTTTAAAATGCCATGAAAATACCAAGCTCCCAAAGACAGCCTTTAAATAAAACAAATGAGGGAGGAGGAGGGATGGGAGAAATGAGCGATATTTTTCAGGAGAAATTGAAATGGGAAGGTCTGCATTCGGTGGGATGGGGAGGCATGGGAGTTGCTGTATCTTTGCAAATTAATACCCAAATCTCCTATGGTCTGACTTGGAAAATGTTGTCAATCTCAGTGTACTTGTGTTTTCAAATTAGGTTGCAAGGGGCACTGTTTGTGGGGTGATCTCCATTCTGTAAAAGGATCTTGTCTGCAAAGTAGATTCTTTTCTTTCCTGAGGGTCTTGGCGTGTATTAATTTTGCCCAGAATTGCTGTTGGGGGATTGCAGAACAAAATACAATTTCAATCCAGGGAGTTTCACTTGTGCTGTGAAATTCTGAATTTAATTATGACCGCTTAACTCTTTTTTCATAATTGGAGAAGGAAGATTTCTTTATGGGAGTTCTCACTTGAAACTGTGAGAAGTCAGAAACATTCTTACAGATTGGCATACTCTTCATACTGTTTTATTTAGGCTGGAGAAAGTAACCTAATTGTTATTTATTCATACAGTATCACTTTTAATGATGATGATCTTGGTGACTTTAAAAATCTGTTTAGAAAAACAGAACTTCCAGTATTCCACAGACATTTGAATTTTTGAAGGCTTTTTTTAAGCAGTCGCAAATCAAATCTTAGTTTTCAAATTTTTTTTTTTTTTATATCCCCCTCCCTATCAGTATGTTGATACCCCCCAGGCATCCCTCCCCCTCCCCCCCTCCCCGCAATTCGTTTCTGGCACATATGCATACAAGTGAAAGGGCAGGGAGGTGGAAGTTGTCAGAGGCCTTTCCTTCTGCTTATTTGGTGGTAATGGGAGTTAGCAGCATAAATCTTTATGCCTTTATGGGGAAGAATAGACCCATTTTTGTGTATACCTGTACAGAGAGATATATCTGTATATGAGATGTTGGTAGCACTTTGCTGAATGTGGACTTGCCCTCATGATGTACAATAAATACGTATGAATGCAATCAATCTAAATCTATATATACATGCATACAGATGTATAGATGGAATATACGTTGTATCACACACATGTACATTAGTTGTAACATGAGTAAGTGTGTGAGCTAAAGAGAGAGACTATCCACGTAACATATGTGTAACAGGTAAGCACTTGTGCCAAACAAGGTTGTTTTAATTCTTCTGAGGGATTTGGATGACATCAGTGACTGATCTGAGCTTGGTCACCATTGATTTGTGTTACCTCAGCCCTCACAGTGGAGTTTCCTTGGTACGTTTCTGCTTTTGTTCATTCTATATTAATACTCGTTGAGGCCTCTTGCAATGCCAACCTCTTCTGCTTCTCTGCTCCATTGCCTCCATTCCAGCTCCTCCTTGTCCCCGCATCTCTACAGTTTCTCTTGCTAGCAGCAATCAGCTTTAACGGCCCAATCCAGCTCTGCTTATGCATTAGGGCAATTCTCTTGGTGACGGTAGTGGCAGCTGAATTGGGCCCTGAGCACTTGCTTGAACTTACGCAGAATTTCCCAGCTATTCAACTGTGCTTGCGTAAGACTGCAATTGATTTGCAGATGAACACAAACTTTTCTTAGAACCTGATGCAAAGCTTCCTAGCATATTAAAAGGTTAACCCAGCATTGTATTTTCGAGGTAAATGTTCAAAATGAGAGAAATGCACCCACCGAAAATTACCAATTTTCAGCCCCAGGGAGAAAAAGTGCGTTTGGTTTGAGTTTCCCGTAACGCAGGCAGTAAGCAGAAGGCAGCCCTGTGCTCTGTGCTGAGCAGTGGGGTTGTCATCAAATGTATCAAGAGAAACACAGCTTGTTACATTTTACCATTAAACAGATTTGAAAACGAGCTGCAGAGTTGACCATTAACATGCTAGCACTTTGCATCTAATTGTGTATTGAATGATCTTGCTTATGCAAGTAAATTGTGGTTTTAAGTATTTTATTTTCTGTTTTCTGGCTAAATGGAGCTTCTATATCCTTTTAGCAGAAAGCAGCTGTCAGAAACCTGCTCAGTCACATTTAAGCACTGTTGAAACTCCTGGCTAACTTAGGCTTCAGTTTCAATGTAGAATGCTGCTCCAGTTCTGTCATCGAGCCGTACTGCATTCCATGTTTTCAGTATGGATATGGCACGATTTTTCTTGGCCACAATTCAGCCATGGAATTTTGTCTTCCTTGCATTTCTATTAGAAAAAGGTAACTGGTGTACTGTTCCATCTGAGCTTTCATGCAATCATACACGATGATTTCTATAATACATATGTTCGGGCGTGTGTATGGGTATGTCTGTGTACTGTGTGTGTATAATACATATTTATACGCACACATATATTACGCTATTTCAGTTTATGTATGTGGAGAATGTACCTGTTGGTTCTCTCCTGATATATACTCATGCATACGTATATTAAATATGTATATAGAGTGTAGATGTCCTGCATATACATGTGTATATGTTATGAACCTTGGTTGGCAATTTTTTTTCCCACTTTTTGCAGATTGCTGTCCCTTATGACATATTTTCACTGAAGCTGCATTATATAGAAGAAATGGAGAAATGTGTTATCAAAGTTTTATTTTAAAAAGGAGACTCTTAATTATCTAAAGCCATTTGTAATTGTCTTTTGAATTTTTACTAGAAGGGTTGTTATTTTAAAAAAGAAAAAAAAAGAAAAAAAAGAGAAAACAAAAAACCAAAAACAAGCAGACAAGCCCTTACTCTCACCATCACTTAGATGGACATAAGAAAGAAATGGAAACACAAGTTTCTAAGTATTTATTTCCTTCAGGGGTTCCCGAGGCATACTGTAATCGCATTCTACCCCATCCCCCCTTTTGTCCAATTATAATTAATGATTCATGGTTTCTTTTACACAGCTTTTCCCCTCATTACTTTACTTTCGTAAATCATTGCTCACCTCCTACATTCAATAGTACTGATATCACTAAGGAGATTTCACGTCCTTTTGTCCTTTTCAGGAGAAATACCAGTGCATCACTATTGTGTTACATTTTAACATACTTTGTGGAGGATGGATGTTTTTATTGAAGATGTCTGTAACAAGTCTTTAACTTATTTAATGTGAGAAGCCTTCATTGGAATCTAACGTTTGTTTGTTTCCAACGAGTTTCTGCAACTGTTTTTTCACCAACATATTAAGTAGTTCCCTTCTTATTTGATGCCTGAGGTTTTAGGGTTTGGGTTTATTGTTGTGGGTTTGGTGTCCCCCCCTTCAATTCCCCAAAATGTTTATCTGCAAGTGGAGCAAAACAGATGTCAGAATCTCAACCAATATCCTTTTTGCAGTTAAGGGTAAATATCTTTATCCTAGATTTGATAAAAGAGAAGGTGGCAAACGGACAATCTGAAGTGCTTAGAGGGAACGCTCACTCTTTTTAAGGCTGTCTCAGAGAAGTTTGTGTTTGGTGTCATTTTAAAGGTAGCTTGATCACGCTTTGATATCAGAAACAGCCTTGTAACAAAGAGCCTCGTACAGTTGTTTGGCCACTAGAGTTTAAAATGTAAACAAGTTGCAGTGGGAAGGCAAAGGTGAGGCAGTGTATTTTGAACCAGTGAATTGTAGCTTGCAAACGTACCGATTTTGAAGTAACTGCATGGTAGCAAGGATTAGCAGTCTCTTACACCCCTTCCCTCTTCCCTCTCATCCCCGACACGTGTTCAGCATACCGTACATTGGGAAAAATAAACAACTTACTCCAGCAAAGCTAAATCCACTTAATGACTGCTTAAAGGGAACATACAAACCTGCATTGCTGCATCCCGTCTCATGGTATTAGCTGGAAGACTAGCTAATACGCACAAAAAGCCCAGTCCAGGTTTCTTCTGCGGATGTGTTGCTTTCAGAGAGTGTGGTGCATGGGGATGCCCGAGAAGAAGGGTCCCTTCCTACGGGGTCCCCGGCAGCGATAGCAACTCACACTACTGCTTCTAGTGCTGGAGGCTCACGGACAGCATTCCAGGGGCGGGTAGGAAAGCTCGCGTTTGTACTTTCCCTTTAAATAGGAAAGGTTGGCTTACATGTTCCTCATACTTCTCAATGAATGTACTGTATTACCATTTAAAAAAAAAAAAATCAATGAAATGATAATAGATTGGTCTCCTTTTGTTATCTGGTCCTTGTTTAATTTGTTTAAGGGTTTTTGTATACAAAAGTTTACATTTTTATGTATATTTTTCTTGTGTAAAAACTGATGTAATATGTGTATAAAACACTGTATGTATTATCTGTATATAGTGTGACAAAATGATTTTCTTTCTTTCTTTTGGATGTATTAATAAATCTTGCTGTGAAGTAGCCGTGTTTACTATTATGAAACCCTCTTCTCCAAGCCATTTTGCTAAGTCCGAGATGTATGAATATTGCCCAGGTGGAAATCTAATCCATAAAGTGATTTCTCTTTTCTTTTAAAATATATCCTAAGTACAGTTATTAAACTGTCCTTTGCTTAGATAGCTGTAGATTCTGATTCTGCTCTTGCTTATTCTCTACTGCTTTCTAATGACATTAGCTAATTAGTTTTGCAAACAAACTGGGGTCTTCAGTCTCAGTCCTGATTCTAATTATAGTGCTTTCTAGCTGTGGATCACTGGCCTGGAGACCAGATCCTCTTCATCTTGTTTTCTGGTTTGAGTTTGCAGAACTGTACTTGAAATATAATTTAAGGGGCATAGAATAGAATTTTGTCTTATATGTTGTTATGTTTTCTGAGATTTAAAAAATACATACCTGCTTCACGACCAAAACTGGTAAGTTGGAGTTTGGCGTTATTTTGAGGATTAGCGTGCGGATGAGAAATGACGGTTGCTGAGGTGCTGCGGGGCCCCGGTCAGCTCTCGGGCAGGATTGTGAGGCCAGGGCATGGCTGTGGGGACCACCTGGGTCGGTAAGACGCTGGGAGTTGCTACTGCCTTGTTCGGACACAGACAGCTGCGCCTTGGGGAAAAGCGGCCGCTCCTGCCACTCTGCTGTGACCGGTGCGAACTAGACTGCCTTGGCTGGCACTGACCCCTTTCAGGGTTTGCTCTCCGAGAGCGGCTTTTCCCCAGTAGCTCGAAGGATGTCCTCTGTTTAGACAGCACTACGCCTTGGACACTTTGCAGTAAGTAGATAGTTGCTGCATCTTCCTCTCAGCATTTGTTTTGTGAAGTCTTCCCCTTCGCTTTCTGACATGAGAGTATGTGCTACAACTGTGTTTGCTTTGCTAGTCTCCATCTCCAATGTGTCTGAGGTTGTGACTTGCAAGGGAAAAGCAGTCGTGTCCTACTTGAGACCATCTTCCAGGTTCTGTTTTTTTCATAAGCAGTCTCACTTAATGCTGCCCTGATCATCAGAATAACTATCAGCAGAGATTGATGAGAAGGGGACTCAGTAATTTGACTTTTCTTTTTAATGAACAGTGGCCCAGCCATTCTAGACGGTGTAATTAGAGCTGCGTTTCAGTGCCTGATTGTAATTCAGGCCGAGGGATAAGCAGAGACAGCGAATGATATACTCTTGCATGCTAACACACGCTGCAAAGGTTTCGGGGCAAAGGATGGAACTGGTTTGTGCTTTAATATCTTGCCTTCCTGGGAGATAGGAGTAAACTGAAAGTGCCGCATCCAGACGTTTTTCAAGACAGAGCGATGACAGAAAAGATCAGAGGCTTCAAGTAAACGAAAGGAGAGTCCGGCAGCAGAAGTTCAATCCAATGCAGCTGGAGAAAATCTACCTCAAGCTTGTCCATTCTAGGGAATGTTCAAGGTTATGGGCCTGCGGCATTCGGACGTTATAGGGGTAGCAGTGACGAGGCAGTTCTGGGCTGATGATGCAATTCTGGCTGCGCATGTGGATGTCGCAAAGTTGATCCTAGAAAGCGCTCCTGTCTCAAGTGGCACTCGAAGTCAGAATAGTAAGAGGTGGAAGACTTGATTGTTACGAAGAAAATAGTTGTTAGAAATCTGCTCTTAACAAAACAGCAAAAGTTAAGTTGCTATTTGGTGTAAGATTTGCGGCCGCGATGAGGAGTAAGGAAGTGGAAGTTAGGAAAATGTGGGCCCTTCCCTGGGGATGACTCCCTGGCAGCAGCAGTTGCCTGGTCTAGCCCCAAGCTGGGCGTTCTCCGGTGTGGGCTTGACGAGAGATGGGCTGAGACTCCTCTGCTGACTAAGGCAGAGACCAGCTGAATCACCTGGGGTTTTTTTCCAGCATTTCCATGAACTTCAAAGAAATGCTGCTCTTAGAAAATGATTGCATGGCTCTCAGCCTGTAACTTTACGAAAACAACTGGTCATTGTTCTAGTGCCACATTTCAAAACACAAACAGGTTTTGTTTGAAGTATCAATTCAGGAAGAAAGTGGTACATCTTTCTTTGTATTTTGACAGTCCTCTCCAGCTCCAACAGTAAGTAGCCTTTTAATAGTTGGCAATTATTTTCTCAGGAAAGCTCGTTTAGTTTCTACTTGAAAAGCAGGTGACATTGTGTTACAAGAGCAAGTGTTGCTCCTGTATTCGGTGAAGCAATTGGAAGGAGAAACCTTTCTCAAATTCGGGAGCTGGCCTGCAGAGGTGAAGACAACCTCTCTCTCCCCCTGCGTGGTCCGTGGGGGGGCCATCTTCCACACTCGCCCCTGGAGCCTACACCCCAAGCGCAGGGCCGGTACTCTGCAGCTGTCAGGTCTGAATGGGAGGTATGAGATGCTTGTTTCAAGGGGCTGGGAAGCGGTGGTTGTGTTTACTGGCATGAGGTTCAGCCCAGGAATGGCTGCCTTGTTTTACTGCTGTTGCTAATTTATGACTTGTGGAAGGTGCCAATGAAATGAAAAGTCTTGGTACCGCTGAACCTAGTAAGAAAATTGAAGTGGTGTACTAAAAATGTCCCTGAAAGCAAAGTAGCTTTCATATTCGGATGTATTCATTCCCGTGCTTCTGTAGGGGAACAGTGGTACAAACTTTGACAAGAACTCCTTTGACAGATGTCCTTAGGACTAAGAGGCTTGCATGTCCTGTTCACCCTAGCATCTCCCTTGCAATGGCTGACATCGCCACCAGCATGGAGGGGAGTCCTGTAATGTGGACTCAGTCTGGCTCTGCTGCCTGTTTCTGTTCAGCTTGTACACCAGCTTCAGGTTCTTGATTGTTAACATTTAAAATTTAAAGCCTTTGCTTTCGTGCTGTGCAACTCTTGGTGGAAGAAACCCCCTGTAACCAGCCTGCAGCTGTCCCGGGGGCTCTTGCGAATAAGATCTGCGGGGCCCTCTGTACTGTGGGGCCTACCAGAAAGCCGACGCTGGTTAGGCTGCTGATACAGATGTAAGTGCTGTCATGCTGATCGATATTTTCTCACAGCTCCCCTGTATTCTGCAAGCCCACGGTTCCTGGGAGGCTGTCAGGGACTACAGCCACTTCCAGCTTCCCCACTGCAGCCGCGGTGGATGCGGTGGGCTTCACAGCAGGAGAGAGTGCGTTGGTGGGAGGGGGGGAGAGGGTCTTCCGAGCCGCAGACCGGTGCTGTGAGCCCAGGGAGGACAGTAAGGCTTGCAAGGAGTGCAACTGGCATCTGACGCGGTACCCTCCCCTGTCTCTATAGTCCTTCACAGAGCATCTCTGTGGTACCTGGTAAAACAGGGTATGGCTCATGCTAAAAAGAACTTCACAGATGCAAAACTCCCTTGATTTCTCTTGGTTTTTAAGTGTGTTGGAGCATTTCTCTTTGGGCTGTGGCTTTCTTGCACTTTCTTGCATGTGCCGAGGGCAGCAGTGCTCACGAAGAAATGCATTGGGCCCAAACTCCAGCTGAAGGGGTAGCATCAACCTTGCCTCACCCAGCTGGTGCCAAAGCATCAGCAAGAATAAAGAACCTGATAAATGTCAGATTTGGGCCAGGACTCTGCCAAAGTTTGATTTCAAGCTGTGAGTCTCAGTTACAGCGCTGCCGCGTTGGCAGAGTTGGTCCATGTTTGTGCCAGTGGAACTTGTGCAGAAGTGGACCCTGGAAGTGTTCATGAGCATTTCCCAAAGTGACTATTGTCACCATTTCTACACGGGGCACGTGGTACCCGGTTACAGCTTCCCTGTGTCTCTCCACGGCCAGCCTGCTGGTGCGGGGCCCTTCCAGTGCTGGGAGAGCTGGCTGAGTGCGGGGACCTTGAAGCTGTTACCCTTTTTGGGCAGATCTTCAAAATAATGCCTTTGTCAGGTTTTATTTTCCATTTGCTAATGAAAAATGTTCTTTGCCATCACCCCATTAGGATGAACCCAACTGTTATGGGCAGAGAGGTTTGAGGAGTGATTCTTTAAGTGCCTAGAAGCATACAAATGGGTTAAGTCCAAGACACATGAGGCATGTGGGGTTCTTCTCTGCATATTCCTGCTGCCTGGTGGTGCAGACATTTAAACTTGCTGCCTGAATCAAAAGACGTGTATTAGCATCAGTAGAGGATAACTCCCTAAGTGTGTAGGCTTCTATAATTTGTGCTCTCAGTAATTTGCATGCATTTGCTACGGCTGCTTTAGGAAAGAGCTTTTCCAGTCTAGCTGAGTGTTCAAAGTCAGTAAAGCCACTTGACTTATATCTGAGAGCACTTGGTTGTTGGGGGTTTTTTTTTTTGCCCCAACCAGTTTAATGCCTTGTTTAATCCTGCAGAATTTAATTTTACTGTTAACCAGCATTTGCTCAGTGGAGCCAGCCAGTTTCCTCTGTTATTAATCTCAATTTTTCTGCTCTCCCTTGGGTCCTACTGTTTAATATAGCTTTTGGGTGTTTTTTTTCTCCTCTTTTTTTGCCCAATGTTTTTCCCGTTCAGTACAATGTTTTTGTCTTGTCTTCTCCATCTCCTTTCCCCTCAGACTGCAACTAAAATTGTTGCTGAAGAGATTCTGGTAAGCAATATTAGATTCCTAGAACTCAGAATTGTTCCTTGTCAGACCTTATCCTCTTCACTCAGCTCCTTTATCTCTACCAGCTCTGCCCAGGTACAAGGCCTTGCTTGGCAGAGCTACTCCTAATACACCTAATTAAGAAATTAGAATCAGTCAAGGTCTTGTACAAATATATATGTTGTCTGAGGTAGGCCCTTTCAAAGATGATGGAGATGAGGATCTTGACAAATAATTTCTCTTAGAAAAACTCGGCAAAGCTGCTGCGATATTTTGCATGCCTTGCAAAGCTGGCTGTCTGTAGCAAATTTCCTGTGATAACACACCAAAAAGATGATGCCTTTATCAGACACCGTTTCCCATTAAAAATGCTTAAAAAGCTAGCGGTCTTGCTCGTATGGGTTTCCGGTCTGCTGTGGTGTCGGCTGCTTTCACGCAGCCCCGTGCCATGGGGAGCAGAGCGGTTCACGGAGACGGCGCTGCGTCTCTGGATACGTCCCTGCCTTGGGCAGGCTTTGCCCACGGGCAGCGCTGCTGCCGTCTGCCTTCGCCAGGTGACAGAGAGCGGGGCTGCGGGTGGCAGCTTAACTCTTGCTCAATTAATTGAATACTTGCAGGCACTCTTTTCCTTAATTTCCCCCCAGTAACACGGGATATTTCTTTCTACCTGTCTCTTCCTGCTTCTTCCTGGATTTTGTGACTGCTGTTCTTAACCAATGCCAGAATCTGTATCTGGCTGCTCTAAGCTGAGTCTGTAAGAGACAAACCACACACGGATCTTCTAGTGGCTCTAAATGTAACCTAAACTGTACAGAAAATGATGGAGGGTACCAGCAGAAAAGAGCAAGTGACTCCATGTGACCGAGTCTCTTCAGCATCAGTGGGTGACACAAAAAGACACGGTCCTTATCTTTCAGTTCTGGTGCCTGCATGTGTTTTGGAAGCTCATCTCACGGGCTCTCCGTTGTCCCACGCGCCTCTCTGTCCCTGTGGCACCTGGCAGCACAGGTGGCTTCACCATCACCTTGCATACTCTTCACTCCGCCGCCTCCTCCTTGTCTCTGTGCTGCCCAGCGGCTGTCTCCTCTGGTGGACCCCCTGCAGATTCTGCTGTCTTACACCCCAACCTGCTCCAGTGGATCCAAGCTCTTGCTGGCAGCTCTCTCTGGTCTGCTTTCATCTCTTGTCCAAAGCTCCAGTTTGCAGTCCGTGGAGCTATGACAGACAGTATTTTTCATCCTCTTGCTGCCTTATCAGCCGCCCCAGCCCACGTTACTCACCCTGTCCTGTATGGGCGGCCACCCAGGTGTGAAACTCCCTGGCTGGAAAACTGGTGGTTTTTAAACATCGTGTTCCCTCCGTGTTACGCTCTGGTCCTGTAATTGAAGTGCAGCCTGTGGTGCATAATTCTTAAATACATCAAAACTATAAAAGAAAATCCTCTTTGTACTTTGGTCATCTCTAATGCCATAAAAATAAATCCATGCATTCATGTAATTCATAATTCAGCCTTGTTTTCCCTCTGCCTCCTGTTTTTCCACCAGCTGTTTGGGACTTGATTTGCAGTGGAAGGTGTTGTTTGATGGAAGGGATACACCGATGAGAGCAAACGACTTCAACCTCTTGCACTCAGAGTATTAAGTTTTATGGCTTTCCCAGTGCTATAAAACCAACACATCCTATTTTATTTTTCATTTTGGACATCATTCTGTTTATTTTTCTTGCAAGGTTTTATACCACGATAAGAGTTCTCAGAGGTTTTTGTTTACTCTGGGAAAATGGCTTGGCAAAGGAAAGTATTACTCTGGAAGGCTTGCATTATGAAATTGGTTTATGGTGTAATTTTTATGTGAAAGATGCCAGACTGTTAACAATCGAGAATTAAGTTTTCTACTTCTATTTTCAAACAGGTAATTTGCTAATTATTTATCTAGGGATTATTCCTTGCTATTGGCCTATCTGAGTCCATGTCATACTTACAATAATCCTGCTGTCATGATCTATGCAGGAGAGAAACGCCGTTCCTGGGGTAGCAGTGGAGAAGGCAGGCAGCGGCGAGAGGAGGGCAGCGATCCGAGAGCTGCCCTGCTCTCCTCTGCAGTCACCCCGGCTGCCTCGCTGGGGGATGCGTACGGCATGCAGCCGTCAGCAGAGACCCATTGTCTCACAGGATGTAAGCGAGCCTTAACGCTGTTAACTGCAAAGGTCGGTCTGTCCCAGCTGCAGAGCAGGACCCGGGTGGATGCCTGCCGGGTTGCTGTCCGGGTGGAAGTGGCCACACAAATGTGCAATGGCGGAAGAGCATCGTCATCGCAGATTCAAGCATGGCTAAGGCAGGACTGTAGTATATTCTTGCTTGAGATTCAGGCTATTTTCTGCAACCCAAGACCGGGACCTGAAAACCATGTTTTGGAATCATTTTAACTTTATGGTTGTAGTCTACGTTGAGTCTCAGACAGCACCACAACACAACGGCCGCCTGTCAAACTCACTCCCTGATGGCAGGACCTCTCTGTTGGATCAGAAAGCTTCAAATCAAAAGGTTTAAATTTTCTTTTTTCTTCACCGATGAAAACTTCCTGGCAGTGTGACACAGCCCACCTGTTTAGTCCCCCCAGCTCTGAACTACACCCAGAGCTGCGTCCTCCAGACCAACACTGGTGCCGAGACTCCCCCCGCCTGTGCCAGCCTGGCAGGGCTGTTTGAAGGGACCTCGGTCAGAAGCGTGGTCCCCAGCAAGCGCGTGGGAACTGCTGAATGTGGTGCCAGGCGCTGGGAAGGAGCAAGCAGCGAGACCCCAGGCAGACGGCCGAGGGCAGGGCAAAGGTGCTGCAGCTTGCCGCAGAGGGAGACTTGACCTACCTTGTCCATCAGCTTCAGCTTTGCATTCCTGGTTTTATTTCATTGCCCAGACTCTGCAAGGAGCAGCAGGCCGTTGTAAGAGGTTTTTGTGATATAAGTATTGCCTGAGTTTTCAATAATCAACTCGAAGTCGTTCCTGACCTGCGCCAGGTTTACTCCGGAGGGGCTGTGGCAGGGCTGCCGGTGAGCGCCCGGCAGAAACGACAGTGACAGCGCGTGAGCTGCGGGGCTGGGGCTGTGCAGGGGATGCTGAGGAGCAGGACGGGGCACTCGGTTCCAATTGTTCTTTTCAAACCCAGAAATTACATCCTGCAATATGTGGTATAATCTGTGCAGAGGCTCACATGTGCAGAACCGATGCTCCCCAAGCTGCGTGAGATAAGGGAAAACAAGGGGAAGTGGAATATCTTTATTACTTTTTTCAAGGGGAGATTCTCTTTCACTTTTCATTTCCTCTTGCGTTTCCTTTCTGTATTTGTGCTTTAACATTAGGTTTGATTCTGTCTCGATAGCATTCAAGTGAAGGCTTACATATTTCATCAGGATTGTCTCTTTTGTTTTCAGGACTGAAAGTCCCAAACAATATGAAGCAGTCACAGCCACGTACACATCTGGAGTCCTTTCATCTGCTCCAAACAGGCACTTTCCTTTATTCCTATCCACCCTCATTACTTAATTTCCTAAAGAGGCTGCAGCTCTTTAATGCCTGAGTGACGTATGTCAAAATGTCTCGCTAGGCTCTTCCACTATGTGATAATTCAGTATATCCTGTTTCCAGAGCTGAGGAAATACATTTCCTTCACTTTAGCTCATTACTCTTTAGGAAATTGCTTTTCTTCAATTATCCTGACAACCTGGATTTTGACAGCTCCAGACTTGCTGGGTGAAGCTCCTGCCGTTTCTGCAAACACTTTTTTCCTTGAGACCTCTCTGTCTGTCATCTATCATGTCCTTCCTAGAGAGGACCTTTTATGTGGGACTTTTCTTACGTCTGCCGATGGAGGCTGGGTGTCAGGACACAATTTACAATGCTGATCCTGAAGGTTTACAAAAGACTGGTTTACCGTCCCCTCTCCGAGAAGGTAATGCGTTGCCTTGCAGGCTCACGGAGATCTCCATAGGTGAAATTGTATTACCCATTCCTGTGCTAATGTAATTTTTATGGCCAAGTTTTATAAAAAGAGCCACCACTTGTGTTGTCTGGAACAGGATCTTAAAGAAAGCATTAGCAAAGATAAACTACAGGGAGCACTCCTCAGCACTTTCTAATCCAAGAACCACTTAGCCTATCTGGAGGAAAAACCTCAGATTATCTTGCAGAGAGCTGTCACGAGGGCTTTCACTTACAACCAAATACAGACGAGCCCAAACTTTGACGGTCTGAACCTCACTCTCCTTCCTCCTCTGGGCTATCGCTTGTGCATGCAGGAAGATGGGCTACCCCTTTCCCACACCTCGTGGTCCCCGGGTCCCCTCCCCGGCGGCAGCTGGGGGAGCTGGCACGGCCCTCGCTGTGCTGGTTTGCTTAGTAACTCCAGCAACTTCTTGCTGGTCCTGTCCCAGCGCTTTGTGGTGTGCTCTGACGTTGTCTTGGGAGGCTCAGGTCCAGAAGGAGGGTGGCCCCACGCTGAGACATCTGGTTATCTCATGGCTAAACCAGAAATGTCCTGTGCTCCTGCACGTGCTTCTTGATGCTGTAGGCTGCTAATAGCACCTTCCTACCTCTCAGGGACATCTTGAAGAGAAAGTATGTGACTCTGAGGAGTTCCCATGCCACGCGAGGGAGGAGGCAGCACAGATGGAAATCTAGACCAGTTCATAAGAAGAAAACACTATACCAACACAAGGAACTATTTATACTTAATGGGAATCTTGCATTTGAATCCTAGACCTTAGTAAGCCCATTTTTTCTTCAAAACTGCTTCACTTCCACAGCACGAGGATCGTGACTGCAAACTGCCCAGCCTCTCCTAGGGGCTGTCCTGGCCCAGTCAGTTGTCTGTCTGCTGCAGGAATCCCATTTGCAAGCAGAGAGATTCTCCTTCTTTTCAGTTTCCATCAGCTGTAGGTGACAAGTTGGAGAACAGCAGTCCATAGCCTCCCCCAGCCTCTCTCGGGAAGTAAAAGGCTCCCGGCTCTTCCCTTTCACCATACCCCACCAAGAATTACATGTTTTATGGCAAAGTTTCCCCTTCTTTAACCAGCCCTCCGCTGGCGACACTGGGTAAGAAGCGTTTATTCCCTGGAGACCTGCAGACACATGTTGACATTACTCCCTCCCTAACTGCTGCTCTGAACATGTATCTCATTTTCAGGTGTAACGAACCTCTCTAAGCTTCTCCTTGTCTCATCTTCGACTCTGAATATTTTTTGGCAGTTTCCCGTGAGAGTCTGATGGGAAAGAAGCTTTGCCAGATGAGTGTACTGCTTGCTGATTGTTTTTTTCCTCTTTTGTGATGAAAAAGCTCCCGTTGGGTATGCATCGCCTGGGCTCTCCTTCAGGAGAGAAGACAGACTAGCTAGTGGCAGCTTCAGCATTAACGGGCTCTCAGGTAAGTGGGTCTCGTGGTCCTTTTAGGGACACGGCAACTGCGCCTGCCCGGCACCGCAAGCGGCACCAGCTGCTCTGTCCTGCTGGTGTGGCTCTTCTGCAGGCTTCGCCAGCTTGCCTTAGGTTGGTCCTGGGTTTCGTAGCTGTTTTCTGGCTGCTTTTAAGGCAGCCTCAAACTCGCAGGTGCGCTCTCCTGTTGACAACTCTTTTGCAGTTAAAACCAGACACCAAACTGTGGGGAAAATGAATGGCACCTGCAAATTACATGCATTTAAATACTGAGCTGCTTCATTTGCAAGTACAATCAGGTATTTTGGTATCTGAGGTCTGTGCCCTCATGCATCTGCATATCTTAAGCATATAAACAGCTGGAATTCGCTCCACAGACCTGCTCGGGTTGGCAGGCAGGCGTGCTGGTGTGGCTGTGCACAGCGTGGTGGAGACGGCTCCTCTACGCATCCAGCGCTGTGCATGCGATGTTGGTGATCCCTGCCAAAAAAAGCAGCTCCTGCTCTTCCTCTGTCCTCCAGTGGCTTTGGGAACGGCTATCTGCGGTTCCCTCCAGCACACCTGATTGTTGCTGAGGACCCAAGACTCACCTTGGACCTTGCCCCAGGGTACCCTCGTCCAGCTGAGATCCTGCACCACAGCCAGAAGGTGAGATTTAGTTCTGGGAGACCTGCCTGGCCCTCACTGAGCTCAGCACAGCCGTGGACACTTATCTAGAGGACCCCCATGCCCTCAGCCAGGGGTGCAGTTTTCTGGAGCCCACCAGGCCCTTTAGATTGCCTCAGCTCTGCAGAAAGGCAGCGTGTGCATGGTGTGCAAGCAGTTAAATCAAGCAGGGATGTGTCGCTCATCCTCTCTCTGTTGTTTCCCCCCAGCTAATCTAAAGTCATTTTGAAAGCTCATATTTTGATCTCACTGTATACAGCAAACATAACAGCTCCAAACCCTCATCCCGGCAGCACGTGGTAGCACCATTGCTGTGCTTGCCATCAGCACGCACGGCTTTCTGCCATGCCCTGGGGCTTGGGGCAGCGGGCAGTGCTGGCTCGTCGTGCTCCCAGGCTGGCGAGGGGCTCAGACAGCTCCAACGCCCTCGCAGCCCATCCAGCGGAACCTCACGTGGGGGAATACGGGTGGAGGTCACTCCCCGGCCCCATGCACCCCTCAGTGATGGGCAGTGACAACAGCTGCTTCCTTGAGGAGCGGGGAGAGGGGAGCTTCAAGGTGGGACGGGGAGTGGGGGTCGCATCGCTGGCTGAGGCAGCAGCTTGCTGCAGCCATGCCCGTGGCAGCCCCGAGCATTTGCCCATGGGGCTGCTGGGGTGAGGGGCACGGGGATTTCCTGGAGAAATGGAAATGCTGTTCTTTTTGAATCCAAAACAAGGTTTTAGGCACCTCGTCTGCCAGGCTGCTTTGCGGGTAGCTGGAAAGTCAAAGGATTGAGGCACCGTTCTGTCCCCCGGGCTCTCTGCTGGCCTGCCGGGAGCCGGACGCCACAGGGACACGGCTGTCCCCAGGGCTCAGTGCAGGGGCCGGCAGGGTGCCAACATTGCCTCTTCAGCGTTACGAACACATGGAGTACAAGACATGGCAAATCCTAATTTTAATTCTAACATTTCATTGCTAGAGCAGCTGCTCGACCCCCAAGCCCCCCTGCCCTCCATCCTGTAGGGGTATGGCTGCAGGGCTGCCTGTGCTTCCTCCTGCAGCCGCGGCTGGCAATGTCTCCCGGTCCCTGTGGGGCAGCTTTGGTGCCCAGTGGCAAGCAGAGCAACCCTGTGCTTGGCCAGGGGATGGCAGCTGCCCTCCTCTTGCCCCGGCTTCCTCCCATCTCAGAAAGGGCTGAGGCTGCTGTCACCTCCGTGGTCTGGTCATGAGCAGTGCCGTGCAAGGCTGGCGTTCACAGCCTCACGGCCCAGCCCTTGTGCTGGATACAGAGGAAAATGTGTTTCCGAAGCTGAGTTGCTGAGAAAATGCTGGGCTGAGTGCGCAGGTGGGACGGGCAGAGCAAGCTGCCGTGGAGGCGGCTGCCCCGCAGGACAGATGGACGATGTGAAATCATTAGACAGGCGAGCGAGCCGTGATCAAACAGAGCAGAATTACCTGCAAATGCAAAAAATCAAAGCGTGTCAGGGAAAGTGGGAACACAGAAGGGATAAAGAGCTCAGCATTAGCCTCCTCTTGGGAAGAGCGTCAGGGCAATAATAACTTGCTGGGGCTTTGATTTCTGGTGAATGCCTACTACGTGAGTGATTTGTTCGCTGCTGGCGGAAGATTTTGTTGGGGGTGAGGAGACCAGGGGGAGCAGCCCACGCTCGTCGGCTCTCTCCAGATAAGGAACCGTTTGATGTTGCGGCACCTCTGCCATTGGAGCAGGGAGAGCTGATGGGCTGCTCTGCATGGGCACTTCAGTCCAGCTGGCAGCACGCAAGGTCCTTTATTACTGTTTCTTATTATTATTGTAATTGTTGTTATTATTATTATTATTGCGACTATTATTTGTTATTACGGACACCTGCCAAGACACACAGGCCATTTTTTCTGCCTTCCTAAATGCCAGCACCTATTTTGTTAGCAGTGAATCTGTGGGCATGTATGTGGGCAAGCCACAGCCAACCCTGCCTGCATGCCGATGTGGGGACATTCATGGGGGCTCCTCGGCATGAACTGGGCCAGGCACGTGGGGGCGTGTGTGCACATCCATAAGACAGACTGTCATTTCTTTACCTTCTTGCTCTTTCCTCCACACTACCATGCTCAGACCAGGCAAAATCCAGTTCCAGGACGTGGAGAAATGCGTTTCTCCGTACCCTTTTGGATGCCCAAGCCTTGGTGTCTCACAGGGCTGCGAGCTGGGTGCGTTTGTGTCAAGCTTCTGATACATCCGTGGAAAGTCAGAGATAAAAGACTTTAAAGCGGTGATGTTTCCAGATGCAGAAAAACTGACTACGACCATTTGGCATCCTCTGCACAGGACTCCTGCCCTGGAGCTTCAAAGGCAGTTTGGGAATCAGGTGCCCAGTGCTCTTCGCAGGGAGGGTCAATGTACATTTACATCCATGCCCCACACCACACAGACAAGGGTAACTGGGGTCAGGCCCACTTAAAAGCCAGGCAAGACACTGCAGTGACTTAGCTGGCACGGGGTTGAGCCTCAGGTCAGGAGAGGTGTGTGGGTGGAGGGATCCATGACACAGCCTCCATAAAACAAGGTCAGAGCCAACGCCGCTGCGGCAGGCAGACAGCCAGGGCGCAGGCAGGAGCACCGTTGGCGAAGCTCTTGCAGACCCTGATTTACACTTGCTGCTGTCTTTCCTGGCACAAAGGTGCATGGATGAGGTGGGTGATGTCTGGCTTCAGTTGATTCACAAGGTGGAAGCAGGCAGCCAAGGTCTCCACAGCGCCTGAGGTCTGTGTGATGGCGCAGCACCCTGCTAGCTTGGCCATCAGCCCTCCATGGGCCCTTTCCAGCTGCAGGCACGGCACGTGGCACCGGCTCTGAAACACACCGCATGCAGTGGCAGGAGCACTGCGAGACCGCAGGAAAGTCTGGGTTGCTGATGAGGCTGTTAGCGCTCTTTCAGTCATCTTAATGTACAAGTCCTTATGAGAGGACTCTGGCTTAATCTCGGCTCAACTGGAAAAATGCCGACGACTGGAAATGTCATCAGCTGCCTGTGGGCCAGGCTGGCCCTGAGCTGATAAGGAGCAACGCAGAATAAAAATGTCAACACAAAACTGGAGAAACACAGAGGCTGGTTGCATCTCTTCTCCGTCCTGCAGGAAGCAGGGCCCCTCTGCTGCCAGCCCTTCCAGCAGTTAGACTTCCCCTCAAGTCTCAGCAAGAAACTCTGCTCTCTCTCAGAAAGAAGAAAAGTGGCAGATCTCATGGCTGCAGAGAAAACCCAAAGCTCTTGCCCCATAGACTCAAACAAAGAGGGTAAGTAAACCCAATTTTTGTTGCTTGCTTTAACTTTTTAAGGCAAATCTTGTGATGTTCTGGGTTAGAACCTTGTTTTCTTGAAGCTCTGGTAGATAGATGGTGGGGGAAGAAGACACAACCAGAAGGAGAGCCAACCCACCTCCCTCGTTGGCCACCTGGACGGTGGGCTTGGAGCACCACCTGGGCACGAGGTTTGAGCAGCAGCTCCTCTCGCCCCTTTGGGGTAAATGCAAAGCGTGGACTCCAGTCCCCATAGGAACAGCAGACACTGCGGCCCTTGGGCAAGGAGTAATGCCAGAAGTAACGCTCTAATGTTCCCTCTCTGGAGGGAGGGATGTAAATTCTCCATGGGGAATGGGGTGCAAAGCTCAAACCTTGCAATTTCCAGGGCAGAACAGTGTCTGAAAATGTCCCCTGGGCCTTGAATCTGTCCGTGTCCCTTCTCCACGTTTACAGAGAAAATAAAATCTAAAGAAGTTTAGGGAACTATCCTCGCACAGCCAGCAGATTATAAGTAACCTATGAACTCATGAAAGCAACCTGTGAACGTTTCCATCTGTGTTTTAGTGAGGAATCTTTGAAAGAAAGATAGGAGCCGGGGAGAAGAGAGTCAGAGGGTGACTTACAAAGGCTGCAGCTGGCATCAATGCTGGCTTGATGTCACTAAAGCACCGGGTTTAGGATGGACGCACTCTTCACCCTGCTGGATTCCTTGGCCAAACTCCGACCCTGGGATTTGCCTGCTCTGCCCAAGGAACAGGAGCCACCTGGGTTGGTCTCCTCATACTTTATCATACCAGCCCTGGTGTCAGCTCTGCCCTGCGCGGCCCCGTGGGGTGCACCGTGCATCGTGCGTACGTGCCCAGCGGGCAGCGTGATGTTGGTGGATGGTCTTTTACAGGCTAGCCCTTCTCCGGCCGGGCGTGCCGGACGGTCCAGTGGCAGCTCAAACAAACCTCCCCGACGGAGTTTCCCGCAGCTCCCTTTGTGACAGCGTGGGCTCTCATGCCGACATTTACGGGATCGTCTTAAAGATTAAACCCCCAAACCCTCTGCCGGGTTCCGGCCTCATCTTCGCCGATACGGGCCCCGTGGGCGGCGGGGCGGTGGCTCCCGGTTTACAGCGGTGTCGGGGGGACCCGGGAGAGGGCTGGCAGCTCCCGGCCGCGGAAACGTCCCGCTGCGGCCGGGGGGACCTTGCGAGGGGGGCGGCCGCCGCCCGCCCGCTCGGCGCGGCTCTGCGGGCCGCAGGCCCGGGCCGGGCCCCGCTAGGTGGAGCTCGGGGCCCGCGCACCGGCCCGCGGGCCCCGCGGCCGCCCGCCGCCACCGCTGGCCCGGGCCGGCCTCCCCCCGCGGCTCGCACCGCCCCGCTGGCCCGGCCGTGCTACGGCCCGGGGCCGAGCCCGGCCGAGCCGCGGGGGAGAGGGGGCTGGGGGCGACGCCTGCCCCCGCCCGGCCGTGCGGCCCCGGAGGGGAGGATGGAGCGGGCGCGGGTGCCGCCCGGCCGGCACTCGCCCCGGCATCGCCTGCTGCCGCCCCGGCCGGGCGCCTGTGCCACGCCTGCTGCCGGCACCGGAGCCTGCGGGAGGCTGGGGATGGCGGCGGCCAGGCCGACCCCGTGTCGGGACCCAGCCGGGGCAGGCGGGCGCCCGCGAGGGTGGGGCTGCGGGCTGCGGGCTGCGGGCTGGTCTCCAGCCGCCCTGGCTGGTGCCTGCGCCGCGGGGCCCAAACGGGAGCGCGGGGCTGAGGCGGCAGCCGCCAGGCAGCCGCCAGGCAGCGGGCAGAAGGGGGTCTTGGGGCGGCAGAGGGACGTGACGCGGGGGTGAAGGTCAGCGTGAAAGGTGCCATCCTCGCTGCCGGCCGCTGCCGCGTGTCTTTGAGGCGCTGCGGCAGAGAGGAGTTTTCCGGAGAGGAGTGACGGCGCGCGGAGAGGTGGCCCCGCAGGCGTCGGACTCCTGGTGTGCGGACGGAGGAGAGAGAGAAGCTTTGCTAGAACTCTTGGGTTTTGAACGGGTAATTTAATCAGTGGCATTAAGTCCTCGCAATTATTTCTTGCCACGGGTACCACCTATTTATTAATTTACTTCATATAAATCCATCAAGCAGTTGTCACACAGCAAGTAAACAAAAGCACCCCAGAGTTTTGATGGGACCGCATACGGGTGATCGCAGACGTTAATTATCGCTGTTAATTACTTGCTTTGCAGGCTCGGTTGCGCACAGCACCGCCTGGTGCCCTCGGCGCTCGAAAGCCAGGGCGATGGGGCCGGGGCGTGGGGCAGCAGGGCCGGAGGGCAGGGAAGCCCGGCCGCTGGCAGGACGCTCGTGGAGGGACGAGGGCTGGGTGTCGGTATGTGCGGGCTGGGGCGAGGAGGTTGTGGGGAGGCCTCTGGACACCCGCGGTGTGACCAGGAGCCTGTTTCCTCACCTACCAGGGTGATTTGCTTAATCAGCCTTGACTTCTTGCTGGATCAGCCGGCTCCTCTGGCAGGGCAGCGTGGGCAGAGGGGCTGCGAGGGGCTGCCCGGGGAAGGAAGAAGGTGCAGAGGCTGGAAAACTTTCCCTTGGAGGGAGCCATGAAGGAAGTTCAAACTAATTTAGCATAACAAAGGAAAGGTTAAGAGGTGACTGGATCATCATGTCTAAGTACTTACTTAGGAATGGGACTTCTGGGAGCAGAGGGCTGTTTAATTTGGAGGACAAAGGCATAACAACATGCAATGCCTGAAAGATGAAGACAGGCAAAAAAAGGGGCGTCTCCTTTGTTAATGCTTAAGGTTATCTACTAATGTACTCGGGGATGGTAGAGTTTCCGTCCTTCAATATCTTTAAATCCAGATTGAAGATCTCTCTAAAAGACACGCCTGGGGTCAGACAGAAATTATGGACTTGTGATTCTGTGGCCTGTGTCTTGCAGGAGTTCATATAAAATGATTTTATCTGATCCTTTGGCCTCAGGATCTGTCCATCTCCTTGCAATAGCTAACAGCTGCTGCAAACCTGCTAAATCCATCTGGTAGTTTGTAGATGACCATGACGTGGTACACTTTGTGTCCGCCTCACCCCAAAACATGGTCCTGATGTACAGCCGGGACCGCTGTCCCATTGCAGACAGCAGGGCGTCCCTCGAGCCCCCCTTTTCCCTCAAATGGATTTCAGTGGTGCAGCATTTTCCCCACGGTAGTTTTCTGTCCAGGGATGGCTGAAGACTTGCTGCTGCACAATTTGATGAAAGCATGTTTTGTGGTCTGGGCTCTGCTGTTTGCCGAGGACTACTGAGGTATACGGCACCATCTCCAGAGGCTGTACAGCTTTGTTTCTGCTGAGCTCTGGCTACTCTGAAAAGTGACCGTCACTGAAACAGTGGGAACCAATACCTGCTTTTACAGAAGACTTTACAGTTTGGGAGAAGGAGTCCTCTCGTGCCCCCAAGAAATGTTCAGGTTTCTGTTGGCCAAGTCCAAATTTGCCTGATGAGGGCACGAACCTAAAGCTCTCGGCTGCCAAATCCTCCTGATTTAAAGCTGCTGCATGGTTTGAATTTCTTCTCCTTGGAGTCCTTGAGTTGCTCAGCTGAGCGTTGTGTTAATGCTGGGCTTTGAATTTGCTATTCCTCCCTTGAATTGCTATGCTCTGTTGCCCAACCATGCGGTAGTTCCTCAGCTGATGTAAATCAGTTTAGCTCCACTGCCTTTGCTCCTCTGTCACGTACCCTGGCTCACGCCGTCTCCCCGCAGCCCGGCCCCGAGGCAGCCACCGCAGCAGCCTCGCTTGCCCCCGCGGGCCCTGCATAGGAAGGTGAGGTTTAGCTGCGGATGCCAATTAAAGCCCAGTTGGCTGGGGCAAAGCTTCGGTGGAGTGGTGCTCTTGTCATCTCCGTCCTGGGGCCAGGACTGGGCTCTCGTACCTCCCACCCCGTGGAACAGGCAGGTGAAGTGTTGCTGTCTGTCAGCCCCCTCAGTGCTGGCGGTGCGGAGGATTCGCCCCGGGGAACATGGCCACGAGTAATACGTAAGAAGGCAGCGTCCCTGCGCTAGGTCCTTGACTTCAGCAGGCTTCCTGGTGGATTCAGACTTCCAGCATGACTCAGGGTATTGTAGTGTATCC
This sequence comes from Mycteria americana, assembly GCF_035582795.1. Lineage (NCBI taxonomy): Eukaryota > Metazoa > Chordata > Aves > Ciconiiformes > Ciconiidae > Mycteria > Mycteria americana. The sequence continues at coordinate 14,879,014 of NC_134373.1, forward strand.
TTAAGATAACATCTTTTGCTTGCCAACATGTAGGCTGGCTGCCAAAGGTGGGGGAGGAGATCTGTTGTGAGTCTTCTGTATGTGCTCATAGTAAATAGATACATGCCAAGTTGATTGTACTTGCCTTTCTATTTCTCCGCTAGGAATTGAAGGCAGGGAAGAAGTAGTTCCCCGTGGTCTGCCCCAAACCACTGCCCCACACCGCTTGGTTCCTCAGGTGCCTGCAGCCGCCCGCCGCTGCTGCAGCCAGCTCGCACCCCAGAAACAGCGGCATCGGGATCCCGTTCCGGCAGCTTGGTTCGAGATCCCTGACTCACCGACCAGGACGCTCTCCCAGTCTGCGTCTGAACATACGGCTGGGTGAGAGAGGTGCTGGTGTTCTGGTGATGGGTGAAGGGAAGCGGGGCGCAGCAAGGCAAAGTGACACGGGGGTGCTGCTGGCCGAGGTCAGAGCTGCCCGCGGCGGGGACACCCTGCCCAGGTCAGCCCTCGTCCTGCAGAGCTGAGCAGCGTGCTGGGCCAGCTCAGCCCCACCTCGTGCCCTTGGCCCTTGCCTACTTGCAAAACCCCAGGACAGCATCAGTTTTTGATCTACTGCCTCGTTGCCAAACCATTAACTTTTCCAGTTTAAACGCTTAATACAATGGCCTTATTTTGAAGACTGCCAGCTGAGCTGCCTCTGCTTAGGACTATCATTTCCAACTGTTCTCTGGCAAGATGCTTTCTCAAATGATTTAAAAAAAAATAATCAAAGTTGTAACCACATCTGTGGCTGCCTTTATCTCTGGAGCAGGGAAAATTAGCTCGGAGGCCGTGAGGTGCTTTCTGAAATGGAAGTCTTCTCCTGCAGACGGCACAGCTCCTGGCGGTGGAAAGACCAGCCACTAATGTGGCTCTCGCTGAAATTTCTGGCACTGGTGTTCTGCAGCTGAGTGAAAAGAGCAGCCTAAAAGCCACCTGATTTAGGCTGTTATCCTAAATCAGCTGTGGGTTCTCTTTATGCACACCACCCAGCTGTGCTGATACATTGGCAGGCCGACCCAGTAAGGAGATCTATAGCGTTAGTGAGTGGTTTTACTTAAATGCTTCTCTTTTTCTATTAGTTCTTCCTAGGCTGCAATATCGGTCCTCCACCCTTTCCTAGCACAGCTGGCAGAGGAGGAAGCAACACAAATTTTTGCCTCAGTGGAAGAGAACGGCAAAGCTACAGAGCACATCTGGAGCCATCTCCTGTGCATTGCTCCTGAATTAGCGGACCAAATTGTCTGCTGGTGAAAAAAAAAAACCACCTCAATGGCATACCAATGAGGTTACACTGGTTTACGGCAGCTGAGGCTCTGTTCCCGTCATCTCTAGGAAAAGTTGATTATGTCCAGTGGATTGCTGACTTCTTTTATAAAGAAGCTGTAAAAAGTTCTTTTCTTCTGCTAGTGCTTCTCTCTGGGGAGTTGTTGGCAGAGAGAGGCGAGTCTCTCAGCAATAATACATTTCAAAGTTATTATGCCAGCAGAAAAGAAACACAAGGATTTGAACCTGGTAATATTTTTTTTTTATGACAGGCCAGAACACTAAAGGGACCCCCCGGCCCCTCCGCACAGACCTCCCCGGGTCTGCAGGGCGCCTGGCTCACTGTGCCATGGGACGGCGGTGGCTGCGACCGGGACCCTGTTTCAGGGCTAATCCGGGGGAAGGCGATACGTGTGGCTCTTGCTTTCGGTGGCTCAGTCCCGCCACCGAGCCGGCTCCCGCACTGGCTGGGAGGGATGGAGGTTTGTACGGAGCCTGCCCGGCCTCTGGGCATGTCCTTTCTTCTGCTGCGGACAGACGGGGTCACCTTCTTCCTCCACCCCGCTGCTTTACGGAACCTACTGGTGGCAGTGACACATTCGGGTAGCGAACGGTGCAGCTGAGCCCGAGCCTTTTGCTGCTGTGGTAATAATAGTGCTTTCACATAGGAAATGAGTGAATTGTCAGCCGAGGCTTCCTCCTTTTGTAATGATTAACCCTCTGCTAATGATTTGATATAATACCAGGCGACGTTGAGCGCTGCGATATTGATGTTTAATGTGGTCCAAAGCAAGGGCTCAGGAAGCAATAAAGATTTACTCCAGCTAATGTGCGAGGGCCGGGTTGTCCCTGGGCCCTGTGCTAGCCGATGGCCTGACATGTTTGCCGTGGTGTGGCAGCCTCCCCTAACAGAAGCAGAATTTCTGGCTAATAATTTCATGAAGGCTTCGCTGTATTTCTAATTACTGGAAAAAGCCATGATTCTTTTTTTGCTACGCGTTATAAAATCAGCCCTGCATACCCCATGGAGCCAGGGGAGAGCACCTCATCCCTCTCTCTGAGCTCCGAATTGGTCCTGCAGCAAAGCCCGCCTGCGCCGCAGCGCCGTGCCGGGGCTGTACCCAGGCGCTGCCCGCGGGCTGGGCGCCGGCTCCCAAAGGGAGGAGGGTGGCAGAGGCAGAGCTCCGCACCAGGGCACCCGCCTGGCTCCAGAGCCCTCCTTGCCCCGCGCACGGCTGAGGGAGATGGAGCTGGCGCAGACTGGTGCCACAAATAAGGTGGCGTGGGAGGAAAACTTGGAAGGACAAATCGAGTATTGATTCCCCCGGCTGCTTGCAGAGGGATTGCATTTAGCAACACTGCCAATGACATTATGTGCGGGATCTTGTCCATGGCTGGTTTGGTGGCATTAAGGGAATTACTTTGGCCTGATGAATAGGAATAAGAATACTTCAACCTCCTCCCTGGAAAGTAATGGTGGATCATCAAGTGTGCAGCCAAGTTCAGGTCTAGTCACTTGCCAAGTGAATGCAAATGACAGGTTGTTTTATTTAATGGAGACCGTGGTGCGTTGGCCAAAACTGTTGTCTCTTTGCTCTGTGGATTGGTTCCCCCCCTTCTAAATCAGACTTTGTCTCTGCTCCCGACTATTTTTTTTTCAAGCAGAAGAGATTTTTGCTGACTCTTGCACTGAAATCTGTCTGTAGATTGCACCAAAACTCCTCGATCAGCCGTACTTTATGCTGGGCTATGGGAGGAGGCAGGAGCTGGTGGTGGTCACCGCCAGCCTGCAGTGGAGCCGGAGTTCCCCGTCTTCTTCCAGCTCGGAGCTGGTGAGATGCTCCATCGGTGTCACTGCTGCCCCATCCCACCGAGACCACGGGGACGTTGTGGAGCCCCACACCCTGCCATCGAGCCCTTTGCTGGCATGGTTGGCGTGGCAGCGCCGGGACTGCGATGCGCTTGAGTTTGGACAAACCACTCTCTCTTGCAGCACACCAACACCTCTGCCGTTCGGCTGCCATTGAGCTGGCGCCCGCCAGCTGCTCCCCTCCAAAGCCCATCCCTCCTCCTCCGGCACCGCCGTGGCAGCGCCGCTGCCCTGAGCCACTGCTGTTAACCAGAGGTTTGCAGGGCTAAAAGCCCCTGCGAAGGGCCAGCCCCTCAGCTGCTGTACACGCACACGGCCCCAATGCCAGGCAGCTGCGCTGGGCTGCAGGGTGCGGGCGGTGCAAAAGCAGGGCTGAACCCCCAGCTCAGTACGGGGTCCAGCAAACCGAGGCCAGGGACACGGGGGGCGGGGGGGCCCCGTCCGATCAAGGCCTTAATTTATGCTACGCTTACACCGACTTACTAAAGTCTTTGAACACAGGCCGTGCCTCACCACGGCTCACAAACTAGATCAGCGTGAGACAAAATACTTACCATCGTGAACAAGCATTTTCAGATGGGCTGCGGCGTTTTGCTTCATTCAGCAGTGATGATTTGTAGCAGTCATGGCTGAGGGTGGGTTTTTTCCCTCTTCTTTTGTAAAAAACAGAGAGTGTTTTGCAAAGTAAACTGACATTTTAGCTACAGGCCAGTCACCTTTCAAATGAAATGGCGGTGACTGCTCACCGGCGGTTAATCCTTGCATGGAGATTTCTGCTTGAAGAGCTGGAGGGCGGTGGGGAGTTTGTTTATTTGTTCAGAATCAGGGTTCTTCCCTAATTAATTTTTTAGTTAACAGGGAGAACAGGTTTCTGCTTTGTTTCGCCAAGTGTTTTGATGTACAAGCAGAGATGTCGTGCGGGATGTGTGTTTGCAAAAGAGGCTGACGGGAAAGATCAAAACCGATTTGTTACATTTGCAGAGAAAGAGGCTCCATATCCACAAAACAGAGCAGGGAGTGACTGAAGGCCCCAGACACCAGCATTTTGGAGCTGAAATTGTGGCTGCAAGCTGGTGACCAAAGTCCTGTTGACTTTGCAGAAGCCATGATTTCATGCCAGGCGTCTATCACGTCCTGGTCCCCCCTCCCAGTCCCAGTCTCTGACCTGCCCCGGACAACGTAACTCAGCACAGCTCTGGGCCCTGCTCCTGCAGGATGAGCCCGAGGGCTTCTCCTGCTCCAAGGCTGGGCAGAGCAGGGGCTGCTGGGCGGTTTGGGAATGAGCTGTGCCGGGAGAGATGCTAGACCGGTCTCCGACCATTTGCAAACAAGCTGCAAAATCATGCTGACAATAGGCCTGCAAAGCCGCCTTTTGGCTGGAACCATGCCTGGAAAATGTATTTCCCAAGCGGGGACTTCAGCAGTTACGAATCCCTGACTGATGTGGTCGAAGGACATGGCAAACACATGACCCGTTACCATGATTCGCCGGGCTGGATCCCGCTCATGTGCTTGTTTAACCCTCTCTGACACCACCCAGAAGCTTCTCCCTCCGAGTGCCGCCAGCGTCAGCCCTTCCTGGCGCAAAACCCCCCGTCCCCGCAGGCACGGGCAGACGGGAGCTCCCTGGAGGAGAGCTGGCTCGGCTGCTGGGAAAGCAGCAGTGGAGAGCATGGGAACGAGCGGGGAGCTGGCTGCGCCGCTCCCACGGGGAGCCCAGGAGCGGCTGCTCGGCGCGAAGGCTCACCAGGGCGGTGGCACCGGTGCTCCTTGGGGTGGGGCGGGGGATTGTCACCTCTTTCCTGACGCGTGGCTGCTGCTGGAGGCTGTCAGTCCCCCCAGCTCTTTTTCTGCTGCCTAATCCTTCGCTTGCAGCCTTTGGCCTTCGTGGCAAACCACTGCCAGGGTGGGTGGGCTGTGGTGTGGGGTCTATGCTGGGATGGATGGAGGTAGGGCGGAGGTGCTGCTTGGGCTCCACAGCCAAAACCTGTGCTTTCTGGCCACGGCGGCATGGCTTTGGGGACCCTCAAGGGCACGGGCACCACGTGGGGATCTCCCTGTCCCGCCCCGCCGCTTGCTGAGGCCGTTCACCTTCACGGGCAGGCAGCAGCAGCGAGCTGCCATAGTCCTTCAGGAGGCATCCTAAATTGTCTCCAACAGGTCTCTAGCAGCACAGCCCTCCTGGTCTGATTGTCACCCACAGCAACACCATGGCTGGGCCTGAAGTTGGTGCCGGCTGAGGCGCACAGATGTGGAGCTGGGTGCTCTCGCCTCTCCGAAGAGCCACGGTGCCGTGTCCCGACGTTGGCACGAGCCAGCGCTGTGCTTGGTGAGGTCAGGGGACGTTTTTACACGGTTGGGGCTGGGAGGATGGAAGAGGTTTTCTTCTTCTTCCCCTTTTTAAACAGTAAATAATGGCAAAATCTACCTCCTGCCTCTTTTAAAAACAGCTCCTTTTCCTGACGGACAGATAGATAAAGTGAGATTCTCAAAGTCGTAAATCTGCTGTGACTTTATTACCTGCATCTGTTGGAGATGATGTGAAGAGAACTTCATACAGAGAGAACTCTTGAAAGGTTACAAAGGGAACCAGTGGTCTTCAGAAAATCTTCATCTAGAGAAAACAGCCAAGAAAACCTGCGCAGCAAAAAGCACTTGAGCTGGATGAATAGGTGTCAGGGCTGCATGCGAGCGACACCGGCAGCAGGGCACCTTGCCGTGAAAGCGAGCCGAAGCCAGTGCCCCGCCTGGGTAGCTCTGGTGCAGGAGCCGGCCTGCGGCTGCCGTGCACAGCCCTCAGCCCCAGCACCGGGCACGCCGGGGCTGGCCGGCGCCCCTGCCCTCGCAAATGGCCAGCCCGCGCTGGCGGGGGGGGGCCACCAACAGTGGCAGTGTTAAAGCAAACAGCAGATCTCAAACGCGCTGTTGCTTTTTTATTTGGGCTCCGGTGAATATGCCACCATTTCAGCCTCTGCCCCGGGGCAGGGAGACCGGTGGGAGGCAGCCCCGGGGCTCAGACCCTGCTCGGGGCTGCTGGGTCCGCCACAGTGGACAGCCCCGCGGTGGGGTGATGGCACGTCATGGCCTCCCCACGTCCCCGCGCTGCCCCACCTTCCCTCTGGGCTCTCACGAGGTCACCGGTGGTGCGCGACATGGGAATGGGGAGGGGTGCAGGAAACGGGCACAGAAAATAACCATCTTTTAAGCTGGTCAGTAGATGAGCGGGGATCTGACCGGCTCCCAGGTGAGCCGTGGCAGGTCCGTGCTTGCTGCGGAGCCCTGGGGCCCAGGGACTGGCAAAACCCTGGAAAGATCCCAGTGACTTCCGAGCAGGGCGGCCATTTCTCAGCTGGGACAGGTCCCCGCTCGATGCGGCTGCGGCCAAGAAAGCAGCAGGTAAATGGGGATGTCCCAGCCCGTGCCTTGCCGCGGGGCCAGTCCCAGTGCTGTCAGGGGGACGCGATTGCCGGCCAGGGGACTGCGATTGCCAGACGTGGTGGAAATGGGCTGGAGATGGTGCTGGAAAGTGCAGCCTGCTCCCGGAGCACAACGAGCTGTCGTGCAAGGTCATGTCTGCAGTGTGATGCAATTAAGTCTTCATGATGTCATAGTGCAAGCTGGCAGTTATTTTAGGGGCAGAGAGCGAGTCTTAAACCTTCCTCTCCCCATCGCGAGGGGGAAGATAAAAGGAGCTTTGCTTGCTGGCTTTCCTGCCCGAAGTAGCCTCTGCTCTCGCTGACACCTCGCCCTTGCTGAGCCGGGGAGGCAATCCAGAAAGCAGAGCTGCAAGCAGGGAGAGAGCAGACGACATCTTTAAGCTGTGGTCGTTGAAGAATATTAACCGATCTTGGGCTTTGTGACTGCCAAAAAGTGATGCTTGAGCAACGTGGCGCCAGGAATCCTGAAGTCACTTTTGTAGCCTTGGAAAATGCAGCTGCTTTGGGATTTCAGCCCAAGATGGCTGTTATTATCCACTGTGCAGAATGAAGCTTCTGTTGGGAGCTTTTACAAAGGCCATCAGTCTTCCCAAATAGTGGTTGTTTTTATCACCTGGCAGTAATGGTACTCTCTGGTCCCTTTAATATCCGAGTGTGTTCCCAAAGTGCAACCGGGAAACTCATTTAGGGCTCGCACCCTCCGAGGGAAACGGCTTACAATTTTCTGCCAGGTAGCCCTTACCGTTGTGAGAATGGGCACGGCTCACCTAATAAAAACCTCGCTGACAGACACGACCTCCTGGAGGTTTATCTAAGTATTTGTTGCGGAGCAGAGCAACATATATCACTGCCGAAATGTGCGCCAAGCAGCAATCCTAATGCACGCCGTGTCTCTGCTGTAATTGATTCGCAGGCAGGACAAATACCTGCCGGAGAATGTGAGGAGCTCTGCGTGCTCTCCCGGCTGAACCGATATAATGGTGTGTGAAATGGTATTGCTGAAGCCTGTGGCTAAAATCCAGCTTGTGGGCTGGCTGGCTGTAAAACTACATCGCCCAAAATATGCCCGTCCCTGCATGCTTTGGCTGGGGAACGCGGGCTCCGGTTCAGAAGGAAACGCATTGAAAACTGGATCAAAAGTGATGACTTTGGCCAATAATGTGTGTACAGCATCGCGTGTGCGTTGACTTCCATTTTTTGGCCAACGCTGAGATTTATTGTTCCGCCAGGTAAATGTCGAATGAGGAAAGGCTTTGTCCAGTTTCTTGTTTTGGTCGGTAAATGCGGCGGGTGCCCTGGGTAGGAGGCACTGCCGCCTGCCATCTGGGACCCGTGTGTCCTGACCCCCCCCTCCCAGAGATGGGGGCAGTGATGGGACTGACGCCACTTAAAACTTAAAACACAGGGAGTTGTGAATTTTAGGGATGGCTAAAGTTGACGGGGTCAGCTCGGTGCGGCATCGTGGTTCTTCTCCCACCCTGGCTGTAAAGCACGGGGTGGCTCTGGGCACGCCCAAGTCCCCCGCACTAGGAAATAGCCTTAAATGTCATCGCTCATCCGGCGCCTCGTATGCGCGGGCAGGGACAGCTGCGGTACTGCCTCCCCATCGCTCAGCGACTGCGGGGTGTGGGGCGTGGAGGTGCCCGGAGAGGTGTGAAACCTCACCGGACACCCCTAAGCAGCCTCCCCAAAAATACGGGCTGGCTGGGGGAGCCAGGCGGGGAAAGGCTGCCGTCTCCCAACGAGCTGCTTAATTTCATCGACTGCACAGGGCTGCTTCGCCACGTGTCCCCCCGCACGGGATCGGGCGGAATTAGAGACTTGATCCTTGGGAGGTGCTGGGGGAAATGTCTTACGGCGCGAAACTGGAGGAGCTCAGCCTGTTTAGCTTATTAAAAAGAAGATCAAGAGGTGACTTAATTGTGCTGTGTGAAGTACCTTCACGGGGAGAGAAAGGCAGGTATTAAAGGGCTGTTTAATCTAGAGGAGAAAGGCATCGCGTGAGCCCGCGCCTGGAAGCTGAAGCCAGACAAATTCAAATTGGGAATCAAACAGACCTTTTAGAAAGTGAGTGTTAATAAAGATTAAACTACCCAGGAGAGCGGCGCATTCCCTCGCCTTTGATATATTTAGACCCAGACAGGATGCATTTCTGCGCCATCCACTGTAGCCAAGCAGGAGCTTTCGGGCTCAGTACAGGAGTAATTGGATGCCAGACTCGGCCCTGCGTCAGGGAGAGGTCAGGCGAGATGATCTAATGGTCTCTGCTGGCCGTCGGTCCTCCTGTGCCCGGCGGCTGTGATTTGTGTGCCTGCGGCCGGCCGGCTGACGGGGATGCGGCTCTACCAAGAAAAATTGGTGGGGAAACGCAAGGAACATGGCACTGTGTCAGCAGGGACACAAAGAAGACAGGCGAAGACTGACAGGCGTGTGGGGAGAGTCAAAATGTTAGAAAGGAAAGGCTTTTAGCCAGAAAATGGCTTTTTAAAAAAAAAACATATGAACTCTGTGGACATTAGCAGACAGGTACATTTTTTGTGCACAGCCATCCCTAATTTTCTCGCAATTCCTTAAAAATAAAACCACCTCTCAAGTTTTATGTTGACCGGAAAATCAAGGTTTTAATAGGAAAACCTCATCTGGGGAAAGAAAAAGATAAACCATATCCCAATTTCGTGTAAGAAGGGTATGGTAAAACGATACCTAAAAACCTCAGCGAGACCCAGGAGCGGCTCAGGAACCACTGCTCACTTGACAACGCTACGTTGTGAACTTATTTTCCTCTTTACTTCTACTTTTATTTTTACTCCCCAGGGCTGGCAGGTGAGTATGGCTGCAGAGAGGAGCTGCCTTGGGTTGCCCCTTGTAGCTTTTAATAACACTGTGATTCGGCGGAGCTCATCTCCCGCTCGGTGCCCCGAGGCACTGCCCTGGCCCTGCGGGACGGCGTGCTGGGAGCGGGACTTCCAGATGCAGCACAGAAGCGTGGAGGGACGCGCCGAGCCCCAGACACCCCCGGGCTGAGTGATGGGCTCCTTCAGCGAAGGACGGAGCCTGCGGAGGGCTCTTGGCGAGAAGTTGTTGTTCAAGGTGCTTTTCATAATGTTTAAAAAATGTGTTTGCTTCGTCTTGCAAATGTTCAAACATCTTTAAAGTGTCTGTGGTGCCAAGCTGCTTCTCGCCCTGTTTTAAGAGAAAATAAGCTTTCTTTAAGGAAAAGGAGCCACAAAAAGCACAGCAAGCCCAAAGTTAACAGCGAGCAGACCAAAACTAAATTAACACCAGCAAGATTTCAGCTGCCCCTCCAAAATATTGTGTCTCACAGCAAAGGGTCCGGGAAAAGATGGGAGAACAGATTGTTTTAGTGCATCTTCACGGTGTCTCTGCAGCACAGATGAAGCTCAGGCTGGGTCCCCTTCCCCTTGCCAAGCCTGCAGAGGGGACGCCCAGCCCCCAAAAGTGGACGGTCGGAGGTGCAGGCTCGGCAGCGCCGTGAGAAGCTGTGGGTCCAGCGCCGCGGGGGGATGCACTTGGGACGCTGCAGCCAGCCAGTTTGGAGAAGCATCGCCTGCAAAACTGGAGCATGAGCCCGAAAAAGGAGCCTGGTGGCGAGACGGAGGCAAGGGCCAGCGCAGGAGAGCCTGGCCCTTCTCCACTGCCATAAAGGTGGAGGTGAGAGCGCGGGCGTGTGAGCCGTCGGCCATGGTGTCACAGCTCCGTGCGGATCATGTTGGCCAGCTTCAGCAATGGAAATAGGCAGCTAACAGTGAGTTCCTCTTTGTAACAGATAATAGTCAAAACAGCTTGAAAACTATTCATAATGAGAGCTCTGAGAGCAGCCGATGCTACACACACACACGGCGAATACTGTCATTAAGCGCTCTTTGGATGACAGTCCCAGCAGTTCATTATCCCCCATCACTGCTTGGGGAGGGCGGAGGAGGAGAGAGAGGGGTGAGGGATTTTTTTAAATAATGCTTTTCTTTTTTCTAAATTAATCTCCGCTGTAAAGCAGAGCAACAAAGGAGCAGTATAAAGATGGCGTCCTGCCTCGCCAGTGCCCTCTGAGGCTGGAGCGTGGGGCCCTTGCAAGAACCAGTGAGGAAAACTGGGCACTTACTGGTAGGGGAAGGGGACGGCCTCACGGCGAGCAGGGCTGCAGCCCGGCACAGGGATCCGCTGCCGTGACTGTGAGTTACAGGCAGGGCTGCGGGGCTGCAGGGGCTGCAGCGGTGGCGCGGGGAAGGGACAGGCCGGGCTGTGGGTTAGACACGCGTGTGCGAGTCTGGCACAGCTAACAGCAGCCCGTGCACCTGTGCGGCAATTTGTCACGCTCGCTCTGCCTGCCTGCCACGGCACGGCACGGCACGGCACGGCACGGCACGGCACGGCACGGCATGCGGGATGCCTCTGGGCAGCCTGCTCTGCTCTGCTCTGCTCCCGCACCCCACATCTGCGTCCCAATGCGTTCACCCTGCACTGAGCCGGGTGTGCAGGGGTGCCAGGGGCACGTCAAAAACCCGCACAGGGGGACCATGGTGTTCCCGCTGCTGCCGCGTGTCCCCTCGGGGCGGGGAGCCGGCCGGGGGCTCCTGCCTGAGCCGTTTGCCACACGTGCAGTCCGTCGCGGGGTGCCCGCAGAGCCGCGCTCCCGATGGCAGCCGGCAGTGCCTGGGCTTTCGTGGCGCTGCCGGTGAGCCCTAGCCACTTGGCACAGGGCGCCTGGGAAGGGGCCAGGTCTCCGGCTCTTCCTTTCCCTTTTTTTGCGCGGGTGTTTTTTGTTCAGCCCGCAGCTGGTGCTGCCACAGCTGATCGCGCCCGTCCCTGCCGGCTGCGGAGGGAGAGCCCGTGCAGGGCTCCGGCCCTTGCGGCACATCCCCGGCAAAGGCTTTGCCACTCGGTGCCCCCAAAACACAACTCCAGCCTTGCTTCTATTTAACTTATTTTGTTAATGAATTGTATTTATCTCCCCGCTTTCCTTCTTTTTTTTAAAGATATGGTTCCTGGGTGTATATTTTTCCTCTGGAAATGCAAACAAAAGTTTACTTTTAAGACCCTGGCTAACATTTCTGCCCCACATTAGGCAGCTCCATCCCCGCCGCCCGTTCACAGCGAATGATGCACCAAGCGCCAGGAGCTGCCTCCTCCATGCAAGGATGCTGGCGAGCAGGTTGCGACTTCCTCACGTGGATGCAGGGGTTGTCCGGGGCTGCGCCTCCGAAGCCGCTGAAGGCGCGTAGGGCCCCCTGCCCGCGGGGACTGCGGGGCAGGGGCGGCCAGGAGGAGCCGGGCGCCCAGCTCGTGTCCTGCGGGGGATCAGATCCCGTAGGTGCCTGTGCTCAGAGGAGGCGCAGGGTGCCGAGCCTGGTGCGGGCGCAGGGCTGGCAGCGCTGTCCGCGTTTGCAGACCGAGCCAAAGTGTATCCTGCCTAGGCTGGATGGGGGCATCAAGAGACGATGTTTTATAATTAGCCTCCTCGTTTGGAAAAGAAGCGTTTGTTTTTGCCAGAGACAGCGTTATGGTGCAGCTTGGGTTGCCTGACCAGAGGTTTTTAAGACGTGAAAATCCCCGTATACCCAGAGGAGACCTCTGTGTCCTGCTCGCCTGGTTGGAGGAGCCTGGCGCCCTGCCACTGCCATCCACATTTGTCAGGGCATCCCTCGGGCATCAGGAGGAACGCGGACGAGGTTTGTTAAAACCTGTGCAAATATTTTCCTAGCCTGCCAAGTCGCCGGGGCAGCTGCGATGAGTCACTGTGGCTGCGTGTTCCTCTGCCCTGCGCTTCGTCAGCGTTATTTCTCCTTCATCTCCAGTATCTTGGGGAATCATCATCACTTATTCCCGAGTCAGGACGCTGAATCTCTTCTATTCCAGCAACATCACTGCATTCACAACCTTGTCATTGTCCCGAGGCTGATAACCTCAGGCAGAGATGTTCATGTTTTAAGTCATTGAGCAATGTCCTGTTTGCGACACTGTGGATATCCAGAAATACAAGATACGGCAGCTCTTTCCATTCTCCCAAATCACCTGCCGAAGCCTCCACCATTCGACCCAGCCTCACCATCCTGCTCAGCCCTTGAAATGGATCCCGGTTTAGAGCAGCTCGGCTGCAGGTCACGTTACAGCCCCCTCCTCACGTGCCACGGTCTGGCATCGCTGTGCAGCAGGGCCTGCCGGGGGCTGCGGATCGCTGGTTTAATGGTTTTGTCGTGACACCCAAAGCATTACACCGGCTCGTTCCCCAGTGTGGCAGTGCTCTGTTTTAATGAGCTTTGGAGATTGCATCGGCAGCGCGGACCCGGCTGTTCGACGGCGGCCAGCAGGGCTAATTAATCTGGTGTGCGGCAGAACCCCGCGCCTGCCTGTGGCCCCGGCTGGGGCAACGCCGATAGCACGGCTGGGCTGCGACTGAGACGTGAAACTGCCTTTGGAAGTGCGCTTGAAGGGGCCTGTTCTCACCCAGCTCTCCTCCTTAAACTGAGGCTAACGCTGTTTCTCATCTCAAAGTCTAACTTCTTCCTTTGTAAAAAGAAAAACAACCCCCACAAAACTATTTTTGAAACAGCGTCCCAGTGAGACTCTGCGACTCGCTCCGAATGCCACTGGGCCCAGGCGAGGACGCTCCTGGCTGGTACCTGTGCCTGCACCTGGCCTCCGCCGAGCCGGCGGGGCCGAGGCTGGGGCTCCCCATCCCAGGGAGATGGGCTAATGCGCTGTGCACCCCCTGCCCCAAAGCCCCGAGCACGCAGCCCTCGGGGGTGCCTGCGGGAAGGGCTGACAGCACGGCTGCCTTTGCCTTTGGCCGCTCCAGCGCGTTTCCTTCTGTTTCCCCAGCCCTTCGGCGCGTGTCGCTGCTGAAGCTGGAAGGAGCTGCTTGGACGGTACCGAGGTGTTTGTGTATTTGAAGTTCAGAAAAATGAGAGTTGCTGAGATGGCTTTTCCTCTCCAGAAGGAAAGCCAGAGCCAGGGCTGGGCTTTCCTTCCTCCTCCTTCCCCCTAAACCAGAACAAAACCGAGTTTTCAGCTGCTTCAGCAGTTAATCACTGCCTGTGTGTCAGAAAGAGCCGTGGAAAACCCCTTTTGCTCCGTAAAACCGAGCAGCCGCATCCGTCGCCCTCCTCGACACAGCTGTCCTGCTGCGTGTTGGCAGGGAAGTGGCACCTTCCGGGCGCTGGGGTTTTCTTGCGGTGACAGCCACGGGCAGCGGCGACAGGGCAGCCCGCGGTGCGAGGCGGCGTGGCTCCCCGGCCCGTCCCCACCCTCAGCCCTCTCCGGGCCGCGAGGGATGGGTGGCCCCAGCGCGGTGTTTGGCTCGGCCTCGGCACAGGGCAGGCGGTGTTCGGGCAGGGCCCCCGGCGCCCGGGGAGCCACCTGGGCAGAGGGCCGGGCTCCCACCGCAGCCCCGCGCGGGAGCAGGAGAGGGCTGCGGCGGGGACGGGTGCGTGCGAGCCCGCGGCTGCCGGTCACCCTGGCTGAAGCGGCGCGCATCACCCGTAGGAAGCGCCAGGGCTGGTTTTCTGCACGTTTGCAGGATGTATCCTCATACAGCAAAATAAATAAGTAGATAAATAAGAATTGCCGGGCGAGACGTGGTGGCAGGGTGCCAGTCCCAGCCCAGCCAATTCATTTGCAGTTCTCATTAATTTGGGCTGACCTTTGCTCACATTTCCACCACAAGCACGTTCAAAACAAGGCAGACGTTTAACTTTGTTTTGGGCAATGTTACTCTAATGTGGCTTTTTTCTGCATAGCTCTCTCTTTTATGGTAATCAAATGTACTGCCAACTTTTCTCTTGCTCTGTACACCAGCGAAGGGAACCAGATGCTTCGTGTTTTCCTCCGAAATGTATCTGAATGTTGTTTTTTGTTTAGCGTTTCGGAGGGAGGGCTGGCTTACAGACAGCGTTTCGTAAATCCAGCCCTCGCTGCACCCTGTTTCCCAACGCACGGCGGGTCCCGGCTGTGGCTGCCGGCTGGGTTTGCCGTCTCCCCTCGGCACGTGGGGCAGCAGCCCCTGAGGCGCTGCGGGGCCGATGCCCGGCTGTTCTGGGCCCAGCGGGGCACGGCTGCCACCGAGGGACACCCCGCGGGAGGGGTCCCTGGTGGCGTGGGGCAAAAGGTGTGGGGCTGGGCAGGTCCATCCCGCCGCCTTCTTGCACCAGAGAGCATCCGCAGCCTGGCCGCGTTGTGCAAGCGGCCGTGGCTCTCGGGGAAGCTCTGGGTCAGCCCAGAGCCACGTCTCTGGGGAGCCGACCCCCAGTTCCGAGCGGGTTGTGCTGCTCAGGGGGAGCAGCATGTGTGGAGTTGCCTGGCGAGTGCTGGTCTGCCTCTGGAAACGGAGGGGTTTCTCTCCGGCACGCCCGAGGACGCTGGGGTTGTATGGGGCTCCCTGCGCCCACCCCTGCGTGCTGGGTGGTTTAAAGCTGGTGCTCGGCATGGTAGGGGCTGCTCCTCCTTATACCCACCCAGAGTCTACGCTGTTGAAGCCCACCCAATGGCTTCTTGCTGAGCAAGAAAAACAAGCAGTCGCAAGCCAGGTTGTCAAAAATACCTGTGCCACTGGGGCACTTCTGGCCATTTTTAATAATTTCTCTCCTGTACCTCCATCTGAACTTCTGCTGCTATTTTTATAATCGCTTCTCTGCTTTCAACTCCTTATCTTCTTTAGCTTTCCCTCTCCTTTTCACTCTTTATGCCCTAAAATCTTTTCATCGCCTTCTTTTTTTTTTTTTTCTTTTTGGGTCTGATTGGCCTTTATTTCTTCTCCTCTGCCGGATTTATGTGAGTTGTCAAGTCCAGCAGCCGTTTGTCTCTGCCTGATGACAGACTTGCCTCCCCCCCCCCCCCCAAATCAGATTCATGGCTGTTCTTTAAGGCCCTTTAATATTTTAATGCTCCGACTATAAATTTCATTTTCTTTAAGCTTCAATCCTTCTGCGGGCCTTCCCGCGGCTGGGCTGGCGGCTGCCCCCCGCTCCCCGGCGTGATTTGCGGCATGTCGCAGGCGGCGTTTGGGGCGGCTTTGCTCCGTGCACGGGAGCGGAGGGCAGGGGAGGGGAGCGTGGCAGGAATTCGCTTTTCCTTAAGCTCAGACGATTCTTCAAAACTTGACGGGAATTGACTTTTTTTTTTTTGCTTCCAAGCCGTGATTTGTTGTGGGCTTGTTGTGCTTTTTTATTAAAATGCTCTCATGGAGTGCTTAAAAAGGTTGGCTTTACGGAGCCCCAGCTTCCTTCTTTAATAAATGCAGCCTCGGCTTACAGTTTTTCCCTCTGATGTGTCAGCTGGGGGACTTGCTCTCCATCTCAAATGCACCCAGACTGCTTAAATCATCCTTATTTCTCTCGGAGGGAGAGAGACTTTTTGCTCTCTGAAACTTTTCACACCCTAAGTTAATAAAACTTCTCTGCTGAAAGGGATGGATGTGACACCGTGCTGAGGATTTCATGGCCGAGCGCTGGATTATTGCTGCGGTGTAAAGGGCTCCCCAGCTCTGGTAAGCACATTGAATGTCTGCTTAAAATATGAGGTTGACATTCATTTGGCAACGGCTGTCCCTGAAGGAAGGCTGCTGGAACAGCTTCCCACCTTTGCTGCGGCAGAGCAGGACCCCTCCGGGAAGGGCTTCCCCAGGGGCAGCACAGCCCAGGGCTGCCTCCGCGTTGTCCAGCCCGGCCCGCCGGCGAGGTGGTGGGGCGAGAGAAGAGCTGCCCTGTCCCTCTGCCGAAGGCCGCTCCGCTTGGGAGCGTGCTTCCAGGGCTGCCAAGCAGGCCGGGCTTGCGGCCAGGGCAGAGTTACTCTCTCTGTAAACCCAAGAGACCAGGAGGGCAAAAATAGTGCTAGAAATTCTGACGGCGTTTGTAAAGAAGTCAGGCAACTCCGTTATTAAGCGTGAGATTGGCAGCTGATCCGAAGGGTGACAAAGCAGCCCCGCACCGTGCCAGGAGGGACCTGATAGGAAATCATCAGCCACATCTGGGACAGCTATTTCCTCTGGGCTTGTAAACATTTAACCGAGGAAACGTTAGCGAAGTCCTTTGCAGCGAACGGTCCTGAGCCGCCAGCCCACGCTGGCTCATCCCGCCGCCCTCCACCCACCGCAGCGGCACAAGGAAGCAGGGCTGTATTTCTTCCCGTGATTTTTGGCACCCAGGCCAAGGCAGGGGTAGAGCTGCTGAGTGTTTAATTCAGTGCTTTCCATTTCAGATATTAGTGGTGCGACTGAGTTATGATACAGGAGCCTAGAGAGGAGTCATTCCCTCTCAACACATTACGGATTAGTTATTTTCCTATTAAACTGCTTTAGTCATGGTGAGTTTGTTGCCTTAAATGGGTCGCTGTGTGTAACAAGCATGGATAGGAAAGCTTAATCCTACCTGATCAGCGCGAGTGACAGTACGGACCTGTTGAATTCAATGCAAATTTTGCCATGAGCGCGTACTGACCAAAACGCGGGGTCCCCTCCGTATTTACAGCCACAGGGCTGTGCTGAGCGCCCACCGTAGCAGCCAGAGGCTGCGAGGACGTGGCATGGGCACGGCAGGGGTGGCACCGGCTGCAGCGGGGTCCCCGGCGCTCGGCTCGCCGGGAGTCAGGGCTTGGGCGTTCACCATCGCCCCTCACGTTTGGGCGGGTTTGGCCCATCTGGGGTGTAAAGTTGGGAGGAGTGAACTACGTCAGTGCAGCTACAGTAAAGAGTGCAGTCAGACTTCCCCAGGGAGGGCAGCGGGAGCAGCCTGGTGAGAGAAGGTGCCTTTATGGGTGCCAGTCGTCGTGGTCTGAGCGTAGGGAGCCTGGCAGATACGGAGGTGTAAAGGCAACATGCTGCAATGAGCGGGCTCCCCGTGGTCCCTGCGGGGAGGGGATGTGAGCACCAGCCTCCGTCCTGCCTGCCAAAGTCACTGTCCACGGCAAAGCCGGCACCGGGCTTTGCTCAGTCCCTTTGGACGGCTGGTGATAGCACCAGGCTCCAGGAGACAGAGGAGCTCTTCAGAGAGAGACAGAGGAGAGAGAGGCGACGGGAGGCTCCACTTGCACCTGCCTGCAATTAATTAATTACGAATCCACTCATTAGCTCAGCCCCATGGCTCCCCCTCACTGCCGAGCCCCCAGCTGTCCAGAGAGCAAGTCATTATTTGAAAAGATTTCCCATTAAACCTGAAAGCAAAGGAATATTTCAAAGAAGAAGGGGTGAGAGAGACAGCGAGGGTGCGTGCACGATTGCAATCAGCTCTCGAGGACGTGCTGGAGCGGCTGGATCCCCCTCTTGGAGCAGGCTGAGAATGGAGAAATCGATTTCATTAGCCCGCTCAGCCGCTGATTACTCTTGTGCCACATGAAAGGCCCTGCGGCCCCCCACGCTCCAGCCTCCGCTGGTGGTGGGTACCTGCGTGGGCACGGCAAATGCAGGCGGGCACCCCCCCGGTTCCACCCCACCCTGCCGGCCGCAGAGCAGCCCACCCAAATGCAATCCCAGCTCGTGCTAAAAACCCCTAAAGATTTCAGTTTCCTGAAGTGGGTGCCGGCCTTGCCTTCGTGCCCCGGTGGCAGCTGCAACCCCGCTATCAGGCTTTTAACCCAGCCGGTACACGCATCTGCTTCGCCACCCATTTTTCTATTACCTGCTTTCCGCTCCTCGCTTTAGCGGAGGCGCCTCTTTAACCGCAGTGATTTACAGGCAGTGTTACGGCAGGACAGGTCTGACACTGATTGAGTCGCTTATCTGCCGTCTCCGTCCTGCTCGCTGACAGCCTCTCCCCCAGGTATCAATCTGCACCTCAATTCTTTATTCCTGGGTGAGGCGAGAGCTGTCAAGGTTGCAGCTACACTGTCATCTTCATCTAAGCTGCCAGCTGCCCTTCATTGCTTAAAGACCCTCTTTAACACACGCGCGCTTTGGGAGGGGGCCACCGCGTTGGAGGTAAGGAGATGGCAGCAAAATTTCATTTGCTCTGGAGCTACCTGGGGCTTGATGGATTGGCTCTCGTTTGTCAGGGTGCCCGTAAATAAACAAGTTTCCGTGCTGCAGGTTCAGCCCCACTGCTTCTCCGGCCGGCTCCCTGCAGCCCTGCACTGGCTCCCAGCCGGCCGGTGCAGGAGAGCGGCAGGGTGCTGGGACCCCTGCGAGATGCGAGGCTCACCCTGGCCTGGGGCCACCGTCAGGGTGGTGGGACAGGGTGGAGAAAGTGTGGAGAAGACAAGTGTGTGGCGGCAGGCTTGGCTTTGGGGTTTGCCGCGAGTCCCTGCTGTCGGATGCCTCTTGTGACACCCAAGGATGTGGCTGAAGTCAAACCACAGAGGACCGTCCTGGTCCGGTCACTGCCCGCCATCGCAGGGCCGTGGGACCAGGACAGGGGCGTGCTGGCACCTGGCAACTGCACTCCGGTGAGGTGGCCAGGCTGGGACAGCCTGGCCCCCCTGCACGCCCCTGCGGCTGGCTGGAGGGAGCAGAGAGGGCACAGGTCGCTCCCTGTGTGGTGCCTGCGCCGCCGCGCTCTGCGTCACCCCCAGCCCCACGTGCAGCCAGGGTGTTGTCCCCACAGTGTCCCCCCCAACCCTCATCCCCCTGGCTGCCGTCACCGCCTTATGCGGCTGCACTGCAAAGCCTTGACTGCACCTTTCCGCTCAGCACCGAGCCCTCTTAGTCCTAAATGGTGTTGTTCTTAGCCTAAAACCGCACTCGTCTCTGGGATCACCGGCAGCGCTGGGCAGCGGCGCAGGGTGGCAGGAAGGGACCTGCGTCCGCTCTTGGCTTTGTGCTCGGGTGCTGCTCTTGGGCCAGAGCAGCTTCCAGCCGTGCCTGGCTGCGGGAGGAGAGGCCGTGTCCCAGCAGGGACGCGTGTGTGCGCAGGGCCTGCGTTACAGCCCCGCATCACCTCGGGGTGACGGGCAGCCCGGGGTGACCTCCCCAGGGGGACGGGCAGCACGCAGCAAAGGAGGGCGGTGGGCACGGCCCCACATGCCTCCAGCCGTGACTCAGTTTCCCTGGGGGTTTCTGGCTGCCCATAACCCTCTCAGTTTGGTTTTCTTGTTGTTGCTCCTTCATAAATAAAAAAGCCACTGAAACATAATCTCTACCATAATGTTTATTAAATAGTAATTTTAAAAGGTTTTTATACAAATCATATAAACACAGTTTGAATTTTTTTTTTTTTTTTTTTTTTTTTTTTTACACCGAAGAATCACAGTAAAAGCTCTTTAAGTCCATAAGTCCTGGCTCAGCCAGTGAACGGTCAAATACCTTGAACTGCAAACCCTGGAGAAGTTCCATTTCTGCATATAATTTCTGAATGGTTAATTCCCATGCTCACCCCCGGCACCTTCACACCAAATGAAATCACCCAGCACTACGGCCTGCCCGGTAGCAACATGTCCTCGCCATGGGAAGGGTGTGGAGGCAACAGCCCATTTCAGCAACGGCATTAACACCAGTTTCTTTTTTTTTTTCTTTTCTGAATTTCACGGAGGGAATTGCGATCAGCAAACCTAACCTATTTGCAGCGGAGGATGCAATGAATTGAATGCACAGACGACTTTTTTTTTTCCCTGTTGAAGTTACAATCAAACACAGTTTTCTGCAGAACAGTAAAGCACCCAGCAGAGGTAAGTGAGGTATCGGCTTTGCAGCATTATTGGCCTGCTCCCGCCCGGCAAGCGCACGCGCGTGGGCCCTGCCCCATCTGGAAGGGGCAAGTGGGACACGCAGGGCGGACGCTTCGCTGGGCCCATGCCAAGTTAGTGCCAAGATCAGCAGTACTCTCCTGCCCCAGATCAAGAGATATATTAACACGAGTCAGTCCCACGGAATAAGTCACATACACGACACATACAGAGAATTCACGTGCGTGTGCAAACACACTATTTCGGAATATATGTATATACGAACTCTTCTCTCTGTACGCCTACTAGACACCATAACGTCACCTTTTTAATTATATATTTTCACCTATTGTTTGCCTAACTCGACTTTTCTACTGTATGGTCCTTTTCCATTCATCCTTCCCCTCACCTGTGATTTGAAGGGGATAAAATCATCGAGCAGCAGCAATCCAGCTTTGAAACGGTCTGGTACATTTCCTCTTACTGCCTCTGTTTCTTTTGTACAGTAAAATAACACCCCCGGGGCATTTGTCCACGAAGAATGCCAAAAGAAATAAGGTGATTTGAAAGGAGAATCTAAGATACGTTTACTGCCATTTCTGTTGGGCGCACAGTGTGAATTAAAGACGTGAAGGCCTTTGTGTGTGCGCGTCTCTGCGTGCGCATGTATGAACCGTGGATGTCTCGATGACACAGCTGCTGGTATCTGCTTCCTCAGTAACACATGCGTCTTTCTCACAGTGGAGAAGTCTTTTTTTTTTTTCCCCTAAAAACTTACTGTCTGATGGAGCTTTTCATGAAACACTAGACAAATGTTCCTATTCCCGCTGCACTGAGGAGCAGCTGTGGCACTGTCCATGCTCATCTCCTCTCCAGATGTTGCTCGTCTCCCCGAACACCTGGCCTCCTGCAGGATGTGTTTGCAGGGGCTGTGCAAACTGAGCTTCACAGCACATCACACCTTCGGCGCTCTGTGGTTAGTGAGGAAAAAAATCTATCCCTAACCCAAACTATTTGCTAGGCAAAATGTAAAATCAGGACGTGTCGGGTATTTCCAAAGAGCCCCTGGAAAAGCAAACCCAGTGTGCTGGAAAGGTTTCTTGCTTACAGATGTGCAAGCTGATAGGGGCGATCCATCTGCACTGAATTGGAAATGAAGGCATTGGTTTGGGGCCCAGCATTTGAACTCTTTTGCTCCATTAAATTGTTTTCATAACACTCCTCTCCCACGGCACAGTGGTAAGTGGAGAGGTATCAGCTGCCAGACAATGTAGCCAGACCACTTGAAAGTAGAAGGACCAGGCTTCTTCAGCCGGGCTCTACCTGGTAGAGAGCGGTGAAGAAGAGCGTTTTGCTGGGGAAGGATGAAGGCCTCACTTGTTGTTTGATACAGCACTGATCATCAGATGGAGGAAAAATACTTCTTCTAAGGCACTTGTTCAAAGTAAACCAAAACACAGCTCATAAATAAAACTTCGGGTTTTTGCTGCTGGCCAGGAGCAGCGCAGCTTTGCTCCGAAGGGGATACGAGGGCAGCCGTTTGGTCCATCGGTGCTGACAGTGCCAGCTCGCACCCCCCGGCTCCAGGGAGAAGGGGAGCACCGCCAAGGCGAGGGGGGCCGGTGGGTGCCACGGCTGGGCTGCCAGGGCTGTGGGCACGGCTCCAGCCTCCTTCCCTGTTCATTTTCCCTCCCTGGCACTTTGGAGAGGCCTTGGCGCTGTGCCTCAAGTCAAACCCCGAGTGAAGCCCCCTTCCCAAAGCCGTGGCCTGAGCGCCAGGAGCCTGACAGGCTCTATCTTTTGTTTGCTGCAATTTTCTCATTATAGCAAAAAAAAGAAAAAAACCAAACAGGGCAAGATCAAGTGGGGGGGGAGGTTCAAAGACAGGCCTTCCTGATGAAGGCCTCAGCTGTTGCAATCCAAGATCTGGATTTAATAAATGGCTCTTATTCACAAATCACTTTAAGGCTCTTCAGCTTCTCTCAAAGAGGTGCTTCTACACATAGGGTTTCCTTTCTAGTTTATTTCTTAATGACTTCAGAAAGCGCTGTTGTTACCATCAACACTAAAGCCAGTATCCCACCTTTCCCCCCTACCAGGAGAAGGAAAGTTGAAGGTAACAACATGCTTCCATTTTCAGGACTGCAAACTGCACCTTCCTGGACTTAATGTGAAGTACACAAATCCCTACAGCCAAAAAGGTATCTGGACGGGGTCTAAAATGGACAGGGTCTCCATGTGTGTGTGTTATTTCTAAAGACAGGGTGGCTGAAGAAATCCCTCAGCCTTCTCAGCAACTCACCAGAGAAACGCGGTGGGAAATAACAATCAACAAGTTTCTCACATCCAAAAGGTAAACCAGTCTCCCTTGCCATGTCCCAGCCACTTGCATCAGCAGAAAATGAAGATGAACCAACAAACAAGGGTCCCGGTCCCCCCTTGCCCAGCACAGTCCAGTTTGCGGGAGTGCCTGCTCGGTCCTGGCAGAGTGCGACCCGCTGGCGGGACCCGGCAGCAGGAGCAGTGCCTCCCCTTGCTCCTCCCGCGCCCCTCGTTCCCCGTTATGGCATTCAGTTCCCATAGAAAACAGCAAAAAAAGTAACCCCTGCCAGCCCACCTCACCGGGCGCAACACTGAGGGTGATCCCCAGGGCACCCATCAGGCCTCTGAGCAGCACTTCTGGTGGTTCATCTTGACCTTGTGCTTGATGCCGTCGTACAGCTCAAAGTTGTAGTTCTCCAGCGTGGTGGAGCTCCGTGAGGACAGCCCGGCGTACGAGCACGTGCAGTAGAGGAGCAAACCGGCGCAGATGGCCCCAAGGAGGACACCGAGGGAGCTCATTGCTATGATGGTCACCAGGATGGGATCCAGGGTGTAGAGCCAGCTTTTTTCTTTGTCCAGCTTCGGGGTTCCTGGAGAGTTAGTAGAGAACAGTGTGTCGTTCCTATCCGATCCAAAGTAATCTGCAGTGGAATGGGCACTTATTATCCAGGGATCACTGTTTTTTCCCCCCACCTTTACTCATTTCTTACTTGGAGTTGTGATGGCCTTACAAGAGTATAAGCTTCCCCACTGGTATATCTCAGCAGTATGCTCTAACCCAGGTCTAGAAGTAATGCGAAGCACCGAACTACCAAGAAAGTTAGGTGAAAGGCGCCCTAATTCACTTTTGCACCTCAGGCTATGTAAATAGCACGCTAGCATTTTACACCCACTGAAACTCTGGCCCTTCAAGTGCCATTGGGTTCAAAACTATGGAAACAATCTGTCACAGCTCCCAGACTTAATTTTCTCCATTTACAAGTCAAAATGCCACGCAAGCAGCAATTAATGTTTGAAAGATCAGTTCCACTTGTCCTAACACAAATACAATATATTGACTTTGCAAGGTTGCTTGCTGTTGAAAAAGGAAAACAAGAAAAGAAAACTAATGTCTTTGCCCAGGCACTGAGCCACCACTCGAGTGTACGTTCTCAAGCGTATTCTAGCTCCTAACCCCCATTAAAGCTGAGGTTTGTGAGTAATTGTAGCATCTGATACTGAAACACAAGCTGCCCCAGATAAATTGTGGCATTTAGTACCAACCTGGATCATCGTTGTCTTCGAAGTCTTGCTCAGAGATCGGAAAGTCATCCTCCATTCTTGGGAAGTTCACTAGAACAACAAAATGGGAAGCACTGTTTGTTTAAAGAGGCCTTTCGGAGGCATCATTGCCACTAGTCCCCGGATTGTGAGACCGCCCAGAAGAAAGCAATAGCTGAACTACTGGAGCTACTGCCAGGCTCTTCCTCATGGAAGGAGGAAGAACTCTTCCTCTTCTTCCTTTGGCCAAAGTCAATGAAGACTCTTGCACACTCGAAAGAACAGGATCTGCCCACTACATCACATTTCATGACCCCCGAATGAGGAGCTTTTAAGAAGAAAAGAGAGCGAGCGAAAAGCAAAGAAACCGGATAACTTGAATAGCACTAAAATATTGTCATTGGTGCCTGCATAATGGCCATAATTCACTATTAACATGCTCATGGGTATTATCCTTACAACTTTGAATAGGATCTTAGTGCCTATCATTACTTGCCGCTAATGCTAGATCCATTTAGCACACTCTACTTTTCATCTTTTCCCATGCATCTTACTGGACACAGAGCTTCAATGACCCAGTTTCTCTTTGGGTTTCAGATAAATTCGCAGTAATTTGAGGAAGTCATGTATCATCATTACATGTTTTAATGCAAAAGCTGGTTGAAATGGGGAGAGCGGCAAATGGGTGTCCATATCTAGGCATTTATGTTAACATTTCTCTGATCCAAATTCCTTTTAGTGGTGACATTTCTTTTTATTGTTCAGCACAGATGAAGCACTAGTAACCAAATGCACATGCTGTAATCTGAGCAGAAGAAAGTTATTTTCCTGTGCAGTCTTCCTAGCATTATCTCTATGTATAGTCGCCATGTTTGCAGTTTCTCCAAAAGAAAATGCCCTTTCATTTTGATCTGCTTAGATTTTTCAAAGCTGACTGTAACTTGGGGTGCTTAACTGAGAAGGCACCTCGAAATGATCAGGAATGCAGAAAATCAGGGACTACTAGAACACCTTTGAAATAGTTGTGGTTGAAAACCGAGGCTACTTCACATCTTGCACAAAAACAGCAAGAAGGGTTTTAAGAGATTACTTAAAACCAACCAAAACCAAAGAATATAACTTGTGCCTAAAAAGCCACATGCAAAGAAATTATTCAAAACCTTATAAAAGAGTATTTGTGCTTATTTGCACAGAGATTTAGGACTGTAAAAGGCCCCCTGAGCTGTCAAATCTATTTTTTTGCTATCGTAGGCAATGGTGTCATGCAATCCCCGCCAGTGACATTTCAAGGTTCACTTCCAGAGCAGGGGGCTCTGCTGAATGCCACGCCACCCCAACGCCACCTCACACCTGACTGCAGCGATCCTCCGTGCTGCTACTGATGATACCTTCCCAAATACCCATTCTTTGGGCAGAATTGTCTTTTGCCCTCCGCACTCAAAGGATTAAGGGATTTCTTTGAATTTTCAAGCAAACCTGGCAACAGAAACACACCAAACCCAACACTTGCCCCTCCCAAGGATGAGCTCTGCATCTAGTGAGCCAGGTAATTAAGCCAACTCGAGGCTGCTGGTAGCTTGTTGAAGAAACATAGGTGCACACCATCTTCTGTAAATCCTCACTTTAGCAGTGAGTTCACATGATTTCTCAACACTTCCAGAACTGACAGGCCCAGATGGCAACATCTTAGGGCTGGGAGAACTGCCTGAGGGCCTCTTGCAAACGTTTAGAGCTGAACATGTGGAAAAATAACTTGCAAAGCAGTTCACACGCGGAGACGTCTGCTTTGCTAGTCTTCCGTCAGAAGACAAGCAGTGAAATTTGCCATCCATGTCACCCACACAACCCTACGGAAACTGTAGGTTGCTTGAACACGAGCAAAGGTGGAAATTGGCCCACGGTCTGCCCAAGGAGCCCATGTGCGGGGAAAGGCCATTGGCAATCTTTTGCCTTTCCGTATTGTAGCTCCTCTAAATTTTGTGTGAGAACAAGCTAGCGTTTTGGTGCTTTTTTATTTCCCAGGGTAGCCTTGAGGGAAAAGCCAGGAAAAAACAAAGTATTGGTTAATCAACACTTTCAAAAGAACACCAGTTCTTCCAGCCTGAAAGGAAGGAGCACTGGGAAAACTTGAAAAGAGAGAACATTTATACAAAAAGCCCAGCCCAAAATCTATTTACTCTTCTAGCAATTTTCTCAATTCCCCATGCTAATACGACTCCAAGTCCTGCTTAAATGATATCTTCCTCCTCGCCCATTCTCTCTCCTCCTCAGGCCCATGGTAGGCCCTTATTCTTCTGCTCCCCGCACGCCATTTCATTGCTATCAGATTGTACGTTGTCACGCAGGGCTCTACGCTGGCTCTGGAAAAATACAACTCGATGTTTCTTTTTCCATACTGGGGTTTCTCGAGTCATTAACAAAATCAGCTCTGGCTGTGTGGCTGTCTGTGGGAATTGAAGCGGGTGGTCTCAGCTCAGTTCCTAGTGGAGCTGATTTCCCGTCACAGAAACGAGCCTGCTATTTGTCATCAGTTAGGCTCCTTTGTGACAAATCTGAGCAATACTGTTGCAAGTGGAGCAGGCCATGGAAAGTGACCCCCTTGGAAAGCCGTCCCCACAAAAGCCCTGCAAGCTGCCGAGCAGAACGCGAGAAACATGCGTCGCCCCGTGCTGTGGAGAGCTGCTTCCTTAAAGGGCAGCTTTCAGGCGCAATTTACTTTGCATTTTAAAAGGAAAAAAAAATACTGGAGAAGGGTAGACAAGAAAGTTAGGGGGAACTGTATTTAAACAGGAGGAGCGCTTTCTCCTGAGTGAAAGGCCCTTTTTAAAGCGTGTGTGCTGAATGAGGCTACGAGCACCTAGCCGGTCACGCCCAAAAGATGATGTTAGCGATGCTGTTGGAAACGGCCAGATGCCGAGAAAAGGCTGTTATCTGTTGGATCTGAGAGCACTGCCAGCTAAAAGGCTAATTTATGGGACCTGCAAAAAGAAAGATGAGATTCTAATCAAAGACAAGGAGCAACTTAAGTACCACGTTCATATGAACTCACATGGAGGGAGAGCAGGAGAGAATTAGTATTTGCAGAGATTAAGGAGCTTTTATGTACATCTGTTTTAAAATAGGGGCAGGTGCAGGAGGGATTGGGACAGGGAGGGGGTTACTGGAATGGGGGGTGACATGTGCTTGATGCGCCTTGCCAGGGTGGACAGGGGAGGCTCAAGAGCGGATGAGGTTCTCCAGCGTCCGACCACAGACATACATTCCTCTTGCAGGAAAGCTCTCCAACCCTGCCCAAGGCAGCTCACCTCTGCAAAGCAGAGCATCATATAGACTGGCACGTACTTCCCGTCACCACACACGCTCAGTGCCAGCCTGCCTGCATGGGCTTACCAGCCCTGACCACTGCCTCAGGCAGAGACCTTTGCACCAAGCCAAGAGCTATTGCTTTGGAGAGGACACCCAGTCCCAGTTGCTGGAGCCTAGACACGTTCCGCCAAGGCAAATGACCACCATCGAGAAAAAAATTGCTGTTTATTGCTAGACTGACTTTGGTTTAAGTCTGGGCACGGAGCGCTGCCTCCTGCCGGGTCCCTCCATCCCAGGGCAGAGGTCTGTCTATCACCATGCATCTCTCTACGCGCAGGCATTTGCAGATGGTGGCCGCGGCGTCTCTCGGGCTCTTGCTAGGTGAACAGAACGAGCCTCTCAGCAGGAGGTGCCTTTCCCAAACAATATCTCAAACTTGCAGCAATATATCAAACATATATCAAATTCCCAGACCTTCTTGTCGCCTGCCGCAGCCTCTCTGGCGCAGGGGAGCCTGGCCTGGAGCGTGCCCTGGGGATGCGCTCCTGCCATCCCCATGCTCCTGCTCCCCACTTCTCCCAGGGGTCCACGGGCTCCGGGGCCAAAGGGGATGCACCAGGTGATGGTCGCTTGTGGGCTCTGCTACCCACTGTCTTTCACTCCCCAGCAACACCTGTGGCTGTGCCTCCGGGTACAAAAGAGGGGTAGCCAACTGCCCTCTGGTGCTTTCCACAGCGGGGAAAAAAACGTGTGCTGCTCACTGCCCCGAAAACAGCAAGTGCCCTCCTACGTGCTCACTCCTCTCTCCTGCTGCCACAACAGCCGTCTCGGCCGGTGCTATCCCGCCCGGCAAGGGGAGCGTCGGAGGTGCACAGCGGCTCTGCTGCCAAACAGGGCCCACGAGGGCCTGACACATTAAATCCAGCTAAGCCCAGGAAAACGGGGTCAGAAATTACCGCTCCCCAGCCTTGGCAGAGAGAGGCAAAGCTCCAGCTCCGCTCTGATCCCCGCTTTTCTCCCTTTGCTCATTCCCAGCCCTTTTCTCTCTGCAGCAATAGCGTGACTCCAACACACATCATCTTGTTTTGACATAGCAGAGCAGCCGCTGTGGCCTCGCCTTGACACCGCTCCGTTTGGCGGCGGCGCAGGGCTGCTCCTCCGGCTGGGAGCCCCGGGGTGGGGGGGCAACGCCTCCCGCCCCCGGTGAGCGGGGAAGCGCTTCCCAAAGCAGCAGCACAGGCACCAGGCAGAAACACTCCCTCTGAATCCCCCACTGCTCTATTTCCAGCCGAAAATCCACCTCGCTTCTCTCTTCCCCACTTCTCCAGAAACACAGAACGATTTTAGTTTACAAAAGGGCTAAATCCCTGCCAAATTTCATATTAAAACTGTGCTTTGGCTACAGCTGAGCATTAAAGAGAGCAAACAAGCAGCCTCTCCCTTGGCCCAGCTGCCCTCCGCAGCGCGGGAACCCCCGGACCTTATCCTCAGATTGCCTCGGGGCTGCCCCGGCAGCGGTGCACACCGCGGCACCACCTTCAAACCGGGTGGCATCCAGGAGCCTCTCGTGTTCCTTGGGCTTCCCATACGCAGAGAAGATGGGGAAGCGCGGCTGGGCAGGTGAAGACCCCCGCTTGAAAGCACTCGGAGACGTGAAGCCAGGCTGGGCACTTGGTGCGGAGGCGAGTGCAAGCAGGCAGCTATTTCCAGCCCCGGCACTGCCCTCCGACGCGTGGAACCCTGCCCTCGCCGCACACAGGCAGACGGCCAAAGCGGCTGCCCAAATCAGGGACCCTGCCAAACCCTCCCCGCAGCAGCCACGTCCCCTGTTGCAGCCCGACCCCTTCCCTGGCAGCTCCCCGGCGCGTCCTGCTTTTGCACCTCTCGGCACCGGCGCAAGGCCAGGGAAACAGCGGCGGCAGCATGCATGCATACGGCGTTACAGTGGCATTATACAGCGTGGTTTTCCTCTCCCTCTCTCTTAGCGCTGGACTACCTGGGTAAGGAGCCGCCGTTTGGGTTCGGTGCTCCGTGCCGGAGGTCACCGGTCCCAAACCAAGCAGCTCCTCGGCACGAGGGCAGCGCTGCCAGCCCGCTGCCGCCGCGCAAGGGCTCAGAGCTGGGGGAGAAGCCGGCAGCTCTGCAGCATCCTGATATGTTTATCGCCCTCCCCGTTGTTGCTGTTTGCTTTTACAGCGGCAATGGCTAACGACACTATTCCTCAAACTGGCAGTCACGCCTGCAATCGCTGCTAAGAGCCGCCAAAGCCATTGATGGAAGACCTGTGGCGGAAAGCCAAGAGGCTGTCCAAGCTTGCCTCAGGGCCCTCGCCTGGTGTCTGCATGCCAAGCTCTGCTGCCCTGACATGGGGTAAGCTGGGGCCGGCCCTGATAGAGTCAGCAGGTTTTCACAGGGTTTCTAGAGGGGCAAAAATCCCAACACAGCCCCGTGCATCATCCGGTTTCTACCTCATTCCCTTGCATTCCCAGCGGAGGCATTGCAACCCGTCCCTGCCCAGGAAAAAGCCAACCTCGCCCTTACAGGCCAGGGGAGAGCAGCCCTGGGTTCCCTGCGCCAAGCGTCATCTTGCAGGCAGGAGGCTGACCCGGCCGTGCGTCCGGCCTCGGATGAAGGAGCACTGCACTTTGCAGCCTGCTCCTGAGCGATCATCCGTCTCGGGCACACTGACATTGCCTGGGCAAGGCACAGCACAGCCCTTCCCACGGCACCCTTTGCCTTGCCAGGCCATCGCTCCCTCTTTCACACCCCTGTTTGCCACCGGCTTTGCCCCGTCGCTTACAGAGAGTGCCCGTGGGCCCTCTCCTGCCAGCCGCACGGAGTCACTTTCCCTACAACACGACAGCAACTGCAGAGATAAAAAGCCCGACACCATCACCCCACATACAACTGGGGGACCGCACCCAGACCCTCCCCGTGGCACGCAGGAGACATCAGGCTTCCACCCCCAACGCCGCTCCCTGAAATATGAAGCCCCTACTGCTACCCCAAAAACTTTACCCTATTTTTTTAAGTAGACTCTTAAACACCTGAAGTTACCTGCAGAGGAGGCTGCCTCAAAATCACACTAAGTTGTATTTATTTTCTTAAACAAAGCGTGCTAATTTTAGCTGCTTTCTTCCCTGTGATGTGCTGCAGCCTGAGCAGCACCCAACTCTCCAGTCAATCTGGCTGCGGCACACATACGGAATAATTAAACCCTGAACGATTCCTCCCTTTTTGTCTGTTTACTTAACAGAATTTTTTTCTTCCTCATTGGGAAGCCATCAGCCAGTCTCTCCCTCCCTGTTTTTCGCATGTGCATATTTGTTTTGAATTTTGCTTGGACAGTCACTGAAGTGTACAAAATGCAAATTACAAGTGTATGGGCTTTGCTGTACAATTAGAGCAAAAAAAAAGGCAAAAAAAAAAAAAAAGTGGCATGGGTCCTCAGCTTTGCTTGTGTTTGACCAGCCAAAGCGAGGGATCACATTTGAATTATTTTTTTGTTGATAGCCTGAATTCCTAGTAAAGCCAGGAAGTTTCATTGCATAGCTGAGCTGTATGCCAGGGTAAAGAGTACGATAGAAGGAAAATAAATGCAGGAGGGAAAGAAAAACCTCTCTAACTGGCAGCAAAATGTATTTCACATGAAATGTGATGCTGCTGACTCCTCTAAAGGGGCGAAAGGTGCACCTGAAGAAGCTGGGAAGGACAAATGCTGCAGCAGAGGTCCCTGTAAGAAGCCGGGAGGACTTGGGTGGAAGGAAGGCAGGGGACGCACACCTCTGCAAACCCTCGGTGCCGCGGCACCCAGGCCGCTCCCACGCAGCTCTCCTCTGCAGTCTGACATGCAGAGGCCTAGCAAGGATTTTACGGAAGAGGAACGTGTTGCCATTTTCATCATTAATTTTGGTAATGGCTTACCCGGTTTTCGTTGTGCTTGGGGACGGAGCGCACGGCTCAGCTGAGCTGGCAGCCAAGCCGGCCCCCGGGGTCCCGGGAAGTCAGATGTCCTGTCTCGAGGGGCCCCGGCCAGAGGAATTCTGCATAATCACATTGAGCAATTTAGCACTTAAGCAACGTTGGTGAAATCCCCAAACAACCCTAAGTGTCAGTCCAGCTGCCCAAAACTCCCACTAAGGACTGGTACAAACGTAATGGATCTAAAAGCCGCTATTAACGGCCCGATCCTGAGTGCAGCGAGGCAGGGTGTGCGCACCAGCTGTGCTGTCGGGAGCCGGGGGTTAGCTGCGGGTCTGCATGCAGCAGGAACGGGAGCTTCACTTTCCTAAAGTATATGGCCCTGATACTCTGAAAGGAAACACGGAGTTCTGAATCACCACTTCGCTTCAACCGACAGCGTTCTTGTTAGCAAAGAAAGAAGGAAGAAAAACCCCAGATATTTGTATAAAAATATCATCATTTTATTACATTCCACACAATACATCTTCAAAGAGTTTCAAATTTCCACAAGATATTTTTCACACACAGGCAACTGGGCAATGCTGGGGATGTCAGGGCTCGAGGAGCAGGGGAGAACTGGGAATAAAAATCTTGAAGTGACCTTCTGTTTTGTCTTTGGTGATTTTGGTTTGAAAGACAGGGTGCCACATTCTCCTCTCTGACACACCGATGCACACTTGCTAAAGTCCATGGGGGTGAACCTGGTCGAAGCGAGGGGATCATCTGACCTAGGGAGCCTGAACTGACTTTGGAAACCCGACAGTTTCATCTGCTGACATGGCTTGGGCTGACCTGAAAATGCAGTAAGCGCATGCCAATATTTCACATCTGTTTTAATTTGCAGCTGGCTGAGGGGGGGTGGGATTTCACGTCACAAACCATATGCACTGCAGCACCAGCGCTACGTAACAAGGAGGCTCGTGGATAAAGCACCCTGGAAGCCCCTCTCCGGGGACCGCTGGGCAGCACCGCCGGGTCCCTTCCGGCTCTGCGGGGACAGGCACGCCCCTGCCCCCCTCACAGGGGTGCTGCAAAGCTCGCGGGAGTCAGGGCCCCGGGGATGCTGCCCCGAGCACCCACCACCCCTGACATGCTCACAATGCCAGATCACCCTGGGTTTTTCTGCGCTC
The DNA here is from genome assembly GCF_035582795.1 of Mycteria americana. Classification (NCBI taxonomy): domain Eukaryota; kingdom Metazoa; phylum Chordata; class Aves; order Ciconiiformes; family Ciconiidae; genus Mycteria; species Mycteria americana. Next base: position 14,911,191 of record NC_134373.1, read on the forward strand.
CCTGCACGTTTTAGGCGTTTGCTGCTGCAGCTGAGGGGGTCCCGCTGAAATCTGCTGAATAAAGGGCACAAGGGACTGAAACAGGCTGCGTGAATAAAGGCAGGGAGGGAGGGGAGTGTGACACCCCCATCGACAGAGATCCCCTGGGGAGAGGGTTCTGCTACAATAGGGGCCAATACCATGGCACCAATTGTGTTTCCACTTTTCCCCCCGACCAAAAGGGAGCTCAAGACTGCAGGGAAGAGAGCTGCTCGCCTTGATTCATTTTATGCAATATTCATGGGCAAAGGAGGGGTGGGGAGCACTAGCAAGTTTAGGAGAGGGCAGGGAATCTGATCACTCATCACAAATGAACACAAACAAGATGGAGAACCTTGCTCACTGGAGGTACTTTTTTTGCCTGCAAACAGATTAGAGTTAATGATTCAAACCACTTTTGCATGTCATCATTCAGTAATTTATATAAGGCATTTCCACTACAATATGCTGGGCCATTCAACAGTCGGAGGCGTGTTGGAGGCTCCATCTCGCCTCCCCAGTTAAAGCAGCAGCAATAGCTGGGCCCCCCAGGCGCGCCTGCTAGCTTTGCTTGCTAAATGTTACTGATGCTTTAAGAAGCAGAACATTAGCAAATGCAAAACTAATTGACATTCTAGAAAGTCAACTGGCAATTTTTATAATTCAGCAGCTATGAACTGGGCAGAGGAAAAAACCAAACCCAAAACTCAGAAAGGGGAATTATACTTGTCCCTTGAACATTTCTAGCAGAAAGACAAGGAGGAGCCCTCTCCCCCTTCCCCGTGTAAAAGCAAAACCATCCGCACCCAGAGTGAGGATACTTACAAAATAAATAAACCTTCAATTCTCAAGAAACTACAGTATTTAGCATCCACCTTAGACCTGCTGAAGTCTATGTGTTACCCTAAGGCTGGCTTTAACAGATACAAACAAAACATTCATTATGAGCTTCTCTGATATAAGGCAACTTTAAATAGATTCACTTGTGGGTGGGGGAAGAGGAGGGTTCCCCCCCCTTCCAAACAATGGCTGTGTTATCATGTTGGCTGCAGAAAGAATAAGATGGAGAGATCTTACTTTTTGGACGTCTATGAACCTCTCTGGATTCTTCTAGCCATCTGAGGTGGACATTCCTACTGTCCAGCCTGGCCTCTTCTTCTCGTTTTGCACCCGAGACATTAACGCTATCAAACAAGAAACCCAGCCAAAGCTAGATAAGGCAACAAAAAAAAGCATTGCTCTCTTCCCCAAGTAAACAAATCAGGGTATTTACCATTAACATGTCCCAGACCTTCCAGAGGGGAGGCGGGAAGGGGGGAAAATAAAAAAAATTAAAAAAAAAAAAAAAGGCATTCCCTGTGCAAGTGGAAGCAACAACAAGCAAATTAAAAAGGGTCTGTTTCTAAATATACATTCAGTCAGTCAGACGCACGCGCTCCCATGCACACTTGCATACACAGATTTAGCACACACGTGCACGAGCCGCACACACAAGCTTCCAGGCTCACCATCAAGTTTCCTTGCAGGTTGCCTACCAGGAGGAGAAAAAACCAAACCAAACAAGCCTACCAACAAAAAAGTACTCCCCAAACAAACAAACACAACAAAACAAAAAAACCCACCCAACACCCCAAGAGTCCTCGAAAGGTAATCGAAAGGGAGCATTCACTTCTGAAGTGAAGGGGCGGTGTGTCTCTTCTGGTGATCCAAGATGCAGCATTAGTTTAGAGTTTGTAAAAGATTCGGGGAGGGCTGGGGGGACGGAGAAGGGACGGAGATGTCTAAGAGTTCACACGTATGCTAGGTAAGGAAAAAAGTGCAAAACTGAGGCAACGTATTTGAAGTCTTAGTTTCTGTCTGTCTGTCTGTTTTGTGTTTTGTTTGCTCTCTCGTTCCTGTTCGGCTCTCAGCAGCGTGAGCTGGGGTCTTGCTCTAGTTTTATGGTTAGGGTGGGCTCCACGGCCACGGGGGCCCCGTTGGCATAGTGGGAGGTTTTGTAGGTGATGGAGTGATCGCTCTTCTTGGCCGCATAGCGGAACCGGTGGTAGTGGAGCACAAGGGCCAGCGCGACGGAGACCAGCACCACAACAGCACCTCCGGCGGCAATAACGTAATACCAGTAGGCTGGGATGGGCTGCACTGACACCGTGTCCACTGTGGGCTCGGTCCCTGGCAGGAGGGTTGCCCCTGGGGAGGAGACACAGAACAGGGTTGCTAGGTGGGAGGCATGCAGACGCACAAAAAGAAACACACATGCTTTCAAGAGTACAGCACGGAGCAACACGGGTCCCGGGGCCGCCTCCGGATGCGGGGTGTGCTCCTGGGGGGGAGCACAGCCTGGTGTTTGCTGAGCCCGCATATTCAAGTGCCTTTTTCTTCCATTTTAATTAATCAGGCTGCCTGGATCGCAATACAAATTCCATATGCACGCTATTATTCCTGTTATTTCTGGCATCAACAAATGTTTTTTTCCCCTCTTTTTTTTGGCCCTCTCCAGATCAGCCGCCTGGTTTTGTCTCCACATGGCAGATGTTGTCAAGCAGTGACAAAACACATCACGTTCCTAATTGGAGGAAGAGCGTAATCTCAGATGGCCGAGGAAGTTACCGCAGGAGACTGGGAAAGAAATTACAGGGAGAAACATTTGTCGTTCTTACGGAAAAGACAGAGAAGAAGATGTCTGTCTGAAAGTGCTCTGCACACAGATCTCGTCTCACTAGGTGCCCCATTCACAGACTTACAGATTTCCATATTATTTTTTAAAGCGAGAAAGGATGGTTACGATTATTTACATGGCACAAGGCTGTGAAACTCAACCCAACGCTCACATAAGAAACTCATGCTCTCTGCAGCTTAAGCAAGCCAGGACTATGAATTCATGCCAATAAAGCAAACACACCTAGGCAGGGCTGGAAAAGCACCTGCCTCCCTTGAATTCAAGGGCAGGCAGCGCCCAGGCTCAGCCCAGCGATGGTTAACCCTTCCTACTCTTGCAGCCACAGCGTGCTGGGAGGCAGGACACGGCTGCAAGGTGCTGCTCCTGCCTCCCAGGTCATCCCAGGACAGCTCGGCGCACATCTGGTGATCAGAAGCGCATAGGGCCTTACCGCCAGTCCGCAGAAGCATGCACGCACACGTGCCTCCAGCAGGCACCGAGGAGAGGAGCGCCGGTGTCTGCGCTCACGCCCACGGCCCGAGAGCGGCTCTGCACTATTCCTCCTGCACATGCTGCTCCCACCTCCCCAGCTCCGCTCGCAGAGGCAGGCTGTAAATAACTCGGGAGAGATGCACTTTCACACCACATTTATTTACTGGCTACTTCAAGGGGGACAAAGTCCCGGGGGAAACTCTCCGAAGGGTTCGCTCTGCTGCGGAACACATTGACCCCCGCATTGCGCTCGCCCTCTCCTCTTGCCCCCCGCCCACTGGTGGGGGGCAGCCCCTGGCCGGGTGCCAGCAAGCAGAATTTGGGGGGCTCCTGCAGTTTGATGTCAGCATATCATTGAGCTCTGCGCTAACCAAACTCCAGCTTGGTTTCCTGAGCAGGCTCGGAGGATGCCAAGGGGAAAAAACAAAACAGTGCAGGATGCACCCGGCTTTGCTAGCAGCAAGGGCATCTCGCAGCACGGCCTCTGCCCTCCCCTCCAAACACTGCCCTGCCAGCAGAGCCATCACCTGGCAAATTTGGGATGGTGATGGCTTTTTTGCTGCTGGTGGCACAGGAGATGTGGCAAAATGATGGTTCCTCCGCCAGTCACAAGGCTTTCCTCCCCTCCCCATCCCCCAAAACCCAGGCAGTAAAAATAAGAATGAACACTGCACCCACATAGCTACAACAAAAAATCCCCTCAAAACCAAGAAAAAAAACCCACACAGGCAAGACAAATCCTGCTTTTACAGAGCAGGAGGATGGGAACCACCCACATATTTGTCATTGTAGGCAAGAAATTCGGATGTCTCAGGAGAAGCCTACCTGCCAGATACGCCGCCCTCGCCCCGTCTCACCCCAGCCACCCCTCGCTGCCAGGAATGGGGGTGGCCCTGTCCCTCCTGCCCCCCGACGGCGCCTGGGGAAGGGGGGTCCAGGCTGGGCCGTGTGTTGGGGATGGCGAAGGCAGGGAGCGGGCAGCCCTCTGACCTTCTCCTCTACCTCCACTGGCTGCTCTGCCGTGGGGGAACGGAAGCGGTGCATCCCTGTGCCTCCCCGAGCGGCTGCTGCCCCTCACCCGGCTGCACAGGGGGTGGCAGTCTGGGACATCCCATGGGGGCCCCCGCCAGCCCCCCGCTGGGGTGGGCACGTTCCACACCGCCCTGAGCTTCCCCGATAACCCGCCACTGTGTCCCACTGCAGAGCCAGCCGGCTGAGCCTCCCCAGACCCATACGCGTCCCACCGCCATCCCCAATGGATCAGCAACACCTCGCCTGCGCCTGACAGCACTGGGGCGTGGGGCCGACCCCCGGGAAGATCGCGGGGTTGCTCCCTGTGCAGAGGCCACTCGTGTTTACACTCGGTGACAGTCTCTGCTTACACAGTGCCTTGCTCCAGCGAGAGATTTACAGGCAAACAGCCTCTCACACCACCGATATGCATCCAGCCCCGCCAGTGGAAACCGGGGTGGGGAGAGGGGGCAGGTGTTAGGGATGCCGATGGCTCCTGCAGGGGAGCAGCATTCCCCTCTGAAAAACAGAGGGGAGGAAGGTTTCCGTGGCCTGATGGCTGTACGTTGCCCGGTGCAGGGCTGGGAGTACAAAGGGTGGGTCTGGCCGTAGAGGAGCATGTGCCTTGGTGCCCAGCCTGCACCCCCTGCCCCTTCCCCATGCACCTCTGCCCTCTGCCTGCCTGGGGATGGAGGGAGGCAGCGTGATGTGCCCCAGATGATCCCGCTTGTGGGAAGGATCCCTGGGGGATCTCGAGGCGGCTGCGGGTTCAGGACAACCTCTGCTTGGCTCTGACCCGCTCCAGATGTCCCCATGCAGCAGCTGGGGCTGCAAGCGTGAGGGTTGGTGCAAAGCCCCTCCTCAGCCCCCGTTTCCGTACCTCACAGCTCTGCTGAGGAGATAGCAGAAGTCTGGAGAGTTCATTTAGCAACTGAAGTCATTAAGGAATCACACTCAGTTGTCTCTAAGCCCTAACAAAGCCAATTCCCAACATTAATGATTGTTCTTCCTTACACTGTCAGCCACTAAATATAGCTGCCCATCCACTCAGCACACAGCGCTGTTGTTATCTGCTCTGTTTTTACTGGCTCTGCTGCTCTCTGGAAGTTTTCTCTTATATGAGTGGAAAAGTTCTCTGCTCAGGGAGATGGAAAAAAAAAATCCATCTTCTTAACTTAATAATTTTTCCACTACCCTTTGCCTTCTGACACACACACACACACACACTCTTCCCCTTCCTCATTTATTCACTACGGTTCTCGTCTATGCCTCCTGCTGTTGCTGTCAAGTTTGTGGGTGCTGTGTTCATGCATGGCTTGGGACATCGGTCAGTGGAAATCTGGTTTAATCCCTACAGGGTGGATGATTTCATGTGGGTGTGCTGCTGTGCTCGCACCTCCAACCTGGCCAGGTACAGCCCCCTCCTCCTCCCAACAGGGAAGACTCTACAGGGACCAGTTTGAGAGCTGTGTAGCAGAAACCAAAACCCAAAAGAAGCAAGAGCAAAAGTCATCTGGGGGAAAAAAGGAGAAAATACTTTCCAGAGAGCCTCCTAGAGGGCTGCCTGCCTTGCTCTGCCACTGCCGTGTCACAGCTCGTATTCCTCTCCAAAATCACTGACATTAACCATTGTGGACAAGCAACACAGCTGGACTTTTCATAGATGGCACAGATGAAAGCGAGTATTACACTTATCTAATCTGAATGCCACAAAACCGGTGTCAGCCTCAACCCCTTAATTGCTACCTGTCATTTCTCCAGGAAGATATCCCTGTCTTGATTTCAGGATACCTGGTGTGGGAGAATCCACCAGTCCCAAAGGCAAATTCTCCCCATGGTTTGTCTCCACGCTCTTTGGAATACATCTCTTATTTTTAGCCTGGTATTTATCTAAGTCCTTGCTTCCAGCCACTTGTTATACCTTTTCTTTACGGGTGAGATGCATCAACTCTCAAATGCAGCACTGTTTAAGCACACTTGACTGGTCTTGTAAGATCCCGACCCACTAGCTGAAAGATATTCCACCCACACAATTCTCTTATTATTTGCCTTGTGATCCTGGAGCCTGTAAGGTGCACATTTTCAGCTTTGCTCCCAAGCCAGGAGAGGAAGGATTTGCTATTATTTTTAATGGCATCCGACTTTTTCAGCTCAACATGTAATTGCAGGAGTGGGGGCTACAGAACATCTCAATACCTCCTGCACAGTCTTTCCTCTTGAGCTCCCTTTTTTTCTCCAGCCAGGGACTTCTTCCCCTCCTCTTGCCCTCTCCTTCTGTTGGGCATCTCTGTCTTCCTCTCATTTTAATTGCTATCTTGCTTTCTCCAAGCTTCATCTTCACTTCTTCATGTTTTCCCTTTGCATTTTGCTCCTTCCCTGGTCACTCCATCCCTCTGCCCTATCTATTCCTGCCTGTCAGCCAGGGAAACCTTTTCAACCTTTTGCTGCAATTGCTCCCCTGTTGTGAGCAGTGCTAGGATGTCCTCCGGGGAGCTAGCGATGGGCAGGAGCCCACTGGCACAAGCTGGCGCGCTCCTGTGCGAAGGGGAGGTCTGCCTGCAACAGCATCTGCCTGTGGTGCTCAGGGGCCTCACAGTGCTGGGCACAGCAAACGCTGTCCCTACCCAGCCAGCGTGCCCTGGGGAATACGACAGGGAAATAGAGGCATACAGGCAGCAGGGCATGGGGTGAAGGGCAAAAGAAACAACATGACTTTGGGAGAGACTCAATGTGAGAACCCAAAATGAGGTTCAAACTGAATATGACGTGTGTTATAAGCCCCAAAAGACAAGGAAGCTGTTTGTGAAATAGGTACCAGACCAGGCCCAGGAGAACATAGAGAGATGGTGTAAGTGAGGAAGGGTCGTGAGGCATTAACTGTCAGCTGAGAATATTGCAGCAGCTTTTCAGTAACACCACAAGCCTGAGTAGCAGATAAATAAGCAGCCTACAAACAAGCAAGCCCAAATTCCTAGTTGTTACACTATGGGTACGACTGTAAAATACGGTGTTACGCCCTGCGCACGTCCCTCCCGTTGGTAACGCTCCACAGCCTGCCTCACATCCCAGGGATGGAGTCGCACACATGACTTCAGTCTCGGTGTCTACTTTTCCTTTACCGCCACAGCTCCCACCACACATACCTACCAGAGACAGCTTTGCCCCGCACAGAAATGCAGCTGCTTCTAGGGTAGAGCCCAGCCATATCTTACAGCGCACCAGCAGAGTAGGGGATGGGAAGAGTGCAGACACATCCAAGTGAAAGCAAAGGGCGCATTGACCGAACTGGCAAAACAACTTTCAAAGTTAAGGGGAGCCCCAAGTTTGCTCTTCATCACAACACAACCCCCAGACACATTCCTGAAGAGGCAGGCAGGAAAACAAAATCCAAAACCAGAACAGGGGAAAAAAACTCTCAAACAGACTAAGCTGATCTTCCCCGCAAAATCGGATTGCTTTTCTCACCTCGGAACAAGTCAAACAGCATCCCCACTGACTGCTCAAAGAGCGAGGCAGTTTTTCTGAGTTCCTCACCCTTTGTCTTACTCTGTAGATTTGATCAGAGAAATGCCGGTTTCTATCCTTCAGGCTAGTATTAAGCTATTAAATGCACCATTTCACCTTGTTTTCCTTTTACTGACTGTCACCTTCAGAGCTCCTCATGGCAGTTTGCTCTCCCACTTCTACCTCTCAAGTCCCTTCCCCGTCCAAGCAGACCTGCCTCACCCTCCTTCGCCAGCAGCTCGACCACCACCACTGCCAGAGCATCTGTAAACTAGAAACAACCTTCCCCCACACTAACATAAGTCATTGCCACCTCATTTCACCTTTAATTAGCTACTGGTTTTTCATTTACGTCTGTTGATAACTACCCTTTATTCCTCAGCCTTCCCATTTTGGGCTCAGCTGCTCTTCAGGAGGCCAGGTGCTTCGTGATGGCAGGTTTCCTAATGCTATTCAGCCCCAAGACAGTGGGACTTTCTGTTTGCCTGCTCCCTGTCACCTAGCAGGAGTCAGAGGGTGCCACCTCCTGCTGCTGCGGCGTGGGAGGTTTAGCACACATTTGCCATTTCACTGCTCAGAACATTTGCTGTTTGTACAAGCACGCACTTCGCTTTCCTTCAATGTAAAAGCCCATGCCAGCAGAAAGAAACTGAGAGAAGTGCAGTTTTACCTGGAAAGTAGTTCTCACCTGGAAAAGCTGTGATGGGTTCTGCAAAGGGAAAAAAACACCTACTATTAGAAAGGGGAATATTACACACAAGGCCACAGTTCATGTCTTTGTTGATTTGCAGTCACCAAGAGGAGCAGGTCTGTGGCTGTGCCCCACAGAAGCCACTCGCTGGAAACAGCGCAGAGTGCTAGCCAACCTCACCAGGATGGGGAGAAGCCCTGTCTCAGCTGAGGAGTGACCAGACACAATAAGCTTCAACTCAGATGCAGACTTCAGAAAAAATTATATCTGAAGTTGAGGGTCATTTGGATTCAGCTGCCTGGCCTGAGTCATCCAAAGACAAAGCCCCACCTGGCCCAGTGATGAAACCCTGAAACTCCCCAAAATTTCCAAGAGCAGTTTGGTTTCTGGCTCGACTCTGGCATCGTTATTCACATGGGAACTGTGTTCTGGGCATCAATGCCATGCTCCTCTCCATGTCTCAGTGCCAAGAAACAAAGGCAAGTGATTTTTTTCTTCTTTCAAGATACTCTGAAGTAATCTATTACAAATTACTGGATCTGAAAAGCAATAATCAGTACTTATTACTGATTACTTGCTCGCAGAAGCAATAGACTTCTGATTATTTTTAGATTACTTCTGCATTATGCCTGTGAGTCACAGAAGCAGACTCTGGCTCTACTGAGTGCTATGAAATCATCACTCAAGTTCAGAATGCGAATGACACATCTGTCAAAGGAAAAAATTATTGTGACTTATTAGCGTTCTTTCACGCTAAAAAGGAATCAGATTACTTCCCAGGATTACATTTGAAAAAACAGTAGCCTGTGCTGGAGTCAGCTATTCTCATGGCCCTGACAGAGAGAGAACAGCACTGTATTTCTACTGTCTCATTATTATTTTGGTGACATCGGAAACGACCCATGAGTTATGTTAAAGTTTGCAGTGGGAGTCCTTTGTTAGAAATTATCTGAAACAAACTACCGTTATCGGTTTTAAGATTCCCATTCAACTTTCTAGAATGGGACAAATCATTTTGTGTAGCAGTTTGGTGTTATTTTTAGGGCTGGCAACGCTTGAAACTTTGTAATTTATTAATGCTTTTGTTTTGAAATATTAAGCTTTAGGTTCATGAGGCCCAAGATACAGTAACACTGGAGCTAGGTGAATTGCTGAGCTTAAAAGAAGTTAGATAGGAAATGCTATTGGTGTTAATCATCAGTCTTGCTTCTCTTTAATGCCATAGAAGGCAAGGGATTAAAACACCACTGCAAGCCTTAAATACAGAGAATTTGACATAGGGAGTATTAGGTCCTTTGGCAGATGGGAGACCAGCAGAGTTGAAAGCATCAAAGAAACTGAGACCGACGGCACTCAAGAGCACCTCTGGGGCAGTCCCCGTACTCTGTTCTATTATTAATGCTGGTTCCTGCACCATCTTCACCATCGCCTGCCTGCACAGAATGGCAAGCGACATGACCAGCCCTTCCCAGGCACAATTTGTCCCATGCCTCCTCCCCTGAGATACACCCCTCAGAAGAGAGCGTCTGTCCTGCTTGGGCTGGGAGGCACCGGGATCCTCCCCCTCCCTTGGTGGGGGAGAGGAGAGCAGCTTCACTGAACGGGGCTTTTCGAAGCCCAAAGTGGAGAGAGGCTCTCCTCCACCTGACTTTTTCCACTGACTTCAGGATGGGTCGGACACTTTGTGGGTGTTTAACAGTGAAACATGCCTCCCTCAGGTCACGCAGAAGAGCAGGGCCTCGCTGCTGTGGGCTCTCAGCTCTCAGCACAGATCCCACTAAGTGAATACTGCTGGTCCCATCCTCAACTGGATGGCTCTTAATCCACATCCAAGCTAGATGGCGACTAGAGCCATCAGAGTGCGTGCGTGGGTCTGCCAGCTAGAGGAACAGGGCAGGGCAACAGCTCCATCAGCAAACTGCTAAAACACACTTTTTTCTCTCTCTTTTTTTTTTAAAGTCCTCTCTGTCTTTCACATTGAATGAATCCACCTGGCTTTTGGCCTGGTTTGGGGAACGGTGAATTCTAGGACAAAAATTTCTTTTGTTATTCTGTTAACATTGCTGTAAAACCCCTCTGCTATTTCATTTCTTATTAGAGAAGACTCCTTTTGAACTCATCAGCCCCTCTAAATGTGTAATACTGACTGACAGCTGGCTTCTTTTGTCCAGCACTTTCCTTTTAAATTTGGTGTATGTCCTTATCACATAGAATAGTCCTCGGTAACCCTCAGCTGCTCTTTCAGCTTTGCACGGCAGAGACATGTGCTTCCTGCCTCTCACACCAACACAGTCAGAGCCCCCATCCCTCAGAGACTGAGTCCCCCTCATTTCTTTTGTGGGCAAGGAAAGTCCTAGCTGAGATCCAGAAACTCCCGGTAACTTAAGCAGGGGAGAAGTGGTGCACTGGCAGCCTGCAAGCAAAGGCCCTCCAGCCCCGGCTGTCCCCACTGCCATCCCCGACCCCGCGGCCAGACACAACAGCACGTACCCATGCAGTTCTCCAGGGGGATGTCGGTGCCTAGCCGGATGTCATCGAGGGCGAGCTCTCCCGAGTGGCCGTTGCGTATAAATCCCTCAAACACAATCTGTGAGAAATTGGGACAGAAATGTTAATGCTAAGCTGGGAGGCAGAGAGCGGCTGCTGCTCCCGAGGGAAAGGGCAGATCTGCTCCTGGCATTCCCTGCACACCTGCAGACAACCTGAGACCAGTCCTGCTTCCTTGCCCTGCCTCTGCCACCCCTTCCCCAGGGAAAGCTGCTCTGCAGGGATGGTTTCAGCAGAAAGATTGTTACCTGGCCTGGCAGCACTCAGCTTGCAAATGTCTTGCAAATGTCTCTTGCATGGAATAAAGACTCAGTGAATCAATGTTCAGCATTGCAGGCCACCCTCCGGCCCTTGCACAAATGATGCAAGTGGCATAACACTGACTTACAGCAGCAGCAGATTTGGCCCGTGGTATTAACTGGACTATGATCAAAAAAAGGAAGAGAAGGACACAAAATGCACAGCTACATTAACTGTAAAGTGCTGTTGCCATCAACATTACATAAGGAGTATTGAAATGTTAGAGGAGAAGGGTCAATTTATTCCTACTTAATCACAGGCAAAATATATTTACAAAAATAAATAGAGTCGTTAGCTCTAAGAACTGCTGAGTGGAGAGACTGGCATTATTTACATAATGATGCTGTTATTTAGCTAATGCCGGTATATTCACGTTTAACGCAAAGTAGTCAGCCAGTGCCCAGGATTCTTATCTGTAGGCATATTGCGTTCACTGGTATTTTATTAAAAAGCCAAACACACACATGCAAACTAGTCACGCAGCTCTGGTGCAAAGCTTTTGCTTTCTATCTCCCTGGCTGCTCTCGAGGGTCCAAATAGTTTCCTAGGGCTACGTATTTCACAAACCTCCTCTCCTCATTTTAGGTGCTCCCTTTCTCTGGGGTGGCTGGGCAGCCCAATCCTACGCCTGCCTGCGAGGAGCCCTCCCTGAAGGGCTGGCTGTCTGTCTGCGCACAGGACAGAACGTCAGAGCTGCTGGTCCGAAGCGTGAGCCATCGGCCCGTGCAGGAGGCAGCAGTTTGGAGGGGTCGGTGGCCTGAGAGCAGCAGCTCCCCGGGTCAGGGTGGGGACTGGGAGCCAGCCAGAGCAAGGGGCCTGCTGGGGTGGTCGTCAAAGCGCTGCCTCGGGCCTGCAAGTGAGTGTTTCCTTCTGCTTCGGAGGGTGCTGGATGCCGTGCTGATGCTCGTTAACAAGTGCAACAGCATCCCTGGCTCCCTGGAAAACGGCGTGCTGCCCGGAAGGGCTAACCACGCCAAAGGCACTCCTGGAAGCAGCAGCCTCTCTGCGGGGCGCTGGCATGGCCGTGCCAGCGGGGCTCAGGCGGCTGTGGTGAGCAGCGCCGCTCCCTCCAGCTCATCCCTCCTCTTCCGCTGATCTCCTGACAGTGGGACCGGGCCTTGATCCCACAGCGCTGCACCCAGCCCTCTGATCTGGTCTAAGGTACCCGAGAAGCGGATTCACAACCGAAGCCGCATTCCCCCTTCCTCCTCCCAGGTCAGCACTGGCAGCCGAGGCTGGAGAAGGGCTGTTTGCTGCCTGCCCTGAAGAGCTGGCCGTGCCCCCTCCCCGCTTCCCACTTCTTCTGCCTGCAGGGCCTGGGTTTGCTCCCTGGAGCTGCACGCCTGCCTCTGGTCAGACTATCCGATGAGCACCAGCTGGGGAGGGGGAAAGGCACAAAACGAAATGAAAAAAAAAAGAAGGGAAAATATTTGCAAAGTGGAGATTTGAGGAATATGAAAGGCAACAGGCTGAACAAAGGCCCAAGTCTGTGCAGAAAACAGGCACTCTCTGAATAACAAACAGTGTCGTTCAGTTACTATAGTAACTCGGGAAACACAATGCAAACAGCCACATTCCCTAATGATCGATGGGCCCCGGCTCTGAAACACTGAAATAAAGATGCTGGAGATGCCTGCCTGGCCCAGCACACCTTCCCCGAGCATCTTACCCGGTACTCCATGTCGTAGCTCGGCAAGATGATGCGGCCTTCCCTCCACTCCTCCCCCTGGTCCTCCGTGATGACCCACAGCGCCTTGTGCTCCTGGCTGGCTTCCCGCCAGACCCTCAGCATCACCCCGCTGCTGCCCCACGCCTGGTACTGGAAGACCATGCAGACAGCGCTCCGGGGCAGGTAGATGGTGGGGCTGATGAGCCGGGCTCGCTGGCCTTCCCTCCTTCTGCTGCTCTGCAGCTGCAGGTAATTCTTGCCGTCTGTCCAAAGAGGAAAACACCAGTATATTATTTTCTGCGGCCACCTGCAACAAGTGCCTCACCTCCTGCCAGGCGGCTTTGGCAGCGCTGGGCAGGCTCTCACACCCATGCCTGCAGGAGCGGGGTCTCACCCCGGCACCCTGTGTGTGCAGCAAGCCATGCCCGTGCTGCGCCCTGTGCAGCCTGGGCCGGGCACCGAGGAGCACACATCCCTCACCAGCCACTACCGTCTGGTAGGAGACCAACAGCAAAACCAGAAAGCGGTAAGCCGAAGATCGATATAATTCGGAGAAGTTAAAGAGCAGTTATTGTCAGAAGAAGCGACGCCACAATAATGGCACTGGGGGTGGGTGTGTGTTTATTCTGCTGGGAGCTTGCTCAGTGAACAAGCCTGAGGTGGGTTTTTCTAACTGCCGGTGCTGAAAACTCATCTTGGGATGGGGATCTCAAGCTGCGTTCATCCTGCCTCTTTTCATCCCCAGCGGTAAATACTCCACAATCAGGGTCTAGCTGACAATTTTGTTTCGAGGATACGCATGACAAAATGAAAGCCTGGCTCTCGGTTTTTCTGTAATGCAGCAAAACAGCCCCTAAAGCACAGCACAGAGGAAGGACGTGGTCCCAGTGAGTGAAGTATGCACAGGTGACAAGTGGGTAGCTGCAAACTTGAACGCAGCTGAAATACATACAGCAGGGGATTCACTTGCTTTAATACTACATTTTAAATTGTGCCATGCTTTTTGCCAGTCCTCAGGGAGGAGATTTGGTACGTTTGATATCCCAGGAGAAGTTCAAGACTGAGGCTGGAACTGGAGATACTTGATCTGAATACCAATAGCATCAAAAGCCCATGGATACAAATCCCTGGGCACAGCTGATTTGGTCTGGAATCAGTGGTTTCCAGCCCTCTCGGATGAGAAGCCTCCTCAAGGAATTCCCCATTTGCAGCTTGGATGCCTGAAGTCCCTTAGCACGGACTGAAAGCCAAGCGTGTAGCTGGCCTGATCCTGCCCCCTCCCATCATGACCAATGGCAGGACGGTCTCTTGGGTTGCTCCGACTGCAGAGCCTGCAGTACAAGGTGACACAGACAGGCCAACGACAGATATTGCTGTATTTCGCTTTTCACTCAACAACGGGATGAACACACTTGCTCTTGCTACACAGCGGGCAAGCGTCACTGGTGCTTCATGCCAGCACGTGTGAGCCCTCCTGCAGCCCAGCAGGGTTACCTCTGCCCCAGGACCACACCTAAGGGTCTGTCGCTTCCTTTCGCCATGTCTTAGCCCGCTGCGCTTGACAGGCAAAGCTCTGAGCAGCAGCCTGCTTCCTGCTTGCCCTGCTCCCTCTGCAGCTTCAGTGCCCACAGCAATGGCAGAAGAGCAGCGTCTGCGCTGAGAACGTTTGCAAAGTGCGCCTAAAACATCTCCAAAACTTAAACCAGAGAGACCTGAACGTAGGGCCCAGTTCCCAAGCAGCGAAAGACAGCTCCTACCCAGAAAACAGCAGCTGACCTCACTGCCGCTCAGCAGTCCAGTGACGTCCCAGCCCAAGGGAGATGTATCAGTGGTTGCACAGCCACTGGCCCTGCTGCAAGTTTGTCACTGCCAGAGAGTTGGGCTGAAACCAACCACCGTGAGCTACACAGCTTTCTAAAATAAATTTAGGACAAGATAGCAGAAAGATTTGCCATCACTCTACTCCTGGGATGTATGATCAAAATATTGCAAAAGCGTATCCACTCCATATGAACTTTCACTGATTTTGCTGCGTGAAGGACAAATCTGTCCCTGACCGGCCTCATAAAGAAAGAGCAACATTTTCCAGCAATATTTGCCAGCACCGATGAAATGTACTTGGGCCACTTGGCACTTTATGCCAACAAACAGTAGCAGAAAAAAAGATGAAAGCATTTTTGCCTACTCTTGCTTGAGTGAATCACTTGAAAAAGTACCATGCCGTTCTCTAATGGAGGAGTGTTCTTGTGATTTACCTTGGAGTGGTAGTGGTGGAGGAGGAGATGTGGGAGATAAACAAGTGGAGGAGGAAAAAAGAACAAGCTGTACTCCATGCCTAAGGAGCAATAAGGCATAATAAGTCATCAAGGTCTCCTGAATTAAAATCCTCTTTTTGTAATTCACTACAAGCCTCTTCAAAGAAAAAAGCAACAACAACAAGAAAAAAGCAGCAACAACAAACAAGGTGGAAGAGCAAATCAGACTACGATCATACAATTATCTCACAGCTGAAATGGTCTACACAGGCAAATCCTTAATAAAAGCACCAGCCAGGCTCAAGAAGGATCAAATCCAGATCCTCAAAGTTCAGGGCCAACCTTTGGTGCCAGTATCTAGGCATCCTGATTGACTGCAGGGATGCGAGCCACCCTTGGATCCACCCAAAGCCCACAGCTGACCGCAGGGGACTATGTTAATTGTGCAGCTGGACACCCCCCACGATCCACACCCCTCACAGGGAGCCGGTGGTACCCAGCCTCGCTGCCTCCGCCGCTTCAGCAAAAGAGCCTGTGTGCCTCTGAGTCACATCCCTCCCACCAGGGATGACACCGACCTCCAATTTGTTCCCATTCCTATCAGGCTGTGAAATCAAAGAAACTCCTGAACCGCAGCCAAAGCCAATGCCCCCCCCACCACACAGGCTCTTTCTTTCAGAGCTGCGGGAGCCCTCCCAAACCCTGCATCTTCTGTGCTCCCTGCCCAGCGCTTGCTGGGGCCCACAGAGCTCTCCAGGACCTGCTGGCAATCTCAGGGGCTGTGGGGAGGCTCAGTCTTTGGGTGATGAGCCCAGCTGCTCCCCTGCAAGTGGCAGTGGGTTTAGGTACCACACGCTCCTGCTCCTGGTAACAGGAGCTTCTGGAACGGAGAGCGGAGCGCAAGAAAACACAACTTTCTGTGTCATTTGAAGATGAAATGGCTGGATCACTCTAATGGCTAGTTGGATCTTCTGAAAAGCCCCGCAAATTTGCTGAGATTGACTGAACACGGGCACTGTGGAGCTAATTGTTGGAACAGCATGTGGGAGCCCGGTGGTGCCAGTAGTTGCTCTGTTTGATACAGTAAATGGAAGCCTTTGGCACAGAAAGCACCTGAAAGGCTGATTTCCCCTGCTTAAAACATTTGAAGGGAGCCTTCCGACAATGAGCTGATCAATTCTTCCAGGATCAGAAATGCATTTTAATCTCTTTCCCAGAACTTTGCTTTACAGCCTCTATTCCAGCTAACACGGCAGCTACATCCCCCACCGAACTGGCACTGGTAGTTCAAAGCACCGGCTCAAAAAAGGCAGGACAAACTTGCTCAGGCATTTTAACCTACCGCTGTTTTTGCAACCGATGCTACAGCATAAATCTCATGGAAGATTTATGGGATCATCTGGATGTAGGGGAGCCAGAGGAGCATGAACACGCAACCATCCCCAGCCAGACGATGGCAGAGTCGCTTGTATGTGCACAGCAGTGAGTCCTGGATAAATCACCAGCTGGGCCCTGCAAACAAACCATCTGGCCAACGCAGTTTCCTCTTGGCGCGCCCGTCTCCTCCTGCTAGCAAGCCATCTGAGAGGACATTAGGGGCAGCGGGGGATGAAGCCTCATGGTTTGGGTCAGGCTGCAAGCACGAGCCACGGCAGCCACCCCCTCTGCAAGGTCAGCCTGCCTGTGCTAGGGTCCTGCACATCTCACCCCCTCTCCCAAGAAAAGCACCTTCCCTCATCAGTCTCAGCAGCACATCTGGAGGTTTTCCAGCAAAACACGTTGGGCAGGAGGTACACAAGCAATTACTGCTATTTCACATTCCCTCCGCATTTCCCCCTTGCTGGACATCGTTGAGTTACAGCTGCTGCTCCTGTGGAGGACCCACGCTGAACTGCCTTCACTTATGTCCCTCCAAAGGTCACCGCACCCTTCTTCATTGCAGAGCTTGTTTCATGGTGTGTTTTAGTCGCAGCGCCGCAGCCCACCAGCAGCCACCTCTTGTCTGACAAATCCCATAGGTGACATCTCTGCTCTGGGCCCTGCCTGCCACCTGCACAGCCCCAGATCCTGCCGTCCTTCTGGGGCGTGGGAGCTGGAGGCTGCATCAGCCCTTGCCTTTCCTGGGGAGCGGATCAGCTCAGATCCCCTCACGACTGCAGGGTGCTCTGGTAGCAGGGGGATGGCAGCTGGATGAATATGCAGATTGAAATTGGATAGTTATTATATTTTTAATTTTTTTGGCAAATCATGCAAATTCACCTCAAAAGGCTGCCGCCGTAATTTCAGTGACAGGCCTCTCCTCAATGACAGACTTTCATTTACGAAGGGAAATCAATCCTCCGTAAAACTAATATTTATATTAACTAGATCACTGCATCTGCTGGAAAATCCCCTCAATTTTGATTATGTGTTAATTAGTCTGCCAAGTCCCTGCCATTTCAGTCTCTAAATCAGTCCGTGAAAAGGCATAAAACCCCAAACCTGCCCAGAACCAAGCCCTCCGCCTGCTCTCTGGAGCCTTTCTAATGGATGGGCCATTACATCCTCTCTCTTAATTAAGCCTCACATCCTCAACAGCGCGGTGCAATTGTGAGTCTCACTGCCTCCCCCCGGGAGCGCAGGGAGGGCATGGTGTCCCTGACAAACCAAATGCCAATTAGAGCCTGACATTTATGCTAAGTGAGCTGCTTGCCACTGCGCCACGTCCACCGCCAGCCTGGCAGGCACCCTGCATGCCCCTACATGAAAGGGTGTGCGCAGACCCCCCCACGCCCAGTGTTTGTGCATGCACAATTAAAGGCATTAACTGAGCCGGCGCTTGCATTGCGGCTTGCTTGCACGCGTGCACGCCTTCCCGAATTGGGCTCTGTGACTCACAGGCTGCTAAGTCACTGCTGCGAAGTGATGGAGTGATGCACGCACTAAGATTTGAGAGACAGTGTCTTGCTTTCCAGAGAGCATTCCAGCCCAGTTTTATAGGCAGTGTGTATCACTGGTGTTTGGGTCCAAAAAGTGACTAAGGACTCAGGCGAGCAGCAAAGAAACGGGTGAGCCCCAGAGGAGTGGTTTCTTCTCCTCTGCCTCCGGCCCAGCCCAAGCGAGCAGGAGCTTTGCTGGCAATGCAGGGACAGACCGTGGCCATGCCCCTTCTCTCATGAAAGACAGTACGGGCACGAGGACGGCCACAGCCCAGCCATGGCCTGGCCTTAGCCCATGGCCAGGGCACTCACACAGCTCAGCCGACGCTCAGCAAACCTCCTGTGATCTGGGTGCCGGGGCATCCTAGCTCCACCATGCTGCTGGCAGCCAAGGCAGGAAAGACTTTTTAGGGTCTGCTGTCCTCACTGTGCAAACGAGGGTCAGGAGAGCTGCGTACAGCTTTGCTGAGAGGCAATCTGCACCGCACATGGGGGGAGCGGGGAGAGCCAGAGCCGGGTATGTGCTGTCCTTCCCGCAGTGTGCAGCTGCTCACTCATTGCACAGAAGTGCTTGATTTTCACACCACCCCGCATGCAAAACTCCCTCCTACTTCAAAGGGGACAGGATTGACCCTAGAGGTCAAAATGTGTCCCCAAGGCACAAGCCCTGAGAGTAAGTCTCATGAGAGTAAGCACAGACCCGGTTCAGTCCAGCCCTGCTCCATTAACACCATGAAAACCTTTCTGCTGGTTAGGACAGAGTAGGATTAAGGCCTTCAGGCAGAAGTTCTCATGGATTGCAGGAAAAATATGAAACTTTCCCTTTTAAAGATCCCATGGGAAAAACACAGGAATGGTAAAGGGTCACCATCAGCTTAAAAACAGCTCAACATTTGTTTTCCTTAAAAAATAAGCTCTTACGAAACTTCAGAGCACTACAAACATTCCTCTGCTGGATACGCTTTGAAACAAATAAACCTTTCCCTGCAGCGCCTGCAGCCCGAATGAGCAGCATTCCTGACCCTCAAAGCCAGCAAGGCCATGGCCCACAACAGAAGCTCTCGGTGGGTTTTTGCAGCCCAGCCCAAGAGCTATGCGGTCAGGAGAGCTGCAAGGTTAAAACCGCTTCCTCTGCTGTGTGCATGTACAGCTGCCAACATCCGAACAACATGGGGTTCACAATGCTGCCAGGGCTCTGACCTCGGTGCCGTGCTCATCCGAATGAGAAGCAGCGCGTGGTAGAGGTGCAGACCCCACAGTGCTCTCCTAGGACCACAAGGTATTTACTCAATGACCACAAGAAGAGGAGAGGGGAAAAAAATGGGCAAAACACACCGATTCCAGCTTTTCAGCGCTGGCTTACTAGTGTAGCATCACTGAGAGAAACACAACCGCACCTACCAGCTACGGATACGACCCAGGATCTTTACACCCTTCAAGATCAAGACCCCAGTGAAATTCAAAGACAGGGAAGAGTTGAGGTGCCCAACTTACCAACCCAGATTTATTTTCAGGTCTTAAGACCTCTATCTTGACACCAATGGCACATTGCCATTGCGTGCAGCAGGAGGGGGGATGAAACCTCATTGAAACCTGAACTTGTTGCTCCTTGAAGCTTGCTAGGTGCAGCTAAGGGGAATCTTTCTACAGACGGCAAGCATCTGAAGATCCATAGAGGGAAAAATCCTGGCAATCTCTTGTGGGGGCATGGAAAAGGGAGGAGCAGTATTTTCTAGGCTTGCAAAGGGCAGGGTAACAGCTGGAATCATGCTGGGTTTCTGCTGAGTTGGGCACTTTGGGTCCACTTTCACCAAGGGGTCCCCAGACGTGTAACAGGAGCCTGCAGGAGAGGACGTGGAGCTAATCCATGGTGCCAAGAGCCCAAGGAACACAGGGCTAAAAAAAGAAATGCAGAGCTGCCTGAAAGAGTATCTTGGAAATAAAAATAGTGGAATGAGAGCAGTGGGTGTCTTGTCAGTCTCGAGAAGTTCTCTGCGCCAAAGATGAGGAGGAATTGCATGCAGCGCATAAAATGAAATCGGGAGATATCTGAGGAATTCAGGCCTGTCTCTCAGCAGACTTTTCTAATCAAGTGCCTCACAGAGGATATTTCACCATGGTCATTTCCTTCCCTCTCTCTCATGCAGACTGAGCCAGGGCTCCTCCTTTCATTATTATTTTTTTCCCTTTTAATTTTAATTTTTGTTTTGCCATTTTCAGAAGAAATAGAAACACATCCCACATGGCTCTTAAAGGCACAGCGCATTTCCTTGCTACCATGGAGCAGCCACATCCTCTAGCCTGGGCCAGCACCTTTAAATCAGAGTAAATTGGGCTCCAGTGGCTTTGAGTTCCTGTTAGTTTTTGCCCCTAAACCAAGCACAGCTGCTCTCCTTCACCCAACTGCTCACCCCAGGGTGGGGAATTCACAAGAAAAGACCACCCCGAACAAGGGCTTTTCATTCCTTGCTCCCTGGAGTGTGAGGATGAATTTTCTAAGTAGAAACAAAGTGCTGGAGGGAGCACGAGGGAAAGGCAGAGGAAGAGTGGGGGAGTGTGAACCAAACAATGCTTCGATTCTGTCCCCGCCGAGGGACTGGCATCGCCTCTTTTTCATGCTTCTTGAGTTGCTTTTAAAAGCGGTGTGGGGAGGAAAAAAGCAAATAGTTGTTTCCTTTTGTGTCATGTCTTCTTAATTTCTAAGAGCAGGACCAAAGCGAGGCGCAGCAGTGACGCCTTTGCATGCCGGCCCTGCATGGGCACGGCTGCCGGGAGGGCGCATCCCTGCCTGACCCAGCCAGGAGGCTGATCCCATGGCAGTGCCAAGAACCATCCCTCAGCCTGTGCCTGGCGTCCGCTGCTGACTTCCTCCACCACCATGGGCAAGTCACTTCAGCGCCCTGGAACTGCTACCTCCTCCTCTTCCTCTGCCCGTACTGCCCGTGACTTGCTGGGCAGGTCCTGAACCTCGTCGGTGCAGCACCGCGAGGGAGAGCTCTCCACACTGGCACAAAACCAGATCACTGAACTCAGTAGGAAAGCGTTCCCCTGGCCGCAGTGATGAGGTTTTGCAATTCATAACTAACTAAGAAAGAGAAGAAAGGGTAGAAGGGTAAAAACCAGAACTGCGTGCTGAGCTGTCTGAGGCAGCACCAGCCTCTCCCGGGCTGTGCACGCGCACTCACACGCGTGCGCACGTACAACAGAGTCTTCTAAGAAACTATGGCCAACTAATTGTAGGGAGACTCGGGGGAGAGGAAATGAAATGAAAAATTGAGTCTGAGTTATAAAAATAAGTAATTTTTATCCTACTTGCAGGAGGCTTATATTAATTAAACATTATTACAGCGAATGAGATGGGGAGGGTTATTAAGTCTGGGGCTGGCTGTAAGTGTTCTCTCCTGTTGCCTGAGGCTCCACTGAGCTCCAGATATTAATCTTCTAAAGCACTCAAATGCTGAAGAGATAAACACTTGAAATATGAAAATGTTTTTCTCCATAGCAGACACTGTGACCCTATGTCACACCAAAGAATTTGTCAGATGTCCATATAGGCTGCACTTACAGCATTACCACGTCTCTTAGAAAAATGCCAAGCACCTCAGGAGCTGAATAAAGAAATGATGTGTGCATTTGTGTGGGGGTGATTTGTGTGTGGAGATGTAGCAGATTCTCCTCTTCCCATATGTTTCTGGAATACATATTTTCCTCTTTAGCACTGCCTACCAGGTGTTGGCTGCACGGCTTTCCAACTGGCTGGCGGCACTGCCAATCTGGCCAGCGCCTCTGCCAGGTGGCTAACAGGTTCGCCTGAATGTTTGCATCTCGAGACCCAACCTTACCGGGGGGGAGGGCAGGGAGGAGCCCACAGCATGCACGGCTCCCTGGGCGCATGGCATGCAGACACTGGAGTCGCTGGGCATCAGGGCAGAGCTGAAGACAGGTAAGATCAGCCAGCTCTCCCTGGGGGAGCCTTGAGTTTCATAAGCAATGACTGATAGTGAAGTGATGCTATGGTGACGCAGGCTACTGTTATACGGAAACTAGCAAATGTTCTTCATACCACCCGTGCACAAAGTCAACAAGGGTATGGAAAGGGTGCTAGTCCCAGGGCGAGTTCCAAGGTATGAAGCTGAACTTGATCTATTGACCACACTGCCAGAGGCAGGCTCCCTTCCAACCCATGCCAGCACATCTCAGTGATGTCCTCCATAAATTAGGCTCTGCCATGCTCCTGCAAATCTTTTGCTTCCAAAGCACAGAAGAGAAAAAGAGCAAAAGTCAAACAGCAAGAAGCTGGCATATTTCAGCATTCTTAGGGCTTAGCTCATCTTTCACTTGGAGGAGGCTGAAATCCAGCCTATGCAAGCCCAGAGTGCAGAATAGCTGAAGACTATAGGCAATCCAAGCAACATATGGGAGGAAGAAATGCATCTCTAACAAAAGAGGAAATGCATTCTGGGGAAAAAACACTGGGTCCTACAGAGGACATTTGGATCAGGAGGTGGAACAAAGCCCGGGCTAACCTTCACGGTCATAGGGGATTCAAAGCCCAGTGTCTGATTCAAGGCTATCTCAAGAGGATAGTTAGTAGAATTCAGTGCCAGCGGTCGCAGTCCTATAAATAAGTCATGAACCATACAGCAAAGCATCTGAAAGCTTCCACAAAAGAAAACATTCAGCTCTGCACAGCCTTCACAACTCTTGATAGCAGTGCAATAATCAGTCATACCGTTCACACGGAGAAAGCCCCATCAGCTTCCTCTTCCCTGCTTTGGTATGGTATTAACCATCTTACCAGGCACAGTCTCAGGGCTTGGTTCAGAGTTGCCAATCCAGGTGCTTGTAGGCTGAAAAGACCACGTATAACCCGTTGCCAAGTCATGTGACCAACCACAGAGGTCTTCAGGGAGATCAAAGTTGCAATTGAAGTTCGCAGGGAGGCGGAAATCTTATAAAAAGAAATAGAAGCAAAATAAAGTTGGATTAAAAAATGACCTACCCATGAAGGGTTGCTATTAAAAAACAACCCAAAACTAAAATAGCTGGCAAGCCATAAATACTGAAGAAAGCATGAAATCTCACTCACACTGATCCTTTTAACCTATCTCACATTTCATCAGCTCCAGGAATCAGCCTTAAGTTCTGCATCATCAAAATGCTCACACCACGTCCTGCAGCTAATCCACCAAACTAAGCAAATATAAAAGCAAGTACCAAATGTTTCCAGACTCTAATCAGCACCTTCTCTTCCTCCCCTATAGCAGTCAAATATTAAATGCCTTCTTAAATGTCAGGGAAGAGCACTTCCTGAGTGCTCTGTGCTCATCGGTTCCTGCTCTGGCTCCAAAAGGAGAATCTCAAGTGCTCCAGAAACCCAGCTCCTGAGTGACAGATCTAGCCACTTGCACCAGACGGGAGCTGTCTGTCAACGTGGCGAGCTGTCACTCACCGCTTCCTACCTTCTCGTGGAAATGCTACCAGGGGAAACGTGGGGTCACCATGAGCTCAAGCTTTTGGATTCTGAGTGAAAGGAGCCAGCCTCTATTTCTAGCTCCACTATGGACTCACCACATGGTCTTTGGGCGAGTCATTTAACTTTTCATCTATGAAACAGGAACAGAGCTAATTCCCCTGTGTCAACAGCTTTAAAAGCTCTGGAGAGCCTTCCTGCAGAGACAGGTCTGTGGGCAGGAGGGCACATGCCAGGGGCTGCATGTAGCAGCGAGGCAGCTGCTGGCTCCTTCGGTCAGGGAAGCAGCCATAAGGCACGGAGGCTGCAGAAATGGTCTGAGACCATCCCAAGCACTCAGAGGACATGCACGTCAGAGCCCAATTATAGGCTGGGTTTTTCCTGAGCAAAGAGGAAGTTTTAAATCACAGTGCTCACAAAGTGAGCAATAGCCAGAAGGAGGTGAGTGACTCAAGCGATAGGCATCAGGGGAACTTTGCTGTGAGGGGCAGAGGGCTTTCCGTACATGCTCCCACTTAGAAATAAAACAATGCAGATCATGGATCCTTTTATTCCAATCTAATCTTGTACCCTGGAGAGCAGCATTGTTTCTGTTTGGCTGTCATAAATCTGATTGTCCAGAGAAACACACTCATTGTTTATGGAGTATGAGAAT
Organism: Mycteria americana; assembly: GCF_035582795.1. Lineage (NCBI taxonomy): Eukaryota > Metazoa > Chordata > Aves > Ciconiiformes > Ciconiidae > Mycteria > Mycteria americana. Next base: position 14,935,380 of record NC_134373.1, read on the forward strand.
GAAAATTGTTGCTAAATCTGAGGGAAGCTGATGGGGAGGCTGGTTCCACGCTTCACGGCATACTCCGCTCACTCTCTTGCCCTGGACTGCACCCAGGAATCGTGTTGTTGCAGAGACTATTACTGGCCTAAATTTCCTCTCGGCAGCTTCCCAAGGGCCTCAAAGGTAGCAGGGCTGCACAGGCTTATCACTGAGGCAAAGCAATGAGAATCAGGCCCTTTGAGCTACTTCTGCAACTTGCATTTCCAGAACTGAACTACAGCAGAATCCCGATGGGAGGTGTGAAAAAGCCAATTAATGTTCTTTTTTTAATTTATTTATTTTAAAAGCCATTAATTTTTTCTCTGGGACTGGAAGCTGAAGTGACAGAAGTCCTAGGAGCTATCTCAAAGGATAGCTTTTCTTCATGAGATTTCTCATTGAAGTCCTTGTGTAAATGCCCCAGCCCCAGTGGTAAGGCCCAGGCTCTGCTGTCGTGCCCAGGGGTGTGCATCTCCTGCACACTGCACTTGTGCAACTAACCCTGCACAGCTCTGCCATGCCCTCTCCCCTTAATCTGGACATTTCACAAACGTTAGATGCTCACATCCCCCTTGCAAGGAGCAGAAGAATATGACGTCTGCTTTTACATGTAGGGATCTGAGGCAGAGAAGATTAGTTCCCCCCAGCACTGGCTCTTAACAAGCACAGCATGTAGTCTAAACTAACATTCAGCCTCTTCTATAGTCAGAAGAGGCAGGCAAATGCCACAGATACCAAACCATTCCCTGTACATCCGATAGCCATCTAAGACCGCGGGGACAAACTCCTGCCTGGAGTTAGTGTTCCCCTCTCTCTGCTGCCTGCACAAGGAGCCCAGACCGTCCTCCTAAATTTTAAGCAGCTGATATTAGGGAAGATGATCCTTAACAGATAGGTGTTCAGGACATCAGCCTTCTCTACGTGTCGTGATTTACTCCCACAGTTGTGACCTCTGCAAAAGGAGCCCTGCATACCAGGCAGTCTGAATCTCTCCCTTCTGAATTTATGACACCCAGCCAAGGGGATCTGGAACGGAGGTGGCTCTAAACAGGGCGCTAAGTGAGTTTCTTCAGGTCACGTAAGGAAGCTGGGAGAGCAGCTCTTCAAGCCTCGTACCCTAGGGACTGAATTAACTGCTATCTCTTGCTCTTGCATCCTTCCTTGATATAACTTATCAGATTTTGGCAGGTTTTGTTTGTTGTTTTTTTTTTTATCTTGGCCTATCACTAATAATATTACTCTAAGCTTTCCAGGAATCAGCCCCATGCATAGGAGCTAATGGGAAGATAAGAGTATTTGCTTAGCTCTTAACCCATCATTTATTGAGATAAAGGTGTGCTGCTCTGATACATACCCTCCTCTTCTCCACAGCTATCACCACACTCGGTTGCCTCTTCATCAGTTGGGTATGGGGTGGTGGTCTCTTCGCTCTTCAGAGTGGGCACCAGCGTCTCTGCAGTGGGCTTTACATCTGAAAAAAATGGAGTGGAGATGCTATTTGCAGCAGACAGTACAAAAAGCCCAGGCAGGAGGAAACAAAGCAAAAAATCTTTTTCTCATGTTCTTGTAATGGCAGGAAGAGATAGAACAAGAATACCATGAAATTTCCACATGCTACAAATGTCACCATGGTTTGAACTTCAAATGAACTGGCTGTTTCCATATGGGAGTTCCTTTGATTTAGAGTTCCCATTGGACAAGGCTCTCCTCTAGACATACACGCCACTTTTTCTCTTAATTTTTTAATCTACACTGGTGTTGGCAATCCGCTCAGCTGTCATTACTGGATAAGAGAGATCACAGGCAGAACATCTTTTTCTTTCATAAAGGCATACGACACGTTAAAAAAACACACACAACATTCCCACCAATTGTGCCAGTTTATAAAACAAGTCACTCAAACCCACAAATGACGTAACCGCAAACGGACCCGGAGGATCCCCTAGTGCGCTCTGGCTTGCTGCAGAAAGTGTCTGGTTTCACACTCCAGGCTCCTGACTACGCTTTCAAAGGGTCTCTGTCCAACTTCCCTCTCTCCAACATGGCCCGTGTGAAACAACCTCCAAGCAGGTGTTAGGGGAGATTGAAGCAAGAAAGGGAAGGATATTAAGATCAACAGTAAACGACATTAGGTTCCAGCGGGCTCTCCTTTTATGGGTGCATTAACTGGAGTACAGCAGCCTTGATTCTTTCCACTTCTAAAAAGAGGCTGCTTTGCGCAGTTACGCATGGTTGTGTTTCTTTGTCGGCACCCTTCAGGATATCATTTAATAAAGCCAGAAGCAGGAGGAAATGGCTAAATACATTGAATATTTTCCATAGGCTCCTTTCTGCCCTTTTATTTTCCTGTTATTAAACATGTTGCACATAAAGTCTCAGGATTTTTTTACTTTTTTTTTTCCAGTGGCTGTCTTTTGTTCAGGATAAAATACCAAATAACCTCAAAGTCTTTTAATTTTTAAGTTCAAATTTGTTACAACCCCATAAAACTCTGAACGCAACCAAGAAGCAAATTGCAAGCAGCCAGGCACAGAAAAATGTCATAAAAAAGAGAAGAAGAAAAAAAAGCAGCAGGTGAAGCCAACATATCAAAAGCTGCAAGTTATTTAGAGGTGGTACATTTTTTTAGGTTGTTGTTCTTGTATATTGAGATTTATAGCTGAAATGTGACAATGTGGAAGGACCTTGAAAGCCAAGTCCCATACGGGACACAGATGCTGAGCGGATGTAAATCAACAGTGTTGCATTGCCCTGGACAAGCCGCAGAAATATATCTTGAAAAATCAGTTACCATGGCAGAGCCGCAACACGATGGTTACAAGAGATAATGAAAATAGCAGGGAGGACAACGTGATGTGTGAAATGGAAAGTGAAAAAGAGAGGTCTTGCTTGCTCGCTTTCTCTCTCCTGGGCCCAGCAAGTGTCTGTGCAACTGGTGGTAACTGCTGATCAAAATGCAAAGTCACTGAGCAATTGAAACCAGATGTTTGGAACTTCAAAGGAGAGAAAACCAGCTGCAAGCGAACATTCATCAATCTCCACTCTTCAGAGGAAAAATTTTGGCAAGTCTTTGAAAGAAGCCAATTGCTGACTGTCTGCTTCCCAATTTTTGAGTTACTAGCCAAATAGTTTGTGAGCCCAGTTGCTGTTAAGTTACCTGTTTGACTCAGTAATTAAGATGCTCGTTGCTGATAAGAAATAGAATCAGCTGGGCAGGGTACACATGGGCTTATGCTCTCACTAGAAAATATTTTCAATCAGCTTGTTTTAATCCATCTCCTAATCTTGTTCCCAAGCAAGTGCAATTGCCTAGGTTTTCACAGCCAGTTCTGTAACATGCCTGGGTCCTCCCAGCAAGGGAGGGCCGTATCTTGGTGCTGTCAAGGACTGCTGCATGTAGCCAGCCTGGATTTAGCATGCAGATAATGCCGTGGGCTATCTCTGCTCCCCAGGTTGCATCAGGGATATAAATGCTTTTTATAACATGGTGAATCCACAAGATTACAAGCCCTGCTCTGATTACAAAGCTGAATGCCTGTAGATCAATAAAGCTACGAATATTTATGACTTGGCAGTTGAGTTTTAAACATTAAAATGTGCAAATGATTAGACAGCCACACTGGGAAATGACCATAAAGCACCCTGCCTGGAAAAAACATGGGCTGTTGCTGCTGATATTGAAACTGAGCGTGGACATAGCTGTAAAAGGAACTTTGAACCAAAAATAGCACAAGAAGTTGAGGATCCCAAACCCCTCTTATTCTCTGATTTGGAGGCGTGCAATGGAGGGGCTGTTATGCACATGGTGGGAGGTCTTGCGCGGCTGCCTCCCTTTGCAGCAGTGATGCAGCACTGTGATGCACCAGCCAGCAATGGTCTGCAGAGATCCAGCAGCTGGAGACTCCTGGGAGCTGCAGGAAGCAGCCATGTGGGAGCTGCCCGACCACTTCTGCACAGAGCCTCAGCTCCTGCTGCTTGCATGAAAGCCACGCCGCCTGCTTCTCCTACAACATCCCAAAGATGTTGTAAGATTTAAATTAAGATCTAATCTTGATTTAAAGTTTAGATCATTTACAATGGATTCCCAGTCCAGGAGGAGATTTGCCATTGACTTCAAAGGTGACAAGTGATCATTATTAACTGTGTGTACATGTGTTGTGTGATTTGCTATTAAGTGTTTGTAATGCATCTCACAGCACATCACAGGAGGAAAGGGTAGTAAAGACTCCACAAAAGGGTGGAAGAAAGCTCTGTGTCTTTTAAGCTTCCTAGAATGGAAATTCTTACAAGAAAATGCCTTCTACAGATGTGTTTATAAAATGGGAATCATACCTCTTTATCACTGACATCTGGACACCAGATTCAGATTTAAGCAGATTATTAAAAAATAAAACAGATTAAAAAAAGGGACAACTAGCCCTTGGCACTGAAAAGCTAGCATCAGACCCAATGAGCTGTTGGGTGCATTTTTGGCTCTTGGGGGTGAAACTATGGAGCAATCAATCACCACTGAGCCTCAGAGGGTCAGAGGCACAACCTCTACTGATCCCCGTGAGCGTGTTAGACAGTTTTCACCTCTGTACTAAAAACAATGGTGGCTGCAAGGCATACCACTTGTGAAAACAGGTGGGCAAAAGTGAACAAACTTCCCTGGTCTTACGGATGTTGTAGAGATGTTGTAGAGTTAAATGCCCAACCTTGTCTGCAAAAGGATTTCCACATGGGGTTCAATGAGAGAGGGACAATTGTTTTTACAGCAAAGCCTTCTCGTGGCAGCTCAAGATACCTGTAACTGGTCACTACACTCCTCTTCTGCACCTCTGCTTCTCTTCCTACTTTTGCACTTATCCATTTGGATTAAAAAGCCCAAATGTTATCTAACACAGAGACTGGGAAAGCCCGCACAACATCCAGATAAAAGAACTGAAAGGAGGGAGAAGGGAGTTGGGGACAAATCCCACATGGGGCTCTGTGTGAAAGCTTGGATTGGGGTCCAAACATTGATGCTACATTCTGCATCAAGGCCAGTTCTTTTCCAGGTGGAAGTAAAAAGATGGGGTCGGGCCACACTGCAGCTCCTGCCTTCATGGCTGCAGTCTCCTTGCCATGGCATGGCCCTGAGGTGGGACAGCAGGGAGAGAAATAAACTTGCACTTGCCCCTTGCTGGTTTAGTGCCTGCTGTGGCCCCGATGGAGCCAGTGGGCAGAGGCACAGGGACTCCTACCTGTCCAGTTGCAGCCCAGGACCTCCAGGCGCATTCCTATTCCCGCTGGGGACCACCTCTCTGGGTGCACTCGGACGTACTGGGCAGGAACAGGGTCAAACCTCCGGACTTCAGGGATATCGTAGTGGATGTTACCTTCAAAAAGCTACAGAGAGAGAGAAAAAAAAGTGATGTGTGCATTCCATATGCTCTCCACCAGACTTGCTAATTTGGGTCTGGCAGGGCGCAGCTACAGTTTGAAATAGTTTGGCTGTCCGACTCCGGGCCATTGAGTCCAGCTGAGCAGAAATTGGGCTGTTCCTTCGCAGTTTCAAGAGGACCAGACAGGCTGTTTCTAAGAAACTTGTACAATGTCTCTTGGCCTCTGCTTTGTATCCAGGGGTCATATTCTGAGCCAAGCCACGCAAGGGAAGCCTGGGGAACATCCACTAACTTCACATATAAATAAGATCACATTTGTCCTTTGGCAAATAAAGAAGCTACTGCATGTTCTAGGATAATGTAAACGCTCAGTTTTCCTCACAGTCCAAGTACTGCTGCTTTTCAGCTTATGTGCACGAACTCAAGTCTGTGGGGAATAAACAGAGGGCTATAGATAGCATCAGGCCTTCTAAGACTCATTTGTAGGATCAGAAAAAATTAAAACTCAAATTTTCAGAAGCAGATGAGTTTGCATAAAAACAGAACAGGCAGTAGCAGAGAATTCATTTATACCTCAAGCCCCCTGCCACTCCCATACTGCTAAGCAGAAAGTTTATGGGGAACTCCGATATGGGAAAAACACAGGGATTTCAGGGTCACACCACTTTGGCAAAAAGGACTTCAGATATAGCAAATTTCCCAAAGAGAAGTTGTGATTCATCTTCCTCTTCCAGAGGTGCAAGCCACAACACCACCACCCTTCCCCTTAAAATACGTAATTAGTTTGTGTCAAACATAATTGAACACACCACCTTGTGGGCTCTGACCTGCAGGACCTGGGAGGACCAGAAGGTGATGTCCACATCCCCAGGCCTGGTCCACAATAAGAAATGAAGGGAAATTTTCATCCCTGGGGAACCTACAGCCTCTAGTACAGCTTAGGAGCAGGACCAGGGGACACAACCTGGGATTTCATGGTGACAATCCAAACTCCCAAGGTCTCTGTGGGGAGAGACAGCTAATTTCCCAAGACCCCATCAGGCAGACTGAAGATAGCCAGAAACATATCTCGTTTTGCTGCTGCTCCAGGCAGTGCCTACCTTGGCTTGCATTGTTTTGGGGTCCTGGATGAAGTCCCAGTCCTTTCCATTCATGCTGTAGGCCACCTTAAACTTCTTCACAAAGGAGCGGGACTCAGTGGTGGTCACGCTGTCCCCTCCGCGAGCCCCCTGGATAATGACGCCTTTGATATTCTTCGGGACGCCAAGGTCCACCTGCAGCCACTCCTCCCCAGGCTGGGCTTGGGGGATGCGGGGAAACCAGCCTGAGCGGCTGCTCACCAGGCGGGCCATGCTGGGAGACCAGTCGTAGCCTCTGATGGAAGAGGCCGAGATCTGCGAGTCAGGGATGAGGCCAGAAAGCATTCCCAGCAAGTTGGAGCAGGGCGAATCTGCAGGGAAGGAAAGGGCATGAACAGCCAGGGCAGTTGAAGGGAGCGCTCATGGTTTTCCCCACAGGTTTAAGCTCTGGGCATTAAACCAGCACCAGCACTGGGCGCTTCCCCATTCCCTCCAGGGCCTGGGTGCCTGTCCCCCCAAGCGCATCCCTTGGGATGGGTGCCTCCACGCTGCTCACAGTGTCACCGTTCCCACCCCAAGCAGGCATGACAGCTCCGGGGGACAGCACCCAGGACAGGCTGTCAGAGGGAGAGAGAGGAGGGCTGAGGCTGAGGGGAGGAGAGGACCCTCACCGGTGATGCGGCAGCCGTACAGCTCCAGCCTCAGGGCGATGCCGTTGTGCCAGCTCTGGGGACGGATGCGCACAAAGCGTGTGAGCACAGGGCTGTGGATCTTGTTGAGAACCACCTCTGTGGCGTCCTCGTTGGCCTGAAACGTCTGCGAGGGAAAAGGGGCACAAATACGGTTACGTCCTCTCCAGGCAGAAAGAAACAAACAGATCAGCAGTGGAAATAATCTCAGCAGGGAAAACCGAGGAGAGGCTTTCTGGGCAGGGCAGCCTCTGGCCAGCGCAAGCACCCAGGGGCAGGCAGGGAGAGCTGAGCCGCTGGCAGGACAGCATGGTGGAGGGACTCGCCCATCAGGCAGGAGACCCAGGACCTTGCTGTCCCGCTGCCTCTCAGAGCACCCCGAGGCACCTCAGACTACCAGGCCACAGCTGCTTCAAGCTCGCCCCCAAACCTAAAGCTGCTCCAACGCAAAAGGCCAGATGTCCCCGAACGCTGTGTGAGACCTTGCCTCCCCTCCACGGGTAAACGGGCTGACATCCTGACATGTCCTCGCACCGAGCTCCATCGGGAAACATCGTGTGCAAGCAGCAGTGCGAGCAGAGAGGACGCTGCCTCTGCCTGGGGTGACAAGCCACCGTCCCAGCCAGCCCCTTGCCCCTGCCTCTCCGGCGCACATGCAGCCCACCACGCAGAGACAGCTTTTCGGAAGAGTTTATCATCTGACACGATACGAAATGCCTGCTGCCATACCAGATGGCCATAATCAATAACTACCAGATGGACGTTAGATCCACCCCTCTGCCCATTATTTTAATAGGCTGGACAAGGATTGGATACTTGTGCTTCTGGCTGCGGAGCCATAGCACGGAAGAAAAGGGGGTGAAAGAGGAAATAATACCCAACCTGAGGGTAATTTTCAACCCTTTCTCTGCCCCCAGCATAAAGCACTAAAGCTCACAGACCGAGGCTGCAGGCATTGCCCACTTTCCCTCCAAGCACGCAGGCTCTCAGGACAGGGTTAGAGCATCCTCCGATCTCAGCCAGGAGCCGCATCCGCACTGAGACGTCGGCTGGGCTCTTCTGCAGGCTCCTACCCTGCATATGCTGTGCTAAGCACAGAGCTCCCGCTAAGTTTATCTCAAGAGTGAAGCAGGAGAGTGGAATCTCTGGCACCGATCTTCTGTCGGAGGCACGAGTCAAACAATTCAACTGCAGATCCCTGTGATCCGGGACAGAAAAAGGGGTGAGGCTGTATCCTGGCCTCTCGCCTTGAAGGGCGGTTAAGAAGCATTTTATAAGCCTCCCACTGCTCTAGGCCTGCAGACGGCACATGTTACTGCTCTCTTCCCAGGGCCCAGCATGCCAGGGTGCGCAGAGGGTGTTCGCAGCGGGGGACAGTGGCTGTCGGCAGCACACAGCCAGCACGGGGCTGCCCCTGCACGTCACCGTCCAGCCCGGGACGGCGGCACTCCTGCCACCCCACGGAGGGCCTTGGTTGCAAATCTGGCCGGTAATTGGGATTTGGGGTTGCTGTGAACTTGAGCAGAAATGCTAATCTCGAGAATATATATCATGCTGCTACCGTTTAGCAACACAGCATGGTTTATGTGTTTTTAATATCCTATTTTATCCTGTCTGACCCCACTTCCCATCCTTTTCCTTGCTCAGCAGACACCAAATACCCTTTTTTCCAGCAGGAGGGCTATAAGAAGAGTGGTTCCTGTGAAACACTCTCCAGGCATGTGTGTGTGTGTGTGTGTATGTCTTACAAACCTGTGGGAACACACACACACACAGACTGAAAGGATACATTTCCACACCACAGCAAAGCCTCCAGCTTTATGTCAACACAGAAGCTGACACACAACACCTTACCTCTGAACCTAACACCGGAGGACAGGAAATGTTTATCTGAGCCAGCGCAACTATTTTAGCACGAGGAGCAGCACGTCAGGTCAGCCCAAAGGTCCCTCTGTCCCAGGGGGTGGCTCCTGATGGTGGCCCCAGCAGATGCCTGGGGGCAGCAAGCCCGGGGGAGTCTTCTCCTGGCAACCTCTCTTCGCTTCCCACAATCAGCAGTTTGAAGACTCCATGAGCCAAAGGTTGCATATGGACCAGCATGTTTAACAGTCACTGACGACGTTTGCTGCTCTTTTTGGTTTAACATATTTCCAGTTTTGTTCTTTTTTAGCTCACTTCGCACATATGAGCATCAGGGGCCAGAATCCAAATTTACACCAGCGTAATTTGTTGCTGACTTCTGCAAAGTCAAGCTTGACAGAAAGCAGAAGCAGGACTGAGCCCAAAAACTTTATCACTACCACATGCATTGCTGAAAGCATCTCTTACACGACCTTAGTCCCAACCACCTGCTTCCAAGGAGGGCAACGTCAATTCTGCTTTAGATTTGGGCCCAGTGATCTCCTCAGACTAGATCACATTCAACAAGCTACGTAACGCTGCACTGGGGCCTTGACGCTCCGGACTGCCAGTTTATGAGGGCAGAAACGGCACCTGACTGCCAGCTCTACTATCGGCTGCGCTGGCAGGATCTGCCCCAGTGAACCTTGTTTCTGAAAGGCCCCAGCTGACCACAGCAAGTCATTGCTTCGCACCCCGTCCAGCGTAACAGAAAGGGGCCATTTTCAGAGGGCAGGGGCTTAGTGCTGTTAGAGAAGCGGGGTCCTCCCACGTGCCTGGACTTTCAGCCTCCTTCCCGAGTGGAAATGCATCGCCAGCCCGCAGGTCCTGACGCTGCTGACCAGGGTCCGACCCTGAGCGTGCGGTTTCTCTGCACTGAAAATGCTGACCCCGGAGCCCGTGCGCACCATGGAGAGAGTCCCATTGACTTGAACAGGCTCTACATCCTGCCTCAAATTAGCACTCAGGGCATGGGAAGAACTAGCAGGAAAATGTGTGAAATTGGGAGCGCCAAGAAAGCAAAGATTTCTTCCCCCTTACCAAAATAGAACATTGCTATTCCTCCCATCCTATCTGCTTCCCATCCCACTCAGCACGTATTTTGAGCCAAGTCTTCGAATGGTGTAAATCAACATACCGCCATCGAAGTATAAGAAGTCACAGTAATTTACACCAGCAGAAAAAAAAAAATCTGGCTGTGATCTAGGGAGATAGATATATACACACTCGGCAGAGAGCACACATGCGCATGCGCGTGCACACGCACACGCGCTGAAGGGTGACGGAGCCAGAAGACGAATGGGAAAACCATTAACAAATTAAAAGCGCCTTCCAAGAAGCAGTCAAGGGAACTCATTTTCACCGGCGCATCAAAAAGCTGCCCATCCCCTCCCCATATACTTTACGTTTACTTCCGTTTTAGTCCAGTCGGCAGGTCTACATGTAAAATTAAATTGATAATCAATGAAAGCTGACCTGCTTAGTTAAATTGCTGCAGAAAGCAAGCGGTGGGAGATGATGTCTAGGCTAGAGGAGGACTGGGCAAGTTCTCCATGTGCACGCACATGCAGGCCCCACACCAACACTTGCAAGTCGTATTTCTGACACACTGGAACCGCCGCGGGGTGATGGGGGGCATTTCTGAAGCTGCATTAGTTCCAGTGGGTATGGGAATTGTGCCAACGGCAGAGTTTGGAGTGAAGGGAGTGAAGGACAGGGAGACAAAAAGCACCGTGAAGTCAAAGAGGCAGCGAGTCAGGGAGGGGGCAGGAGGTAACCCCTCTCCTGCTTTATTTATTGTGCTGCTTGGCCACTATGCAATTTCTTGGGGAGCTAAAGAAAGCGGCTGGGGGAGGCAGAGGAGAAGGCCAAGGATGGCAGCAGCCCTGCCTTCGTCTGTATGTATGTGTCTCCCTGGACCCACTAGATTTACTGCAGGATTATGTTACTCCCGTGGAGACAGAGCCCTGGAACAGAGCATGCTAACAGGATTAGGGCTTCAGGATTGAGACAGAGAAGCATGAAGGAGAAAAGTAGGGGAGATTATTTTCCTTGTCAGATAGGGAAGGCATAAAATGGGGCATGTTTGATGGTGGGAGGATTCTGGCTCGAGTGGAGGATGGATAGTTCTGGATTTATTAAATCCAGGAACAAGGAGGTAAAAGAAAAATGATACTTGGCAACACTCAACAAAGCACAGCCGTCTGGGCAAGGCACAGCATGCTGGGCTGGGCTTGCCAGCGCCGTGTCTTTGAGAGGCTCTACTCAGATCCGGGAGTCACCAGGGACAGGAGGAGTGGCACTCCGTTAGCCTGCAAAGGAGATATCAGGCCCAGAAGTACGAAGCTGCAGCCTTGCCAGGAAAGCCAGGGCTGTAATTCTCCCCTGGTACTGCACCAAGGGTGAATGCACAGGGCTGCCTTTCCCAAAGCCTGACGTCTTTGTCCTGCCTGCAAAAGCAGCAGAAGCAGGCTGGGACCGGGGGATGCTTCTGGACAAACCCTCTGCACCATGATGTCTCTGTGCAGAAGCGCTTGTGGCCTTCTGGCTGATTATGCAAGCTTTTCCTGAGTTTTCCAGATAAAGAAGCCACAGGACTGAAAGCTTTTCTCTCCCTCCCCAGGTGAATGAACACAGGAGACCTCATTAAGAACCGAAAGGACAGAGAAATGCTCCTAAGAGAAGGCACAACGGTCTCCAAAGAGTCATCCTCAATATTCCCTGCCAGCACCAAACACCTCTGACATCTCCAGCTCCATGCACAGCTGAGATATTCGGCTCTTTGCAGCAATTCAACCTGCCTTCTTGCATCCACCTGAAGTACCACCCAGGAAGGTTAGCTGATAACAAGCACAAAGCCATCAAAATGAGCAGGAAATGGAAAATGCGCATCAGCTGGATCTTGCTGCCATTTCTCATCCATTGACTTCTACAGGTTCTCAAAGCAAATGTTTCAGTTGCATCCTCCCATTTTACACGCAAAGCAATGGAGGCAGTGAGAGCACCCATCACATTCCCAGCCCACCCTGAATCCTGAAACCCATCCCGTCCCCCAGTCCCTCGCCACACTAGACGATCCCCATGAGCTGATCTCTGCAGTTACTAAGACAGAGCGGCTCAGACCACACGGGAGCTGGAACCCGAGACCCCACAAAGAAGGAAGTGCATCAGAATGGATGAGCGCTTTGTTTTCCAATAAAATCCTCCTAGTTGAATCTGTCCGAAGAAAATGGCCAAAAACAAAAGGTCAAATCCTGCCAGGTGCTCTTTTCCTTCCTTGGGTTCAAGAAGGAGTTGTTGTTTTCTAAAGACATTTGCAAACTGCTAGATAAGATCTCGGCGCACACACCAGGGTCGGTGCCTGGAAGATAACCTCTGGGGCCATCGACCACGGATGACACAGAGGGGGATGCAACAGGGAGGGCCAGAGCCAGAGCAGCCTTTCTGGGGCCGGGGTTGTTTGGTCCTGTCCCATGGGGATGCGCTGGTGGGTAGAAAGGGGCGAGTGTGGGGCAACACATGGTGGTGGCTGCTCTCCTCCCTGTCTCCTCTCTCAGGGGACACACGGGAGACAGCTTCGCACCTTTGGCCAGGTCACTGGATTATCCTCTCCCCCTGGCCCCGTGCCCCGGGCAAGGACAGAGCATCACCCCCTGAACAGGGGGACGTCTGGGGTGCGCTGGGCTGGGCTTTGTGGGGAGCGGGCTGCCAGGCAGGGGGAACGCCTTTCCCGTTTCCCTCGCCGTGAGTGCCAGCAGCTGGGGACTCAAAGGTGAGCCATCACGTTTCGCAGGCAAACACCCTGGCCCCGCTCTCCTCCGAAACACCGGAGGGAGGGGAAGCGGGGGGGCGAAAGAGGGGAGGTCAGAGCTCCCCATCCTCTGCAGAGAGCGCCAGCCCCTCCCCGCCCCTCCTGCACTCACTGGTTTTCTCTTGCTTTAGCTCCCCGGTGAAGATGTACGTGTTAGCTGACCCGCCTATAACATGGCAGAGCTTTGCTTTTGGCCCACACAGCTGGCAGAAATTCAGAGAAGTGTTTGATACACCCCATATGTCTATGTGTTCATGTGCATATATATATATGTATGTGTATATATATATATGTATATATATACGTATATATCTGCATGTATAGAGAGGAATAGAGAGTCCCTGTCTGTCCACCCCCTCCGCTCCCTCCCTGCTGCTCATGGCACCAAATCAAGCTGCGGCAGACTTGACAAATCTATTTGGCATGGTTCGCTCCACCGTTGCAGCCTGAACCGTGCGGAGCGCCGCACTGACGCAGGGAGGGATCTGCACCTTGAATACAGACATCTGGGAACATGCCTAGTGCAGGAACGGCGGGGATTCACGCGGGTGGGGAACGCGGGCCCAGCGCTCCCCGGCACCAGGCCTGTGAGGCAGGGGCTTTGCCCTGGCCCCGCTGGCTCGGTGGCTGGCGGCCGGTCGTTCGGTGGGGAGGGAAAGCAGTCACCCGGATGCAAGGGGTAGGCGAGCCACCAAAAAGCCATTACTTATCCTCCAGCCTCCGGAGGTGTCGGCTAAATTGAGGCCAGAACATGGGAACGAAGCGAGACTGGAATAAAGGAGTAAAAAAGGAGAGGTTTGATTTTTCTTCTTTTTTGTGAAGAGAGAAAACAGAACAGAAGAAAGCTGATAGGGTTCGAGGGCCAAATCCTGAAATGGTGGCAATTCATGTGGCTATGGGACCGCTTTGGGTTGACACCAGCCCGGCTTTAGGGTCTTGCTGGAGCAATGTGAATTGGCCCAGCAGCACTGAGACCGGCCATGTTGTCCTGCTCCTGGCTGAGGATCTGCTCCTGGTCCAACGGTCTGCACGGCCGGGATATCTACTCTCCCCTGCGACTAAAACCACCCTCCAGGCCAGACTCCCACCCCAGTTAGACTCCGAAAGGTACATTTATGGCCAGTGGTTATTTGAAACTCTGAACTGTGTATTTAACCCGCCTCTCTGCCCGGCGTGTTGCCAATCTCCCGTCTGCCTCGGCTTGCTGAAACCGCCCCAGCGAGACCTCAAACTCCCCGTTTCCACGGGGTGCCCGGGGTGAGGAGAGACGGCCCCCGTTCACAGAAAGGTCTGCCACGGCCAGCGGGGCCCGGGAGAGCACAGAGCCTCCGCACCAGCACACGGCCGCTGCGTTAGGGTGACACTGAGCTCTGCCATGAGCTGCGGCCCGGAGCCAGCCCGCCCCAGGTCTGGGGGAGCCCGGCTGCTGACTCTCCTATGGGGTGCTGGGCTGCCCTGTGCCTCCATTTCCCTGCCTCTAAAACAGGGGCCTCTGCACAGAGACGACTTATTCTGGGAAGCAGAGTGAATTGGAACCGTGAGACACACTTGTGGGGAAGGGGAAATCACACAGCCTGGGAAGGAAAGGAAGGAAACGTCTGGATGAATCCTGGACAAGGCAGGCTACGGCATTTCATGCCAGCAGCGCCTGTGCCAGCAAAGGGAGGGGACAGCTAATTTAACAGAAGCGCTGAGCAAGCAGAAATTGCTGGGACGTGTGTGCGGGGGGAGGTGTGTGGGACCCCAGCCACCGAGTTCACGCAGACAGATCATGGCACATCAGTGGGCAGGACCTGAGCCACGGCAGCAGTGCTGGTGGGCACCACAGAAGAGCAGGGAAGGGCTTTCCCAAGGTGCTCTTAACCAGGGGACAACCACACGACCACGGCAAGTGACGGAGCAGGACCAGCCCGGCACCGTGGCTCCCTTAACCCCCCTCCCCGTACACCAAAGCTCCCATGCAGACCACCTCGAGCTTGCCTCGCCTGGCCACGCAGCAGCACCCGCAAGGCTTGGAAGGGCTGAACACCCGTATTTACCCTCCCTCCCCCTCGCTCCCATCTCTGTGTGCCTCCCAGAAACACGGCGAGAGTGTGCAGCAGCTCCCAGGGCTCAAGGCATCCTTGCCGACCGCGCCTGCTAGCGCAGATCCCACAGCTCTGGCAGCCTGAATTGCTCCTCATTATTTATTGTTCGTTTTGTTCTCTGGGATGGTGCGATCCCCTCTTAGGATTTGTGCCCTTTCATTTCCAGGCCTCAATAACTCCTGAACTACGGTTTCATGTGGTTTTGTGATTGTTAACCCAGCATGCAGACAGGGCTACGGCCATAAAAGCTCAATGCATCTTGTATGGCAAAACACAGGCTGTGAAAGCATTTTCTCCTTCATTTGCAGTCAAATAACATACTCTCGCCACCACGAAAGATGCAACAGCAGCCAGGTTTTCCAAGGAATAGTGTTTCCTCATTGCTGTGCAGAGGAGGAAGGACTATTTCTGCTCAGAGCATCATCAGTCTTTTAGCCCTCATCAGAAAAAGGGTCCCTCACAGATTAAACTCTCCGGGCCTGTAAAATCTCTCTGTTCTATTCCCTCCCGTTGCCTGCAAGACTCACCAAGGTGCATGCAAAAGAGACAAAAAGGCCTTTACCTTGTGGTTTTTCCCGTGTCGGTACATCATCCAGTCCTCCCCATTGGTGCTGACCTCCAGCTTGTAGGTACGGACATAGTAGCCATTCTGGGTTTCTCTGGAGATGGCACCCTGTGTGGCAATGGCTGTCAGCACGGTCAGGAAGTGGAGGTCCACCTTTCCAGGGGAAAAAGGGACAACAGAGAGAACAGTGACCACCTGAGAGCCCAGGTTGGCTAGTTAGTTCCTCCCTCTGTCTCTGAAACATGAAAAGGTGCAAATTCAGTCTGTCTCATTCCATCTGTGGGTGCACATTTCAACAAGCACAACCCCCCTGGGCTGATTTCAGCAGGATGCTCGCAGATAGGACCATGGGACAAGAGTAACTAAGGATCTTGATGTCTGTCCATATGCGACCATCACAAAGCCTTCTTCCTGCCTCAGACCAAGCAACAGGATCTGCACAGAAGCTCATGTCCATTAAAGCAGGACAGAGGCTGACTTTTTCCACATAAAATAAAAGCATGATGTCCAATTAGCAAGTGCTGCAGTTCCTGGTTTTCCTTTGCTCTTTTTTTTTTTTTACAAAGTGGATTGAGAAAGGTCAGCAGAGCTGGCTTGGTAGCACTGCCATGAATGAAGAATGAGACGTCTGCTAGAAGCAATGACATTCACCACCTCCCGTTCCTAGTGCCCTTTAGCAAGCAGTGTCTCAAGGCGATGTGACACAGCCAGAAGCCCTGTGCGGACAGAGACTGTGGATCTAACCAGCTCCCAGGGAAAGCCTTTGCTCTGTCAGCCCCCTACCTGACGTTAGCCTGCTCACACTCCCTGCATCTCTGAAGAGATAAACATTATTCTAGTTGTTTTTCCATGCGCCTCCTGGAGACTCTGGTCCTCAGGCAAGTGGCGGAGTCAGTGGCCCTTGTAAGTGGCAGAGGTCCCTCAGTCTCTGTCAGTATGCTGGAAAGTCCATCAAGGTTTTGGGCAGGAAGGAGGGAGTGGGAGATAGACAGCGGGTCAAGTCAGCCCTCGTGCAGGCGTGCTAATGGGAGAGCCAGCCTGTCGCATTTCACGGAGACACTGCAGCTCCCCTGCTGCTCGCTCCCCATGAGCCACAGAGGCAATAAAAAATTCAACAAGCCTTATGGTCACGGGTCAGTTTAACAGCGTGACACTCCATTTGGTGGGGGAAGAGGCGAGGGGGCTGGAAAGCATGCGTACCTGGAGGTACTCTTTGTTGCTGTCTACATTGGGGGTCCAGCCGTTGTCATCGCTGTTGAGCCGGCTCTGCTGAGGGGTCCATCGGCCATCCGAGTAGGTGGAGGAGGCACTGATCTGCATGTTGGAGATCCTGCCAGACTCCATCCCCAGTGGCACGTTGCACTGGAAGTCTGGAGCAGACACACATGCACACACACAGATCAGCTTACAGTCTCTGTACTCCACTCCCAAGCGGAAGGCAGCCCTCAACTATCCTCCCCAGCTAACCCCCAAGCAAAGCTGCCTGCTTAGAAAGATGAACACATCTGCACCATCTTGCAGGCTGTGTGTGCTCACAGACTGCACTGAAAAATTAAAGATGGGGCAGCTTTATGTTTGCATGGCCCTCTGAAAACTAATACAGTCCAGATCTTTCTCCCTTTCTCTCTCTCCTTCACCCTTGCACAGTTTTGACACAATTCTGTCCCTTCCCACACTCCATCTCCACCAAGATGTCCCAAGTCCCCTTGCCACAAAGTTCCCCATCTTCTTGAAGGCTGGAGGTGAAATCTAAGCACTGACAAAGCAAGGAGTATGGGCAGGCACAACAGGAGGGTCCTTACTGCTGTGCTGCCAGCAGGAACGTCAAGGCCTGGAACAGGAAGGTCTAAAGGTTTTGTGTATGTGTGAGAGTATGGATGCGTGTGTGTACGCGTCTGTGTATATGTGCATGCACTATATGTGACATCAGGCCCACAAGAATTAACCAGCCAAGAATATGAAAGACTCTGGTATGCCTTCATTTGGGTTTCCTCACTTCTAAGGCTTTAAAAATCACAATTAGCTCAATCTTATTGCACATCTCATATATTTTATGGCAGCTGTCCTGTAAAAACAATAGCAAAGAAAACATTGATAGGAAATACTGCATGGGCCCAAGCGTGCCGCTGCTGTAAACCAGTGGGGCTCCACCAAACTGCCTGTGTTTTTCATGTGGCCAAGTCAATCCCGGGTGGAAATGCTGGGCCAAGTTAAGATCTCAGTGGTATTATTAAAGTTTCAATTTTACACCAGCATAAACCAAAACAGGCCTGGCCCTTTAAACAGCTCTTGTGCTTGATTTCTCAAGCTTTGTGTGTCATTGACATTTTATTTCCCAATCCTTTTAAAGAACCGAATAGAAAGGGGATTCAAGAACAGATCAACTGAGTGTGGATATAGGCAATGGTGAAGAGCTCACGCTGCTGTAACTCTCTCAGCCTCAGCAGAGCATCCCTAACTCAATCACAGAGCAAGAGCCTGTAACCCAGCTGCCCCAGTGCTGCACAACTCCTACTCTACCCTGCTCTCCGTCATGGGCTTTCAGTGCCGGGTCAGGGACCCCCTCTCTTTCTCTGGGACTGAGGGGTGTCCTGAAGGCTTCTTCTGTTGTATCACGGGTTCACTGCTAACAGAGGTCGAGAACTGTAGCTCTGATGTAAAAATACCATGGGAAAACAAACTGAATCTTTCCTCGCCTGCAAGCATTATCACAAAGAATCAAAATGCTCTTCATTCTCAAAACACACAACTTACTTCCACACTCCACATAGATTTACCTCCCTTAATAAGGGATCTGAAATAAATTTTGGTTTGAAATTCTTAGAGCTTTAGGCATTTTTTAATTAGACAGCCAAGAAATTCCAATTTGTAGTTCAGGGCTGTGAATTTTTGGAAAACCAGAGAGAAGGAGAGAGTATTTTCCCCTGTGCTTTAATGAATCTGCTGCACCCGCTGGGCTGAAGTCTTCCCCTAAATCCTTTGGGCTGAGCATATACATGAACGATTCTATCCCAAAAGGTATTGAGAAGACTTCACAAGCAAGTGAAAAGTCAAAGAAAGGTCAGAAAGCGTGATTCTTACTGAAATCTCACTTCTATGAGAAACAGAGAACACAGCTATCTGTGTAACTGCTGTCTGCATTGCCAGTGGGGCACCAGCCCCTGGACACACTCCTGCCTGCTCACTCTCGCATGTGCCAAGTGAAAGGCTTGGGAAAAACAGGTGACACGACTGCCTAAAGTCATACACACACGTTTCCAACTTACTTTCTGGGACTTCCTGCTGGATCAAGTAGTACTGAGCAGAGAAACCGTCTTTAGCCACTGCCAGATCCGTGTGGAACGTGAGCGAGAGGACGCCGGTGGTTGAGCGGATGTCTGACGGCATCTTAGTGCCACAGTACCTGCCTATCAAGGGGCCAACTGCAAAAGGAAGAGCAGCAAAGTTAACGCCTGCTTTTCCGCCAACCTCCTGGCTCACTAGCAGATTGGCATCACTCAGCGGGGATGCCTTAGTGGGACCGATCGGGATAAAAGAAAGGCTTTGGGGATGGGCTATTTTTTACATCCACTGGCCCAGTGCCATGCAGTGCACCGTGCAGAAATATCCACTGCAGCAGGCGTTGCTCTGCAATTGCTGGGAAATGCTCCAATCTGCTGTTTCTCGGTGTTGGTACGCAGTAGGGAGGTCCTCCCAGCACTGCATGAACCCACTGCCCTTCCCTGAGGGAGGACCGGTGGCATCTTGGAGCATGCCATGGGGCTTTTCAGATCAGTGGTTACAACAGAGCAGTAGTTTGGGATTTAGTGCATGCAGCCTTCTGCAAGCGCACTGTCCCCACTGCTGGCCACGGAGCGCCCCGATGGCAGGCTGCATGCTGCAGCCACATCTGAGGTTAGGCGCCTTTGGTGTTCAGACACAGACCGCACAGTTTTGGAGCTTTGTGAGACACCAAGAGAGGCTGAGGACAGCGGTGCAGCACCCCATGGCTTACCCTGAGGGATGCCGTCCCAGATGTCCAGCCAGTCATACTTGCAGTCTCCTTCCCCTGCCTGCAGTGGATCGTGCTCGAGGTCAAAGAGCTGGAAGTGGAGGAGGATTTCTGTCTTTGGCTTGGCTATGATAGTGAAGACACAGTCCAGGTTGTGTGGATACTTGTCAGGAAAGCCTGGAGACTCAATAGTGCCATTGGAGGCAGTGAAGTTTCTGGAGCAGTCCTCAGAGCCTGTAGTGGCAGGAAAAAACCCGCAGCCTTAGCAACAATGCAGCTTAATGCCAACAGCTTGACACACTGTGGAAACCCCGTTTTGAGCTTAGAGGGGTTGTGTATTCACTTCTGGAAATGTCCTGTAACCCAAGTGCTGTGTGAATTCCTGCAATGACCGAGAGGGTGATTTTCAAAACTTTCCACAGGTGGAGAGGCAAGGTCCGTGCGTTCACTGGAGCGGACAGCATGTGTCTAAATCCCTCAGACAGCTCTGCAAATGTAACCCACATGCCGCTGCTGATCCCCCTGACAATTACTCCAAAAACAGGAGCAGGAGAGTGATCCCATCCAAAGCCACCCATAAGCACGGCTGCAATCTGGCAGGTCAGCACCCTGCCGTGTCCCCCACGCCAGTGGTGGTGGCCCTGATGGGGAAGGGAGGCCATGCCAAGCTGGGCTGGGCTTCCCCTGCCAGCCCTACCCACTGTCCGCTGGGCTCCCCAAACAGGGACCTGCCGGGAGACCTGTGTCCGCCACCCCAAGGCCCGCCGAGGGGCCGAGGCCGGCCAGCGCGCAGGGGGCTGCTGTACGTGGCCCTCGCTGCCGCGGCTGCCACCAACCGGCTGTGCTGGCAAAGGGCCACAGCAGCTCCAGATCGGATGGAGGAGCACCCGTTCAGGGAGGGGGCTGCCTGGGAAGGGGCAGAGAGGAGTAACGGCGATGCCATCTCTTTGGAAAAAGCTGTCCCCAGGGGCTGGTCTCCTTCAACCGCTCCCCCTCCAGCATGGACATCTGTGCCTCAGTTTCCTCTTGAGAAAATCAGGAAGCACAAATATTTACACAGTGAAAGGGCCCGGGGGAGGGTGCCAATGTCTCCACTGTTAGATGGAAACCCTCGGGAAGCATGCAGTTAGCCTGCAGACCCCCGAGTCCCACGCAAAGGATGAGGGGCAGCTCCAGCATACGTCCCCACTCCACGGCCGTGGCAAGAGTGGGGGTAATGGGGGGCATCTCTGCTGAGAAGAGGAACAGAGCCCTCTTTCTTACAGACCGAGCCGTCCGCACCAGAAATGCAAGTTATTTCTATCCTTAAGGAAGACCTCTGCATGGCAAGGAGGGCAGACAATGTTCCCTCTTATTTATTGCTGACCTCGGCACTGGCCTCGCCTGCAGCCGGGCCAGCTCCATGCCCCCTCTCACACAGCCAAGGTGCCTCAGGGTGGCCGGGGAAAGGGGATTTGTGTCATATTCATACCACGGTGACTTTGAAACTGCTGCACTGTGGAGACAGGACAATAGGCAACAGAAATCTGCAGCCTGAAGCTATCAGAGGCAAAAGAGGATGTTAGAGAGGCTGCTGGCCACTGCTGCAACCCGGCGTTAGCATTCGCAAAGGTTTCTGCTTTAGTTTTACTGGGACACCCTCCTTCTCCTCTACAAACCCTTCTGCTCCGGCTCTTCCAGGCAGCACAAGCCTTCCTGGGACTAATGGGAGACTTGTTATTCAATTCAGCATTAACCTACAGGAGTCAGGCCAGCAGCCTGCAGTAATAGCAGGATCCCGGCACCGCATTATGCAGCGCCTAGCTGGAGAGCTACTCGGGAGAGGCTCTTAATTGACTACCTAATGAAGCAGCCAGCTTTTCTGGTGTGAACCTGTGGGGTAAAACACAGAGGCAAAAAATAAGGCCAAACACAAATCACAGCGTAATGCCGGGAACAGGGATAAGGGTGTACTTCGTTCCAAACAGCTTGAAAGACAAATAGATAAATAGGGAAAATAACACAAGCTCTGAGCTAGGGAGAATATCAAAGACTAAACCCAGAGTCAGGGACTGTCCCCTAGAGACAGGAGAGAGACGTAACTATGTCACCGCATTAGACAACAACAGTTTCCTCATGTGGGGGCTCTTATCGTGTTTGGCATCTTCGTCTACAGTTTGGCTGATACCAGCAAACACAATGATCAGGTTTTTTATAAGGAAGCTGCAGATAATCAAGGGGAGTCATGCTGGCTCCAGCAGCATGGACCAGCCTGAGAGGAGACTTTGATGCCCAGCCACGGAGAGCTCAGGCCAGCTCTGCCAAACTGACTCACAAAGTGAGCAGCAGGGAGGCTGGACCAGCCAGGGCAGGCGGCTCTTTTGTCAGCCCACAG
Source organism: Mycteria americana (assembly GCF_035582795.1). Taxonomy (NCBI): domain Eukaryota; kingdom Metazoa; phylum Chordata; class Aves; order Ciconiiformes; family Ciconiidae; genus Mycteria; species Mycteria americana. Next base: position 14,957,262 of record NC_134373.1, read on the forward strand.
ACCGCTGACTGATACCCATCAGGGGATTCAAAGACTGGTATGCAGTTGTTTGCATGCAGATTGCTCCTCTCTCACACCGTGATAAGGGAAATTTAGCACAAGGTGTGGAAATAAATGCTCAGTTGAAAGGAGTTGGCTTTTTAGGTCACCTTTAAGGAAGAAAGAAGCCGCAGCCACGCTGCCTTTACTGATGTGGACAATGACAATCCCATGACCTTTAAAGCTGGTGACACCCTTGCTGGCTGCGCCGACAGCTCAGAAGGAAACTTGGCCCGTGCCCGCCTGCCTGCAAACAACAGGCAGGGCCTGCTTGTAGCGCGGCGGCCCCAGCGCCAGCGCTGCCCGCCGCCCCCCCGGGAGCCCCGCCGGCGGCCGGGCTGGGCGCTCCCGGGGCACGGCCTCATCCCGCTCCTGCGCCGACACCTGCCTGCGGGGCTGCCTTTCCTGGGCTGCGGCTGGCAGAAAGCGTGGCTGTATCTGGAGAGGACGGCTGCCTGCGGGGGCGTGGGGTGGCTAAAGGGGCCCAAACACCTTCAGACCTGAGGGCAGCTCTGCAGGGACCTACAGAGAGGGGGACACACTCGGCTCCGGTCTCCATCCAACACCTGCTCTCTCCCAGAGCAGCCCTTGCTTCCTCGCCCTCCCTACCAGCAGCAACAAAATCTCCTTTCCCCATGCATTTGGCCCTTGCTGGCTCGCAGCCAGGCAGCCAGGATTCCTGCCTGCCATCCCTGCCCACCAGCCCCGCTCAGCCTGGCCTGGCCACTTGAGCCGGCTGGACCACTCCGCATCGCCCCGTGCCTGACTCGGGGCACGGACCCGATGTGAGGACAAGCACAACCCAGCGCATTCTGCTGGGCTCAGGGGGGGTGCGTACAGGGAGGGAGAGGCAAGGGAGGATGAGGTGGGTCGGCAGTCTTCCCACCTGAACACAGGCATTCTTTGCCATCCTCCGTGCTGGCAACTGGTCTCAGCAAACCCCAATAGCCCGCTGAACCACTAAACTCCTTCAGGACTAATCTGCATCCTAACCATTAATGAACAGTGGCAGTGAGCAGGCTGCACCACAGCAGCTCAATGGCCGGTTATACAGCCCAGGCAACCACCAGCAACTGCACTTTCCTCATCCACCTGAACCTCCAGACACCTCCTGTCCTCATCATTTCACAATGAATTTGGGGAGTCCCATTCCCACCCTCTTGCAGCAGAGTCTCCACATTCACAACTACGTGTGACCAGGTTGCGGGCTGCCTGCACACCTCTGCCTGCCGCGCAGCTGGGCCAGGGCCCCTGGGCACTGGTGCCTGTGCTCCCTGCCTTCCCTTTGAAGAGGCTGGGTAAGTGACCCTGTTGTGCTCCTTTCTGGTTCTTCACCAGGCACGGGCAGTTTTTTCATGCTGCATACGATGACATGAAAGCTGTGTGTGTGTTTTCTTCCAATGCACCGCCAAGGAATATGGGCACAGGGCGGGCACCCACATCGCTGTGCAAAACACACTCTTGTTCCCTCGGCACGCAGGCACACCTCTCACCTGCACACACAGAGTGCACACAGAGTGGGTTTTATTTTCTCAAGCCTCCTTCTTCCCAGACACACAATTCTGGCAAATATTTAGACATAAACACTATTAAAAGGCCTTTGAGCAGCTTGTCCTTTCCTCAATAATAGTTTGGTATTAAACAGAATTACGAATAGTTCCTCTTATATCTGCCTGGAAAGGCACCATCTCAGCTCTTGACAGCACTGCTGACAGCAGTTCCTTGAAAACCAGAGCTCCCCAGTTACAAACCCCGCTTCCAGGGAGAGAAAACACAGTGTCATTGATCAGCCCTGAACTGCAGCTCCACAGGAGGGGGAGCTCCATGCGCCCCTAACCGAGGGACAATCCCCAGTTAGCCCTAACAAGCTCCACAAACGCCAAGGAGAAAAGACAGACGTTTCTAGTCCTCGAACACAAGAGAGCGTTTAAGGAGGAACCCTGCTTTTGATGCCACACTGTGATCCAAAAATGCACTATCATGCGCCACTAACATCTTTACCTTCTTGGAAATGTGATGCAACAGACTTGCTTAAATTTAAAAAAAAAAAAAAAAAAAAAAAAGAAAAGAGCCCTTTATCTCTGGAGAACATGCTAAAAATCATATTGAAAAGGTGGCCAAAGACATCTCCTTGTGAAGATCATCGTGGCAAACAGCCTGGGAGACAGGCGCTGACTCAGACACTCACCTGTCTTGTAGATCTCGTAGCGCAGGGAGAAGCCGGCACCTTGCCGTGCGTAGTCCGAGGTGAACTTGATATAGAGAGAGGGGCCAGAAGAGATGATGGTAGGAGGTGCTATGTTCCCACAGTGCTTGCCCAGCAGGTCTGCCGCTTCACTGTCCCCATCTCGGATCTCAATATAGTCATACCTGTGGAGGTAGGTGAAATGGCAGTAAAACCATCTGTCAGGGAGATGCTTCAGGATGCCAGGAACAAACACAAAACACTTCTTTATATCCACATATGTCACAGAATATCTTCCAGACAGGTACCTAGGACTCTGTCACTCACACCACACCACACCACACCCCCCAATATGCTTTTTCCCTTTTGCCTGTCTGGCTACATTTAAGTCCCTTCCCCCGTTGCTCCTCACATCATTAATTTATTGCAGCCACATCCACTTCAACTTCAGAGTCAACATGCAAAATTTAGGACACAATTTGCCTCCATTTCCACAAGACTCCTTCGGCATGGGGAGCAGCTCAGATACAACTCTCCTGGGGCTGCTCTCCTTCCCTTGCCTCTCTCCTTAAGTGCCATCGTGCTACTTAGCACAGCTCAGTTTATTCCACTATCCAGGTTATTCCACTATCCAAGCACACTCCAAGCATTAAACAAATAGTCAATGCTCAATCCACGTGAGCGGCTAGCTATTTTGTGCACTGTCTGACACCACACTGGTCCTTTAACAACTGTGGGTGGTACACTTACTTAGCACTTGCACAATGATACTGATCCTCTTCTATTAAGTGCTATCAAAGATTTCTGTGGATGAGAAGTGCTGCATAAGAGCTTGGTGACCCCATTCACCATTGCCTGATCCTTGTACAGCCTGTAACCGCAACCTGCCTTTGCTAAACCCCATCTGGCGATGCCCCACCTGCCCCCGGCATGGCTGCTGGGCATCTGAACCATCTGGGGGAGGAATCTGTAGGTTTGGAAGAATTGCCTCCTGGTGCAGAGACAAAAGCTTGTTGCAAAGTCTGGCTGGAAGGTGAAACTCCCACAGACTCCTTCATATTTTCTAGGCCATGACTAATGGCAAGGTAGTATCAGGCTCTGTGTGCTGTGAAGAAACAAACAGCTTTTACGTGAACATCTTGTTCTTCAATTGCCTTCTAACACCCGCGCTCTCCCACCCCTCTTCTCCTCTCTGGCCAGCACGCTGCTATTTACAGAAACTGTCCATCTCTCTTCGACTGTTTATTCGTTTTGTATCAACCTGTTTGAACAACATGCTACAGCTCTTCTCACGGGGCCAGGGAGGGAAAAAGCATTTCCAGGCTGCCAGGAATCTGCCTTTCTTCTTTGTCACAAGATCTCCTGTTTGGGAACGGAGAGTTGAAAGGAGAAGTAGCTTGCTGGATACAGAATGATCCTCATGTGACTCATTCCTGTTCTGCAAAGCACACATCGGCAGGCAACAACCTCAAAACAAACTTACAGGGACTCAGTGTGCTCCTCCACAAAGAAAAATGGCCCGGACGGCTTCAGTTTCACTCCTTTCTGGGACTAAATCAGGCTGAGAGCCAGAAGCAAAATGCCTGCAGATAAAATCCTGTCTACGCTGGACTAAGCACCAGCTAGCTGCAATCACCCAGCCTTTAACTTCGTTACAGACTCGATTGGCTTGGCGAAGGTGAAACCCAAGCGGTCTTGAGAAGAGGCACTCGCTCAGGAAGAGCATGTAGCTTAGCTGGTGGGTGGACGCACAGCGGTGCAAATGAAGATCTGTTCCCTCTGCTCTCTCCTCAGTTCGGTGCGGGTCCCTATCACCTCGTGACCCCTTATTACCCTGACACCGTCCAGCAGCACCCTGCCTGACCCCACTAATGTCCATCATGTGTGGCTTGATCCCACCATCTCCCCAGGGAGGAGGAACACAGAGGGCGGTGTTAGTGCTTCTTTTAAGTAGAATTTTTTCCTCCTTGTTTGTCTATTTGTTTAAAGTAGCACTGAGCAAACAGCGGGGACATTTTGTTCTCTAAATAACTACTTGCTCTCTGTGCTTGCAGCCCTTCCACATCTGAAGTACACATCTGTGCCGCAGGACTACTGGCTACTAGTGAAATCGTGAATATGTGGCAAAAAATTAATTTGGGGAAAACATGAATGTTGGCAAAACACAGTTAACGGAGCAGACTGTAAAAGCTGCCATTTGCATGGCACAGGCAGAGGTGAGCTGCATCCCAGGGAATCACATCTGTTTGTGTCCTCCTGGGGTTACAACTCGCCAACACAGTACACGGCTTCAACTACTCGACTGTAATGATCACAGCTTCTGCTGCAGCCAGCCCACCAAGCATCCTAGTGCTGTCCACATGGCTCCTCAAACCACCCAGTGCTGTAGGAGCCCTGGCAATTTCAGAAGCAAATTCTGGACCAAGAAATATTTGCTTATTGAATGGGTGAATAACTTCCAATAATACATACAATTTGGGAATATTGCAATCTGCTCATGGGCAATCTGCAAATGGAAAATTAGAAGAATGGACCTAGTAAGTAAATAATCAGGAAATATTTGCCTCTCTGAATTAAACCCTGTTTGGCTTCATCCAAGCATCTAACTGAGCTTTCTCCTACTGCAGCTAATCCTTAATAAATCAAATGTTACAAACAACTAAAAAAGCCCCCAGGAGAAGGTCAGGGAATAATTTTTGCCAAATGTAAAATGAATATAAATGCATAAGAGTTTTCTTCCCTAGTTAAAAAAATCTTGGCCCAAGCCCACCGCTCCTCATGACGCAAAACTCTCTTCAGGTCATATAAACACAGTGTGAATTGGGAGAGTATTACACTCAGGAAATAACTCCTGCCCAGATGAGCAGGAGCACCTACTTCCTCTCCAACATAGCAATTAAGCTGCAGGCTTTCAAAATGAAACACCAAAGACATCCGGTCCAAAACGTGAAACTTTCAAACCTCAGCAAGAACACCAACTAATCCCCACCACAGACTCTTTTGGCATTATGTGCTTCAGTCGTGTCCATGCCTTGGCCCACAATCAAACAAGCTGATAAACCCCATTCTCCTCACACTGGGTCACTGGCCATGTTAAAATCTAGTTGGCCAGACCTTTGCTTCTGTTAAGCTTAAGCATGGTTTCCAGACTTTGTTCTTCCCGTGTGAAAAACAAGAAGAAAAATTGGAAGGGAAAAAACCCAACCCTGGGGATGCTTTCTACTCTAACCATTTCATTTCCAGATAATTACAGACTAGGGCACAGCTGGGTGGGATATATTTATGCAGCGATGGCATCCAAACTGTCTTGACCAGTGCCCAGCCATTTGCATTTCACTCATATAACCAAATCCATCGTTTCAGTCAACGTGCACCAACATCCTTGTGGGCTGACCTCTCTGGCATCACCTCCACCGGGCAAGCCGCCATCTCCAAGCACATTTCATGGCCACTTCTAGGCACTGCTCCAACGAGCCAACCATAAACATGTGAGGGCAGGGTGCAGCATCCATAACCACAAGTATAGTCAATGGATTCACCAAGTCTTCTTGCAGGGAAGGTGACTGCAGTTGGCTGCTCCTCCAGCGGCAGGGTATTTTCAGCTGCTGCTTGAGTGGGAAGGCCAGCCAGTTGGTTTGAAACCACCTCAAACAGAGGCTTCCACCAGAGAGTTTTAAGGCAGGGAGGCAAAGCTGAAGTGCTTTTAACTGCCCAGACAATGGGGGGTTGAGAAAGGAGGGAAATGCGTTGCTTAGACGCTCTTCTTGGAGCTGTTTAACAGAATTAAATGGAAAACATACAATGCTTACAAATATTGCTGCGGTTTTATTAAAGATTTTTAGTAGAAAGTGCTTTGCTGATGTTAAGAGAGCTTTTATAAACTAATTATAAAGCACTTCTAATGCCTGTATTACTCATGCTTGCTTGCTTGCTTGCTTTTTCCTCCAGTCAACCCTCTCTGCTTCCCAGTCTTTCCTTTCTCTCTATTTTCCCTAAGTCACTTTGCTGCTGGCTCTCCAAACAAGGCTGAGAGGCACAATAAAGGCAAACAAGCCCCAATTGCAGTGATTATGAGAAGACCTCCAGCTTTTCAGTCCTTTTCTGTTGTGAAATAGCTAATCTGCTCCCTGGCCATTGAGCTGTGCTCCACCGTCCCCCGAGGCCAGCGCAGACCTCCCAGGTGCCCACCCAGGCACTGGTGAGCTCCAGAAACGCTGCGACCCACCTGGGGAGCAGCACCGGAGAGCCTGCCCCGTTCCTCTGGGTGCTCCTCTCCTGAGGCACCCAACTCAGCACAAAGCACAGTTTGGGGACTCACACTGCTCCACGCACAATCAACAAACCTATTGCCCCGCAGCCCCAAATCCTAAGAGATGCCGAGTCCTTCCCCACTGCGGTGTGCTTCAAGGACATTACAGGGACATTAGCTTAGGATGGTGAGAAACACGAGCAATAAATCACGTATATGTTCACAACCGTAACGTAAGTCCCCCCGATACATAAACTTGTGCGAGTCTTGCTTCAAAGCCCGAGGAGGGCTGGGTCCCCAGACCAGGCTCTGACCTAGCTGGCAGCTTTCTCAGTCTCTTCCCAGAGCTGTGATTTGGAGCAGGTGAGGGCTCGCACGCAGCTAAGCCCCGTTTCCAGTGCTTGCCAGGGCCAGAGAGAGTCGCAAGGCTCCAACCTGAACTTCCCCAACGTTTAATTTGGAGCTGTTATTTATAGGCATTTGCATAGGGCTCATGACTGCACCTGGCAAACAGTAATGATGGGATCCTCACGAGAGCCTGAGAGGTGAGAAGGCAGAGAGGAGCAGTGGCTGGCCCAAGGTCACACAGGAAGTTTGCAGCACAGCCAAGAATAGAAGCCAGCCTTGATTAGACAGATTATATTATATTGGAGGAGTCTGGCCTAGATAGACAGAGAGACAAATAGGTACTGACTGCATGCCAACAGCCCCAAATTTGGGAATGCCCAGTGTTGACTTGAGCCTTCGAGGCCTCTGGTCTGCTTGAACCATATGTCACGGTGTCTCGAATGCATCTGCTGAGAATAGGAAGAGAAACTGCAATTCTAGTGAAATTCAGCAAGCGTTAATACTCTGCAGGTAGCTGGGGGAAGGCATGGGGAACCTGCTTAGCCATAACGTCAGCTGGTAAATGCAATTGTTCCCTTTGAAAAGGTAGCAGGTAGTTCATTTCTCAGAAATTGTTGTAAAAAGCATAAGGTTTTTTAAACATCCTCTAAGAAAAGGATGTTTCTTAGAAATGAAATACCAGCTGCAGTATAGAGATGGTTAAGAAATGGTGAACCAGAAGCTCTGTGCTTGTTTTGCCATCAAGGGGCGGCTAGAATTAATGTCCATTACATGCTCGCTGGCTTAGTCGATTTTTCTGTGTCACCACCCATCTTCACACACCACCTTCAAACCAAATCCTTATTTCATGGGTGGTTACATTGTGAAAGACAAGAAAACTTTTCTGTGATGTTTATACAATCTTGAGCAACTGCAGGACACACCCTTCAAAGGTTAAATTGCTGCAGAAACTATGGGGGACTTCTAAACGGTATTTTTTTTATAGCCATGATAGCAGAGTCAAGCACCTCTGCTGTCTGATGAAACAAGAGCAATGAAGTTTGATCTTAGCTGCCAGCCCTTAATCAGAGCAATTAATTATAAATACAGCAGATGAATTGGATTCTCCTTTGACTTGAACTGGTTTTACACATGTGTAACTCATCATTTTAAGGGTAATCACTCCTAATTTATCCTGGGGTGAGAAGAGAATCAGTCCTCATAGACACAGATCGTGATACAAATTTGTGCACAGACCTAAAAAGCTGTATCATATCTAGCTTTAGCCAACTAAACCTCCTCTGCTCTCAGTGGAAGCAGACTCCTCACACCCAGCTTGGGATGGGATTAATTGCTCTTCTGCACCGACAACAGAGGTAGTTTAAACCACTCTCGCTGACTGGACCTGGACTTTAGGTGGCTGAACGTAGGAGAGATGAATCTCTTCTCAGTCTGCAGCTCGTGGGGCCGTTTTTGCCCGTGCTGAGGCAAAAGATGCACACAAAGCAGGCAGAGCTTGCCCTTGTCTTGCCCTGATGGAAATAAATGCCCCTGGCAACAGCAGAGACACACAGGCTATCATTGCTGTGAATCTGAAGGGATTTCACTGGATTTCAGTGACTAAAATGACCAAAATCCGGTGGCAGCAGGGGGAGGGCCAGGCCGGGGGGGGCATAATTGCTTAGGATTTCTCGGAAGTTTGTTTTGAATTGGCTGCGTCCAGTTCCATCTTGTGTAATCACAGTATTGTGGGGTTTTGTAATCATTCCACTGTGCTTTGGATTCTTTTCTTATCTCCTCAAAAATCTGACCAGAATTTCTGAGAAATGAGAAAAATCCAGTCATCCAGTCAAAAAAAAGAAAAAAAAAAGGGGGAAAAAAAAAAAGAGAGAGAGAGAAAATAACCCTAACAGATTGGAAAAGTTCTTCAAAAATGCCTTGAAGACAAAAAATGGAAACTACAAATAGCCTCTATTTATACTCCTTGGGTTGTTTTCACCCCCGTACAAGCACCACCGATGGGAAGTCTTTCAACAGTTACCGTTAACTTATGCAGGGGAAAAAAAAAAAGGTAGACAAAATACATCTTGCAAAGGGAAGAATAAAACATAGCTGCAAACTGCTCCTGTGGCAAGTTCTGATTCAGGAGGGAACTTCAGCTCCTGGCATGCTGCGTGCTGCTGCCCCCCGCCCCCCGGGACGGGAGAGCAAAGGCTCCCGCGCTTCCCGCTCCTCCTCAGGCTGCCTTCTTCAAGCTGTGTTGCCAGATCGCTGCGGAAAGGCGCGTTGGAGTAGAGAAGTGCTCTCATCTGGGGCATGTCTGGAAAACCGTTCATTATATAAGAAAACAAGATGTGCTAATGTGCACTTTAGGGGTTTTCTGCAGGCTGTTGTTCAGGAGTTACACATGGCTGTTTAATTTTATTTCTGTCTCCAAAACCGTCTATAAATTCCTCACCCTTCTATCTTTAGCTGCAGGGGTCTTTTGTTGCAAGATGTCTTTGGTATTCTTTGGGGGGAAAAATCATGGTGAAACCAGGAATAAAATGTATAAAGCATGTTAAGAATAGCCCCCCTTTCCACGGCATTCTGCCTTCTGTTGCTGCTCTGAGGGAACTGAAGCAACTCACAACCTTTTCATACCCCAAAATGCAGGACACTTGAGAAACTGCATTTGCACTTTCCTCCTTCTGCTACAATCCATCTGTGGAAAAAAATAGACTTTGGTTTCTATGTCATTTTACTGTCACCACTCACAGGCACTTGATCACTAAGAGAAAGAAAAAAAATGTATATAATAAAAGATAACAACCACAAGAGGAAAATTTACTGCCGAAAAGCAGCAGAGCAGGGAGTAGGCAGGGGGCAAATGCTCACTTTGCAGTGGGGGGAACAGGTGAACAGGCTCCCATCTCCTGATGGGATCCAGTGCCCAAAGCCCAGGCAATAGACGGAGACCAGTTTGGGCCAGGCTGGCCCTGGTGGCTGAAGGTCTGGGACGGGCTGGCAGGTGCTGATGAGGATTAGGGGACGCTCACATACTCTGCTGTGCCAGCCCTGTTCCCAGGGGAGAACACCCTCCACGGAGCCGTAGTGAGGGATGTCCCATCGCACCTCGCTGGCATGGTATCAGTCATGGCCTTAGACACAACACGCCATGAAGAACGAAAGAGCTGGTAATAACTGGGATCAGATGGGAGCTTTGCAGCTCGGCTTTCCACATATCACTCATTTGCACTGGCTTTTTTCAGCACAAAACCGAAACAAATACTCATTAAGCACCAATTGTATAAAGGAGGTTGCAAGAACAGAGCCCTGACCAGCCCTCCCTCGCGCTCCTGGCTGCCTGTACCTCGTTAATGACGGATGGTCACCCTGGGACCAGCCCACCACGGGGCAGCTTTCTGACCCTGCAGTTTCTCAGACACAGCCTGTTCACAGCCCAGCTCCTGCCTTAGCCCATGCACAAGTAAGCAAAGCTTTGCTGCCAAGACTGGCCTGCAGCCTCCGCTATTTGGGCACTTCCACAACAACCCGACCGTGCCAGCTTGTAGTAAGAGTGGTTTCTGGGGCAAACAGCACACCAAACCTGCCCAGTCCCTCCTTGCATGCTGTGTAGGTAGCACAGCATTTCCTATCCCCTTCTCCTCCCAAAATATGGGCACTTGCAGCTCAATAGCCATCTGAACCAAGCCTCGCTGAGGGCCTGAGCACCCTCAATGCCCGGACAAGGGCGAGCGCTGTGCCATGCACACATCACGCCTTGCTGTGCATTCGCGGCAGCAGTGGCCTCCCACCCAGGTCTCGGAGGCAGCAGTATCTGTCTGCGGGGCGTGGGAGGAATTAGCCACTTGCAGGGCTGGTCGGTACCCCTGAGGTGAGCCCAGCCCTGCCTGGGACAGCAGACTGGAGAGGCAGCCATGCTGAGACGGGAGAGGGAGCCAGAGACGAGGGAGTGGATCTGCTGCGTGAAGCTGGTTGGTACCTTTTCTCCTTAATGCACGCTGGGAACAGGGGGATGGGAGCATCCCCGTTTCTCCCCCAAACAAGGGCCCTGCCACTGCTTTGTTCAGGAAGATTTTCTTTGAAGCAACCCTTTGTGTCACCCTCTCGCTCAGCTGTGGCGGTGCGTCTGCTTTGTCCTGCCAGCTCAGCCATGGAGTGTTTACAAGCCTCCCTCACCCTTCCAGGCTGTGGTTCAGCTCCATTGACACTGAAGGCAACAGACTTCTCTCTCGGCGTGTGATGAATCAATTACTTCCTCTGACACTCTATTACTATAGCCCTTACATCTCCAGATTGCAGATGAAAAGACAGGCTGAGAAGGGGGACAGGGAAGGGGAGAGGTCTCCTGAGGTCTCCTTCAATTGAGTTGTTGGACATCTGAAGAAATCCCCATCTGCCATATTTAAAGACACAGAGAGATGTTTTGCTCCTGAACGGCAGAAAAATCAGAGGGTTTTCACAAAAGAAAACCTAAGAAATCAAATGGGTCAAAAAACTTCAACAAGACGCAGTGAACATAGATCAATGGTGAGTCAGTCCCCTCTGCTGATGGAGATCCCAGACCTTGTTCCTGCCCATGATTATCAGCCAAACATCAGCATTACCAAAGGCACAACGTGCGAGAGCCAGGCGTTACACCTTCCCTTTTCACTGCAAAATAACAATGTAAATGAAACCTCACACTAACACTCGCAAAAGAGGAAGGAAGCTGAGCACATGCCTCAAACTCTTGTGCTGCTGGCGGGGGGGTCCTACTCCCTGTTGGACATCCGTCAACAACCCCAGCCCCGAGGGTTCCCTGGAGGTTTCTAATACGTTGAGCACTTCCCATGCAAACACCCTGCACGCGGCACCGCCTCGGCAGGCACGGGGCTGAGCGCGGGGGCTCTCCCACCGCCAGCGGGCGAGCGCTGCTTGTCGCAGCACAGGGGGACCCCACCTCAAAACACAGGGGCGTGCCCCTCCTCACGCTGACCGCAACGTCTTCCGCACCTCTGCGAGAAGTGACATCTGGGGCAGCCACAGCGCACACACGCAGCAGCCGCCCTGCCAGTTTCTGTGCCGTTTGTAACGGGGCTAAGTCCTTGGCATAGGATTTCTGCTGTCAGACCCCACTGCTTCAGGCTCTGCTTCTAGCCATATATTAAACGCTAATATCTCCATGTCTGACCCAGTGCTACTTTAAAACTACCACCAGACTACTGGACTGTGATTGCTCAGCAACGCTCTGTGTAGATACCAAAAATTCCTTGGGATTCAAGGGGGGAAAAAAACCCCAACAGAAAACCCCAGGTTATTCGCTCTTTCTAATGATCTACTGATCTACTTGCTAAGCCAGCGTTAAGGAAGGCTTTCTATGGTGTGTTTGAACTGATATATCAAAGACAGTTGCTTAAAACATCCTAGCTGTGATTAGTGGACCATGACTGCTATTAACTTATAAGGAATTCCAGGATCACCAGGCTGTGGTTTGCAACATATTATTACATTGCCATTCAATGGTGGTGTGCAGCCGCTTGATTTAAAGAAAACGGAGAACTAGTCTCAGACTAAAACCTAACCTCCCCCAATTCTTTCAAATAAGCTCTGTGCTGAGCTCTGGCCAAAAGCAACCAGAAATTTCTTCTGTTTTCAGTCTGCTCTTTGCAGTCTGTTCTTTTTATTTTGCATTCATATTTAATTGCAGAATTCACACCCGGCCAGAAAAGGCTGGGAACAAACCAATCATCGTCTGCAGCGCTCTGACCTGCTCCTGTGTGATGCTGCTATGCAGCAGCCTTTGGAGAGGCGTGCAATGCACTGCTGCTAGCTCGACTGGGTTCTATGCCTGCAAATGCCCAGGTCCTCTCTTCTTTATAGGGCGGGGAATTTAAAGTGATTTGCCAAAGCAGGAACAGTAAATCAATAGCAGGGAGGGGGAAGAACCCAAATCTCACATCTCAGAGTCTGCCACTCCCCTGTTACAGCCTGACAATAGGGATGATATCCATTAAAAAGGCTGCGTGTAGCTAAGGCAAACAGTTGCTCATTAAAAGCCTAAACCAGTTCCTATGGAAATCAAGGTAAAACCTCCCGCTGCCTTTACTGGGCTTTGCATCTGGTCCTTAACAAAAAAAGGGTAATTTTTTAAAATATCATTCTGGCACTCATTATGTTCACTAAGCCTTCTAACTCCCGCATCCAGACAGCAAACCCGTGACACGGAAGAACACTACTAACCCCGTTGTGTGATGCAAAAAAAGTGACCGAGACTCATATCCCCACAGGCATTTAGGCTCCTGAGGCTCACCTCTTTGGGATGAGGCTCTGCGAATGGTGTCACCCAGTGAGCTGGAGCACTGTTGCAAAGACAGCCAAGGGCCTTGAGCTCTTTGCTGAAAGCACGAGCATCTCAACGCTGTGGTTATCATCAGGCCGTTTCAGTGGGATTGCTCTACTACTGTCCTACGGCATCTGTGCTAAGCAGGGTCAGCAAAGGCGCAAGGGGCTTAGAGCCGGAGCGTGGCTTGCACTGCACGCTCACAAAAGGCAGAGGTTTCTGACACTTGTAGCTGGATCCTGAACCTAGTTAGTGAGGAGTCACCACAGCCAGCCCTGTGCTTGCTCCCTCCCCAGATGCTGTGGGGGACCCACGGGTCCTGCTCCCTCCCTCGCTGGCCAGAGAGGCTGAGTAAGAAGCGAGTACACCACCACTTCCTCCTCCTCCTCCTCCTCCTCCTCCTCCTCCTCCTCCTCCTCCTCGCTAGCAGGAAGGAGGGGGTCAGGTCTCTATCTCCAATGCTATTGTTCCCAGTGTCACCAGCTGGCCCTCAATTTGTCATCATGCCAACAGGAAACAAGGTGCAAAACCAGATCTGACTCCTACGCACCGGATGTCGGTGAGCCGGTGGGTCGTAGGAGACCCCAGGAGAGTGCCTTTGGGGCCATCACCTTCTGCAGAGCCTGGACTTGGCCTGTGCCCCCAGGGAGAGGCTCTGGGGCACAGGAAAGCACAGCCACGGAGTGAGCTAAGCTCTCACAGCTCTGTGGATGGGCAGCAGAGAAGAGAGATGTGGACAACCTGGAGCTGTTAACTCATGTGCTGGTCTGACACCGTCACAGCTAACCCATTCATTGATGTTTCATTTCGGAAAATGACCCAGGCTTGATGGGAATTATGAACCATACAGCGGATGCCGGATGGAGTTAAAAAACGGTAGAAGCTCATTCGAAGACGAGTTGAGCTGCAGTGTCATGTTACCCAGACTGAATTATTTCCTGTACATTACAAATGTTGCTTCTGGCTACCCATGCCACAAATGTATGAGCAAGCAAATGCCTTCCTTAACATCTCATCTTTGACTTCCCCTCTCTGCAAAGTTAAAGCTTGACTCCCCCAGTGTTGCAGGAGATGCAGTCACTTCCCCTTGCATCCCAGCAAAGAACCCCCCCCAGCCCTGACATTCTCTAGTGCTCCAAATGCGTTTCTCTTTTCTAAGCATTTTCCCAATCTCAAGATGAACTGCATTGTTTCTAAAATGTTTACTAATAAGCTAATTATGCATACTTTTCAAAGCATTTACTAATTAGCTGTCCATAATTGCTGCCTTGTCTACTCTTAACCTTCACTGATGGAAGGATGTCTTCTTGCAATATGATGCTCTTGTTTGAAGGAGATGGTCAAGAGAGCCAGGCTGCATACTGCAGCCACCAGCTGCCTGGCTGTCTGTGGGCGCTGGGGCTGGCTGCAGCTCCCCCCGCAGCCTGAGCAAGGGCCTCGGGCCAGCATCTCCGCTGCTCTCTAGGAAGGATGCAGAGCTGTTTTGGTCCAGTGACCAGCTTCCCGGAAGCACAGGAGATGGCCATGCTGCCATAAGAGGCCTTCGCTGGCTAGCCAGGCCCGTGTGCCTCACCCTTGGTACTTGGCCCAGGAACACCAGCATGTTACTGCCAGTGTCCCCTAGTAGGCAGCACCCTGTGAGACGGGTGCTGGGAGCGTGGTGTCTTCCCTTGCCAAACCTTGCTCCCCTCTGTCCTTCAGGCTGGGAGCAGGGGCATCTCCTGCCGTGCCTGCCCGGTATCCAGCACACACCAGGGTGCTGAACTCGGTTCAGTTCTCCTGGCACCACCGTGGCGCTTACGAGGTCACAGCAACAACCGCATAAATTTCCTCATTACGGTGGCCCCAGTTCCCGTTTCTGGAAACCCCCAGGGCTTGACACGGGGAGCCAAAGTCAGGAGGAAGAGCCGGACTGTGCAGCTCCGGGCTGTCTCCAATCTGCCAGCTCCTGCCTGTTTTTGGAGCCCCGGGCCCCTGTCTCCAGCATTTGGCATGTGCCACCAGAGGGGGCTGCAAGCCACGGCAGCGGTCCCCCAGATCCTCCCCAGGCAGGGATCCCACCGATCGTAACCCAGTTGCTGCATGTGTCAGAAAGGGCTACAGAAAAACCCGCTGGCACGCTCCGATCGTCAGTCGGGCTTTTGTTTTTTAAAAATAACGGTCCTCTGGTGCAGATGTTATGACTCAGCTGAAAGGTCTTCTGCTTGCAGAGGGAGCACGAGCCCATCCGCCGCAGCCTGGAGGGAGCGTGCCTCTGCCGTGCGCGTACAGCACCGTCCCGGCACTCAACGGCAGCTCTGCCCGGCGTCATCCTCCGGCAGAGTCAGCCGAGTGCAGCCGGGGATGGCTGGCAGTAGCCAGTCTCGGGAGGGAGCTTTTAACGGTCCAAAGAGAAGCCCAGCAGCGGGAGGGAGGCACGAATGGAAAAGGTGGTTATAAATGCAGTGATTCACTCAGAGCTGAGGTTTCTGACTTGGATTTTCCAAGCAAGCAGCGCAGACAGAACAGCGAAATGGCAATTAGGAAGGAGCGGGCAGCTCGGCTACGTGACTGTGCGAGCCGCGGACAGCCACCCCTATTGCACAGCTATGGCGAACGGTTCAGGTCACTCCTGGCATCACAACTGAACCCTGGCATGCACCAGGCTACCCAGCTACCACCGTGCCACGCGGGGAGTGGAAACACTTCGCCACAGCAGCAGCAGCGTGCTCTTTTCCACTGGATGCCACTTCCCCGTTCAGAGAGCAGATACCAACGGCGCGGGGCTGCAGTGCCTGAGCAACAGCTGTGCTCGCAGCACGGAGAGGAAGAAACGGCGAGCAGACAGGCTATTACAATTATTTCCGAAGAGTTTGGCAGGTCTTTTACTGGAGCACCAAACTTCCCTTTTGGCTCTGCCATTACTGCTGTGGCCCCACGGCTGCAGGACAGCACAAACAATGGCCCGGGTCCCATACTCCCTGTCACAGCGTGCCCACCCTCCCGCAACAATCCCTGCTGTGCTGGCACACAACAGCCACAACAGCAGGAAAAGGCCAATTTTCTTAACCTGAAGTGCCTTCCCAAAGTAAAGCGCTTCCTTGGGGCACAGATGAAGCAGAGAGAGAGAGAAAGTGAGAGGGAGGAATATGTTCTGGGGCTTCAATTACACCAAATGACTCCTTTCATGATGGTGGTGTGGGGGGGGGGGCGGTTACTGGACACAGCTGAAAAATAAAAGCCCAGATGTGCCTCCAGAAAAACAATAGCAACAATCAGCAGCGAGCAGCCACCCCTGGCTGCCGCCTCCCGGCATCCACCCCTGGCTGATGCTCCTACCTCCAGGCAGGGAGGGCCGGCTGCCGAACCCGCTCTCCGCAGCCAGCTCTCGCTCCGGCGTCCGGGCAGCACCAGGTACGCAGGCCCTTTCCGGCCAGCTGCCCAGCAAAGGGGAAATCACTGACCTTTCCACAGAGGTCCCCAGGGGGCCAGGCACTGTACAAAACACAGGAGGAAACGCCTCCTGTCCCAAAGGGAAAGCTAAAGCAGATAGAAGGAAGGCCAGAAAGGACACGGTGAGACTAAAAAGACTTTTGCAGATATTTTTGTAGGCCTTAGAATGGGTTTTAGGAATGTAAATGTTATGCTTTATGAGGGAGAAACTTTAGCCTAATAAGGTAAAATGAAATGTCGAAGGAAGAAGCAACAGAGGAAAGCGTTATGGTGTTTAATTCTGGCAGCTGGAAGCACAGACTGGCCCCGCTCCTGCTCCGATAGCTGCCAGGTAGCAACACCAGAGTAGGAGGAACCTTGTCTGCCCAGAGACAGAGTGCCACAATGGGCTTCATCAGCCTGTCACTTTTGTGTGAATGTGCTCTATATTAATGATCCGATGTCAAAAGAAGGGCTCTGCCCTGAGACTATATTTTCTTTGATGCCGAACTCCTGTTCCTGTTAAGGTTCTCACCTGCAGCTGCAAGGAGGCCTTTGCTTCTTCATAAAATACCCTCTGACACTCAGATGAGACTTATTACTAGATGGTCACCTATTAGTACTGCTTAATGCCCAAGCATTACACAGTGTTAATACTTGTCTCCTTCTGGTAGGTCACTTAAAAAAATTAAAAAATCTCCCTCCTATCAGTTTCTTTCAGGCAGTGTTTATCATGCACTGTTTCCATTTGTTTGGTTATGCTTCCTATCAAGCACTGTCCATGAAGTTTTTTCAAACCTGCTCCTTTGCAGTGCTGGCTCTGGGGAGCAGGCACCCTAACTCAGCTTGGCTCCCAGCTCATACCTGTGGCCAGCAGAAGCCCAAGTGCACTGTGGATGAACCCTGTTTCACTTGCACACAGGTGCCAGCTGAGGGGATAGAGGTGCAGGCAACTTTGCTTTCAGGAGAGGTTTGATGTTAATACCTGGTTTCTGGAATGCAACTGGATTGCAAAGGAGCTGAACTGAATCAGAGACCCTGACAGACCCTTCACCATTCACATCCCACATGGGGGACCAAACCTCTCCAACTCCAACCTTTCTGCTTTAACTAAAGCCTCCCTCATGCACATACACGCAGAAAGGGAAAGGGCGAGACCACATATCAGCCAGTCAGAAGATCTGCCGCAGTAAAGTAGAAAGCAGCGAAGGGACAACATCTCCAGTGCTCAGGCAGCCTTTCCAGCACAAACCACCTGCAGCTCAGGACCAGACCCTGCTCTCTCACAGGCAGCAAAACATGGCAAAATTTGTCCAAGGTGCTCAGAGCTAAAATTTACAGCTTCCTACATGTAGAGGAAAAGCCAGGTGCCCGTGGGGGTTTCTGGCTCTCTGGCCAACGTGGCTTTGCCTGCCCAAGACCTTGGAGAGGCAGAAGCTGGAGTCCCTCCTGCCCAGCTCAACCCCTGCCCTTCACACAACATTGCCCTGCCTGATACGTATCGCATACTCTGCTGACTGCGAATATAGGCCTATAAAGCTTTTATTACTGTGAATTTGGGGCAACTGCATTAGCTATGAGAAGGCTATACAGTTCAGCCTGTACAAGCAATAATAAAAATGTGATAGCAACCATCATTCTCACGCGCACTGCCAAGGCCTTGTTGTGTTCATCTATGCCCATATTAAGCCTTTCTCTACCTTCTCCCCTCTAAACACAGGCCTGATCCTGCAAAGTGCTAAACACCTTGCACACACAGTGACTTCAGGGAGAGTTTGTGGTGCTCGAAGCCTTATTAGCACAGGCTTTTTCTGTAGGGGGTGATGAGATCCCCAATGACATCAATCAGCACACCTTCATTAGAGTTAGAGGAGCTACGCTGATTTATGGTAGCTGAGGATCCAGCTCCACACTGCATAACCTTCAGTACATCAAACCCATGCTGAATTCTTTGTTCTCCACAGGACTGATTCTACAGCCCCATAAATGCTTCCCCTGTCCCTCTGTCTTTTTTGCAAACAGAGTTCCCCTCTCCATATATAACCCCTTTTCAATCAACAGGACCAGCGTGTCTGGCAAGACTGCTGTGTCAGGCCCGTTTTAGGAGACCCCAAGCTCCGTCACAGCTCAGGCATCCCTGTAGCTGGCTGTGGATTCCAGATTAAACACACAGGTTTATACATCTGCTGAGACCATGTTATTAACTCAGCCTTTTATGGTGCCCTTTGATGCCGTTAATTATTCTTTACTAGCTGTTAATTGTTTTTCCCCGGACATCTAGTTTTCCTCTAGTTTCCCTTCATCTAGAGTCCCTTCTTAGAAGAAAAGAGAAAAAAGCAAACAAAACCAAACCCCCAGTTTACCAGACGCAGCAGAATAAGCACTGCGGAGAGTCAGATCCAGCCCAAGCAGCTCGGACCCCCAAGCCCCCAGCCTCACGCAGCCCGAGCCTGGGTCTCCAGCCCCGGGGCTCTCTATGCCATACCTCTGCCTAGTTACACGCCAGGAAATTGCTCTGCTCTCCCCGCACGGTTTAAAAGGACAGTGAGGCCACTTCAGCACTGAGAAAAACAAGCTGCCTTTTAACCCAAGTCAAACGTGGGTTGAAAGCCAGTTAGCTCTTGCTTTCAGGTGATATCAGGCTGAGTTAAGAACCATCAGTTCAATGCAGAGTAGGCTCATTCTATGTGTCCAAAGCAGCATCTTATAACCACCCAGTCGGTAGAGGCACACTTGCCCCTGAAATGCAACAAGATGCAGCGCTACGGGGGCTCAGGATGATGCTTGTTTTCACAGGCAAGGAAGCACGAGGCCCATACCGCTAGGCAAAAGCGGGAAGAGGAGGTGACTAAGTACTAGAGAGGAAGAGGAAGGCTCTTACTTGCAGTCGTGCTTTTCGATTTCAAAGTGAGGGTTGAAGTTGAGGATGATCTTCTGGTTGGATTCAGGGGCGTAGATGACCCACTCGCAGTTCTGGTGGGAGGGGTAGTCATTGGGGTACCCCGGGGAGGTGATGTAACCGGCATCCTTGGAGTTCAGGCGGCCCCCGCACGGCTGAGCTGCAGAGAGACAGAAGGGAACAAGGCATCGAAACGGGTTCTGGGCATCGGCCGCGCACAGCTGGTCCCTCCGGGCCGCTGCTAGGGGTGGTCTGATAAAGGCCATTCTCCAGGCCGTTGACATCCGTTTGGTACTCTAATATTTCATATTAATCTCTGAGCAAGGGCAGTTATTCTACCCAACAAACCTACTCCTTTTCCCCTCCACCTTCTGCCACACTTACGTACTACATTTCACACAGACCAGAAAAGAGAAATAAACGCTTTCCCGAGGCAATTACAGAGCCATAAAGTAAGAGACAAGTTGATATCAGATCATCTGGAGCCGACTCATTTTATCCCTTCTTTAGCATCCTTTGCAAGCTGCTCTGTGGCAGTTTCCCACAGCTGCCTTGAGAGACACCAAAATTTGGACGCTTATGACCCTCAGTACAGCTGCAGGAGTGCAGAAAAATTTGCTCGTCCCCAGGAAGGAAACTGAGGCACGGCAGGGCTGATGGCAAGCCCAGGCCCACGGGCATGGCTGGTGGCAGAGGCGAGGACAGCCCTTCTCCTCTTGCTGTGCTCTCCCTCCCCAACCCCGCCTGCCCCCACCACCCCATCTGGCAGATCGGCCTCCCAAAACCTTTCAAGCTAACCCAGCCGTTGGAATTGCAGACGCGGATAATCAGCAGTGGTGGTTTTGTGGGGCTAGCCCACAAATGGCTGGCAATGGCTGCGTGGTGAACGGAGGAAGCACTCTCAGCTTTGGGTTAGAACAGGCCCTGGAGGGTGATTTCATCTTCAAAAAAACATTTAATCTCATGAACGCTGCAAATCAAATTTATTATTGCATTACTTGCTGGGAGGAAAATCTGCATCACAGGGTCAATTGATAACGCACTGCAAATCCCAACAAAGTCCCTTTCTCCACAGGGCCCCTACTGCGTGCCTCTCGCTGTCCCCCTCCCCTGCCACCGCCCCGTCCCAGCGCCACAGCCCCACGGGCTGTCACAGCTGCCCCCAGAAGACAACATTGCCTCCTCACACCCAGCAAAACGGACAAAAACCAGCAAAATGGGCAAAACCCACCAAAACCCTAAGCCCCCCCACAGGGCAGGCCGCCAGGAATGCAGGGTGACCCTAGTCCCCTGTTGCAAAAAGGCTTTCCCCTGCCTGACAATAAGCAATGGGGTACAACACGGGACGCAAACCCTCGTGGGTTGTCCCCCCTGCGGGGCTGTCCCCACAGCCTCCCCTCACTCCCGGAGGGCACGTGTCCCGCAGGAGGGTGCGGGTGGGCTTTCCCGGGGCCCAGATGCGCACACCTTGGGATGGGGCCCAAGGCACATCCCGTGCCCCCGGGGGAGCTGAGGCACAGGAGGAGCATCACCCTCGTGCAGGAGAGTAACCAGACGTCCCGCATCCCATCGGCTCTGCGGGCCGAGGGTGCCCGCGGTGCTCCCCACCGCCCCGGCCCCGAGGGATGTTCCTGTCCCTCCTGCAGCGGCACTCGCTGCAAAGCCCTGGGACCGCCCGGGAGAAGCAAGGCAGCGCCAAGACTCGTGTGGGCTTAACCCCACGCAGCGGGTCCAGCTCCGTCCCTCTGCCATGGGGTGCGCCAGGCCCCAGGGGTGTCCCCTGCCAGGCTGTCACGGGTCTGCCCGCTCTTGGTGGGGACATCCCAGCCCGCCCTCAAACTGCCCTCTTGCCGGAGCCAACACGAGCAGCAGGAGCGAGGCAGGACCCCTTGGCAGCACTGCTTCCTGGAAAAAAGCACTTTGAATAAACAACCTGCTGCCTGCACGCTGCCTGCATGCTGCCTGCAGAAAACGCACGTGCCCTGTGCGGGAACAAGGGCAACAGGAGGGCCCTTCGTGGGGGAGCGAGGCTTCCTTCGCCATGAAAAAGCACTGTCTCGGTTTCCCCCATATTTTTCATGCCCTCTAACACATTCATTCTTCAAAATAACTTTCTTCTCACGCACCCAAAGGCATCTCTGCAGCCTTCCCTTTTTTCTTAAAATAATCCTGTAAGTATCCTGAAAAATATGAGGGGAAAAATCACAACACCACCATGGAAGAGCTGAGAATACCAAGAAACATCTGGTTTTGTTCCACAGGAGAGCTTGCTCAACACACAAACATTTACAAACCTACGTTCTTGCACAAATCTCTTCTCTCAGCAAGGCATATTTGCCCACACACGTGTCTATGTGGGTTTGGGGGGGAGAGAGGGAGAAAGAGAGACCTTCACGTGGAAGGAAGAAATTCACGGACTTGTTGACATCAATGTACAAATAGACGTGTAATTCACACTTCACTCATGTACGCACTTTCACACCTTCTCATAAAAATTCACACCTCGTTTGCACACATGTCCACCCCCTCCAGCAAAGAGAAATATTCAAGCTGCAGATTATTTTTCTTGGAAAGGGCAAAGTCTCGAAGCAATGAAAATACAGTCAATCCTTCCACACCTCGTCATCCCCTCCCCGTCTCTCCAGCTCTCACACACATGCTACCCGCTAGGCTGATACCACCAACATCACCCACCACTCAGAAGCTGCTAGCCCCTTACTCACGCTGGATACTATGAATACTCTGTGAGCCCTTGCAACTCAACCAGCTGGAGGGGAACTGCAATGTGAACAGGGGTGTCAGGCTCCAGCTTGCTCCGGCTCTTCCCTGGCAAATGAACCCAGGAGCAGAAACCCAGGTTCACCCTGATCTCAAAACCTCTCCCTTGCCCCGTGAGGCCATCGCAGGTCAGCGGGACGGAGCTAAGGAAATCCATGGGCTTGATCCTGATTTCAGGCCAGCTTGGTGCCCAAGTTAAACTGCTGGTGCCGGCGAGGACAGCCTGAGTGAGAGGGGCTGGAGCCCAGCTCTCTGCAGCTGTGGTCTCTGCAGCAAAATGGGACAAGCAGGCGAAACCCCTGAGCGGACAGGAGCACCAGCCACATCCCTCAGGTGTTCGGATACCAACAGGAAAATTTCACCATCTTTCTGCAGCAGGGAAAGCCTTCCACCTGCAGGAAAGCTTACCTGTGCCTCTCAGAGGAACAGTTTTTGTCCTCTCATTCATCCCTCCCCAAGAAGGTCCAGAGAAATGAAGGGGGCTACTCCAGTACAGCGCTGCCTTGTCCATGCACAGCACCAAGCCATGTGGTGGGCAATGGCGTACCAGGGAACCCGGGGCTTTTTAGAGTTACCTGAAGAGGCAAAATGACTTTAGTATCTTTGTAATTGTTCTGTCGGGCTTTTTCTGTTTTGATTCACTGGTATCTAGCAGATAAACACCTGCAACAAAAAAATCTATCACTGTGCCCACTGACGGGCAAAAGGTTTGCCTCAGCACACATGCCAACCACTGGCTTTCTGTATAAGATCAGGCCTGTTTTGTACACAGTAGAGGGTCAAGCTTCTACATAAATGTGTCCTTTCAAACTGATGCATTGAATCCACGCAAAAATTTAAAAAAAAAAAAAAAAAAAAAAAAGTGAGTGGCACGGCTACTGCCTAGGCTGTATGCTTCGGAAGCAAGACGTGCTCCATAGCTAATGGGCTCTGGCAGCTTTTGCCAGCCCTGAATTCACTTAATAAAATTAAAATTAAATTCTGAAGTATAAGCCAAGACTGCCAGGTGCGTGGGACATCCCATTGCTCAGTAAGCAAAATGCAGGCGTTGAAAGCAAACTGCCAGCCCGCATGTCGGAGGGGCCAGTGGAGTGCTGTGCTGATGGCAAGGCCATGGGAGAGCAGCCGGACTCCTCAACGGAGGCTACAGAGGTCAGCGCTCCCCGGCAGTGTCGGAGCAGGCCGTGTTCAGGATGGGAAATCCCCAGATCCCTTCCTTTGTTAAGGCCCACCACATGACTTCCATTATCCCAGCAACCCTCTCCTTGCAGGACCACCCCAACAGGGGAACTACACCAAAGGACGACAACCAAGCCATAGAGATGGGAAAGGAAGACCTGGAGAAGCTCATGAGGGCAGACTCCTGCAAACGCCGCAGCGTATGGTGGGCAACTCCAAAGTTTCCCACGGAGATGGTATCAGCAGCTAAGCTCCTCACCCTTTGCGAGGGGCAGACCCCTCTTTCCCTGCCCTGACCTGCTGGAGACATCCAGGCTGACGAAGTCTCCCCCTGCCTCCCCTGGGCTGCAACGAGCAATCATCACTCAGGGGACCCCAAAATAACAGCCAGACCCCATCAACCTCCACCCACGCTTGGGGTTTTGCAGCTCTGCAGCTCATCAGCACACACTGCAACCTCAGGCCGGGAGCAGAGTGTTCTCCTACTTGAATTTCCTGCCGATTAAACCCCTCTGGATTTCCCTCACCCCAGGAGAGCAGGGCTCACTGTTATTGTTGGACCTTCAACACAGAAACTAAAGCCAACTCTGCCTGTAACAAAAATAATCATCACCAGAGAGGCCCATTTCACAACAAACACACATACTACAGCCTCTCAGAGCTTGTAGCATCCAGCAGAAAACTATCACACGTTTTGATCTGCTGGGTTCAGTTTACTTTGGGGATGTAATTTAGGGCTGTGCACAAAATTTAAGGCGTTCTTGTTGCCTCAGAGGCAAGCAGCAGCATCAGTGTCAGTGCTACTCGGAAAGAGCAGCCTTTGGGGCAACCCATGAGGGCAAAGGAGCAAGGGAGAGAGCTCCCGGGGGTCCCGCGGCAGAGGGATGCAGTGCCTGGCCTCATCTGTTCCTCGCCTGGGGCCCTCACAGCCGAGCTCCGCACTCTCATCCCACCACTGCAGGTTTCTATGTCCCGGGATTCGGCGCTGGGCAGAGGAGATTTACCCTGCCAACCCTCCGACAGCGCAGCTAAATACGAGTCCTGGCACACACGACCTACCGCTCTCAGAGCTGCTGAACTTGGCGCGAGCCCTGTGCAGCAAACCCCGCGTTTCAGTCCCGTTAGAGTCAAACAGCTCTTCAAGAAGAAGAGTTTTTCAAGGTCCACGTGCGTCCAAGCGCTTTGCCAAACCCTGGCATGGAGGGGAGAAACAGATCTCTTCTGCCACAGATTCATGACTATTAATGTTCATCCTGCCTCATTCCCCAGGCTCTGGCCCTGGGGGAGTCTGGGCATGGCTAACGTGGCAGGGGCTCTCACCCCAAACCGTACGACAACTTTCACATCAGGCAGGAACACAAATGCAAACTCTTGGATTTAAATGATACAGCTTAGCCACTGGCCAAGGAGAGAGAAATAGTGCAGAGGAAGCTAATATGATTAGATATTTTATCCCCAGTAGCATAGATCATTTTAGCAGAAGCGTGTTTGCTTTGGATTGTGAGATAAAGCTTCAAAGGCTTCCTGAACAAATTAATGGACAAACACACCCAAACAACACAAAGCACTTGCACATTTCATCCCAGAGCGGTACCCACATCCACGTCTTGGGATATCACACAACCCGGGAAAGTCCCCTGAACATTTCATTGAGGGCCTTTATCAGTTTAACAAAAATTTCACTTAAAAGTAGAGGCACAGCAAAGCAGAATTTAAAGACTGCTTTTGTGATCTGAACTAGGATTTTGTTTGATTCAAAGCGTCTCAAGCCTGTCACGAGACAGGCTCATAAAAACGCTGTCTGGGCTTAAGCAAGAAAGGAACACGCCAATCCATCAGTTGAGGAATGCAGCCATTTGACCACTTCCTAAGGCAACTGGGGAGGGATGCAATATATTCACTTTATAGCGCTGGACAGCAGTGAGGGGGGAACGCCAGAAGGCTCAGCAAATGGAACATTTTAGCTGTGAGCCTTTGCAAAAAGAGATCATTTAAAATTATTTTCAAATAAGAAGGGAGCGTTGGAGGGAGGAAGAGAGAGAAGGAGATTTGGAGATTTCTGATATCTGCACTTTCTTTGCCATGTTAATCCACAGAAGAATTAAGTAGAAACCTGAAGACCTACTCAAGCTTCACCATGGAAAATGAGAGGCCAAATCCTGCATGCAAATCCAGGTAATTTTCTTTGAAATCACTGGAGTTCAGCTGATTTCCACCCCTGTGGTTCTGGATAGCCGCTTTCCAGGGGCTGGCATTGCCTTGTACCACTTGAGTCAGTGGCAACCTTGACCTTTAAATGTTGCCACTTTGGGGTTTTGGTGTTTTTTCCCCCTCAAATCTTGTATCTTTGATGAGATCCTGGTTCTACATGGTGCCACCTCCACTAACTTTGTTATTTGTCATCTTATATCACAGGAAAATGCAATTCCAATAGGGCAACTGGCTTAATAGTGTTAGTCTTTATATAGATACGTGTGTACACAATTCTCCTGGCTTGCCTGCGAATGTAATCTGTGGGTCTGGAATTACAACTCCCGGCTACTCTGGTAATCATTCAAGAGAGCGCGTGAGTGTGTGCGTGCATGTGCAAGGGAGGGGAATAATTGCATACTGAACTTGCAGGGATCATGCCTGTTTCTCCTGCCTCTGTGTTAGGCTCCCAAGGGTTTGAAATCTCGTGGAAACACACTGCCGTCTCCCAGGAATAGGTGGCAGCTTCAGAAGACCTTCAAGCTGCAGATCAGGCAGTTTTGGGGGAAACCTCACCAGTACTGCAGGCAGGGAAACAGAGACTCGGGGAAGCTGGAAGGCTCAGAGCAGAGGCAGAAATAAAGCAAAGGCTTCCTGCCTGGCAGCCTGCCACCCTACCTGTGGGCTACACCAGCCAATAATAAGAGGATGAAACAATTTGCTGAGCCACCCCCATGAATGCTATCAATAACAGGCTGGTTCGAAGGCCATGGAGGAAAAGCAAGAGACTTTTCTAATTCCACACATTAAAGAGCGAGCCATGGATTCACCTAGGATTTCTGTCTAAAGAGCTTCAGGCCTGATGAAAGGTGTTCAATGCCTCCGAAATACTAATTAGTATTGTTATTACAACAATTCCAAGACAAAAAAAAGCGCCTATCTCATCTCTCATCTCCTGCACCCTCCCAGCTCCCTCACACCTTTCGAGCCCATCTGTCAGGGTCTGTTCTTCACAAAAACTGAATCCTGGCTTTCCCCACCAGGCAATGGCAGTTTATTCCTGCCTCTTCCCAAAGTGGCTGGCAGAGTCTCTCCGAATCCCACACCACCCCTGGCTCAGCCCTCCCTCCCAAGGGCCCTGTCGGAGCCGCAGAGCAAAACCCGGTGCCTCGGCAGGGGATGGGATGGGAAGGGAAGGGATGGGATGGGATGGGGTGGGAAGCAGCTCCTCCGGAGCCACCCGGGGAGAGACCCTGCCGCAGCTCCCTCCACGCACGCTGCCGAGCAGCAGCGGCTTCAGCCTTTATGACTGCTTGCTCAAATCCAGCTACTGCTGAGCCTCACTACTAGCGGCGAAGTTATTACACATTCTGGCGAGTGTCTTAAACACATTGTTTCCTGCTGAGCACATATTCAGCGGCCGAACAGAAAGAGAGGAAAGCAGGAGCGAGCCTGGGGGTGTGCATGAAGGAGAAAGTTGCCGAGGGACTCTGGGCGCAGGAGGGAGAGTGCGGGGAAGGGAAGGAGGCAGGAGTGTGTGCGTGGCAGGCAGCAAGGTAGGGGGACTGGAAGGGCTCTGTGTGTAAGAGAAAAGGTAGAGATTTGTGTGCTTGTGAAGAGAGAGGAGGAACCAGGGAGACAGTAAGTGTGTGCGTATGTGTCTATATACACAAGTGGTTGGGGTTTTCCTCCCTCCTCTCCCCACAGGCATCCCCTAAAAACCAGAGTCCAAAGGAACCTTTCAATAAAATGTAAGCAGAGTGAAAGGACAGCGTCCTTTTGGCTTCACCATGTTCCTAGGAGGGACGTAGAGAAAGGCAGGCATTCAAGCCCCACACAGACAGCAGTTCACAGCTAGGGGTGACCCACCAGAACAGCTGGGGCAGATGTCTTGCCTTTGTCTCAAATGCACGGGGAGAAAGGAGGGCAGGTTTCAAAGACCCGGAGCCCAGCACTTCATCTCTGGGGCCCATTTTCTTTGACTCATCAAGTATGAAGAGAGGGGGAGAAGCATTCAGACAGCAAGCCTCTGCAGCCATCCATCCCTGCAAGTAATACTTTGGGCTATTCTGCATGCCGAGTCACTGCTTGTACCCCTTTCCGCAATCTGTTTGGGAAGAGGCTGCCTCACCAAGGCTGCGGTCGGGGCCCCAGCCCCGCAGCGTTACCCTAGCTGTCCTCCTCCATGCAATCCACGGGCACCGCCTGCACGTAGAAAGGGTTACAGATCCGAGTTGTGATTTCGAGTGTTTGGCCCTGTGCCTGCCGACCTCATGCTGACAAACCTCTCCTCTGTGTCTGCGCTTGTGTCTTTTCACTGCACAGGCATCAAGCCTGGCTCAGGATCCGGCCTTCTGAGATTGCGATTTGGCTCAGGCAGGGAGAAGGCTGACCCTTTGATTCTGAGTATGATTAAAACCATGCTACTGTAGCGCTAAGCCGTGTGCAACACTGCTAGCAACAGCCCTGATTTATGTTGTTGCTAGTATTGCGGTTTCCACCAGGGTGTAGACAGGGATTTCGAAAATAGCCCAGCTACCTCTTTGTCTGTGTGTGTATTATAATTAGAAATGTGTCAAAGGGCTGTTACAGAGCGAGGGTAGAGCTGGAAACGTTCACAGCCCGCTTCTGCCCCCACCTCTGTGCCGACACCGTCAGCCCCAGCTTGGGTGTGTGCAGGCACATCAGCTCTCCACACTTCCCGGATTAGACAACTGTATTCCCGAGACCCCATGGGGACGCAGTGACGGTGACTTCACCGCACAATGGAGAGCAAGTTTAGCAGCTTCCAGTTTGCTCTCAGGCTGCTGCAATCTGCCCCCACCATCGTGGCTAAATGCCGACTTCTTCTATTTCGATTTCAGATAGGATCACGGGTCTCAGATATAGACGATTTATTTTCCTAGCACAGCTGGTCTGTCAGAGGTCATATAATTTGGCAGCAATCCCAGTGCTTAAAAATTAATTTTTCCTTATTAATACAACTGGGGGTCCCACAGGATAGGATCCCAGCCTTATCTGAACCTGACAGCTTCCTAAACCCCATGAAGGATGCTTTCTCCTCTCAGGCTATCTGCGATACAAGGCCACCATGTCCTGGAGCCCAGCGGCACTGGAGTTTTCTGCTAGGAAACCAACCTACCCGCCTGCCCGGAGCGGCACGCTGCTGGGACGGGGAGCGCTGCCTTCTCCGGCCCAGCAAAGCGGGTTGCTTTCTCATTTTAACCTTTTAAGTCGTGCACAAGGTACCAAACATAGAGTAAATACTGGGAAGGAGGCTGGGGGGGAGAAGGTGCAGGGCAGGGAGATGGGAAGCACCTCTGTAGAGCCCCCTGGGACCAGTATGCCTGCCTGTCGCTCCAGACACCACACACCATGATTTTTCTGTGGCAGGAAAGTTAGGAAAACAAAATGCAGCATCCTAACCTGGGTCAGAGCTCCCCACTGAGCTTGTATCAGTCGTTTTCAGTGATGCTCCTGACAACTGTCTGAATCCTAGGCTAAAAAAGCTTTTGTTCCCAGTAAGAGCCGAGTTAACAGCACAACGGGCAAAAGGCATTACACTCAACGCTTGCGTGGGTGTGTGTGTGCATTTTTGCATGTGTGTGGCCGTGTGCCTGCTTGGCAGCAATTTGTTTTGGTCCCCCTCCCCACCTTGCTACATCTCCTAAGTCATTACTAAAAATACTAGCTTTTAAGCAAACTATTTGGAAGGCTTCAAGAGTGAGCTTTGCTTGGAGCTGCATAAACATCGTCTGAACGGCTCAGTACTTGGGTCACTCAAATCTGATACTTTCTTACTTGATTGCTTTTTACGGGAAGATGAAAAACACAGAGTCATGCAGCCTTCAGATTTATCTTCCAGGGTCTCCCACCCACTCCCCTCCATGGTTATCTCAGGGTTTGCTTGGCTACATACAAATTGGCAGCTGCACTGTTTATCTCTTACTGTAGAAATATTGCATGAGGGTTTTTTCCATGTGGATTATCATATTATTGTCTATTAAAAACATCTCCCCTCTCTACTAACCTCCCTTAGGGAACCTTAAGAGGGATTTTCGTAATGGGGGAAGGCTTTCAGATACACCAGACTGAAACATAAATCCATCTACCTCCAGCATGTTTTTCTTACTAGGCTGGCTAATTTACTGGAGCTGAGCATAGCCCGATTCGCGTCCTTGGTTCCCCATACCTTTGCTCAGCCCCCCGTACCTTTTGCCCAGGTTCGCGTCCTGTTACCCCATACCTTTGCTCACTGGGCTAGCAATAAAGTCATTGGACTGGGTTTGCAGCACCACAACAACGTCTCAGCAAACAGCTGCTGGTGTCAGCCGCAGGGAGACAACTTCCTTGCTGGCTCCAACACCATGTGATGCTCTGCTTAGCCGGGAAAACCCCGCGTTCAAATAAACATTTCTTACAGCGACTGAATGGCCTCAGAGACATGGGTGGCTCATGAAACCCTTCCCAGCCAGAACTCCTGCTCCCGAGCCCGCTCAAGGCTAGCGGGAGGTGCAGGCACAGACACAGGCTCAGCAGCCACGGGGACCGCAGCCAGGCTGGCCAGTGCACCCTCAGGGGCGAGCCGCGGGTTACAGCCCGACCTGCTCAGCACAATGCCCGCTCCCGGAGAGCAGCCGCTGCCTCTGCAACAGGGACCATCTGAAGAGACTGTCGCACGCAGCCGGGGCCTCCCAGGACTTTGCCCTTTCTCTTCACCCCACCGAGTGCCTATTCATTTGTTTTCCTATTTGAACAAAAGATGGGATTTTTTTCTTTCCTTTCTAACCATAAGGAAGGAGGCGATGCCAACCGGCAACTGAACGTACACGGAGCGTGTTTGCCGGGAACGTCTGTGCTCTGCTGTTGCAAAGAGGGACTTTCTCAGGCAGCGGAGACTCCCCGCCTCCCTTTCCAAGGGGGAGCTGGTGGCCATGCCGCTTCGGGGCCGGGGCAGAGGCAGGCACCAACGCAGGCACACCGCGCCTTGCCACCCAACGCTGCCTGGCTCGGACCGCGGCTCCGGCCCCTGCGTCCCCGCGGGCTGCCTGAGGCACGTCCCGAGGCTCCGGCTGACGGGAAGGAAAACCCACAGCTCCGCAGCTGCTGGCTTGGCACCACCGTCCTGCCAGGCAGCTCCTGGGCTGCTGACTGCCGAAGGAGCCCCGAGAGAGCGGTGGACGGCTGGGTGAGGCATATCCTTTTCCTCCAGTGACTGCTCCAGGTGGAGACCCTGCTGCCCCCCGTTAGCCAGAGCCAAAGCCAGTGGCCGGGGAGCACACGGCCCAGCCTCAGCCCGCCCTTGACCCTCTCCTGTCCCCCAGCCGAAGCAACGGGAGCGCCGGGGCTTAATCCCAGTGCCTCCTGACAGCCCAGCCTAGCTTTTAAGCGAAGAGCAGAAAAACATACTCGCGCCCCAAAACCTGCCACGAACCCGCCAGGTCCCGGGACACCCCGGCCTTTCCAAAGTAAGTGCGGGTCCCGCACGTACCGCGGGCGGGCTTTCCCGGGGGGCTGCCCGGAGGGTGCCTCCAACGGGCGGGTGCCGCTAAGCCTCGCCTGCTCCCAGCGCCGCCCTGCGCGGCTCCCGGCTGCCTGCTCCCTGCCAGATGATTTTAATTGCTCACCTAAAGTTTCCCGAGATTGCAACCGGGCCCGGGGCCGCGGGCATCCGGATGCGGGTGTCCGGGATGCGGCTGGTCCCTGCCGCTTCCCCTCCCTTCCCCGTGCCCCCCCCCCCCCCCCCCAAACCAGCACGCAACTTTCCAAGGCGGCTCTGTCCCCTCGCCCCTTCACGCCGGGCGATGGGAGCTGCGCGCCTTGCTGGGGGGGCTGCGCCATCCCCGCCCCGCCACACGCACGACCCCCCCCAAAGCCCGTACTGCGAAGGCTGCGCGCCGCCGCCGATCCCTCGTTTATGCCCTATGCGATGCCCGAGGCCGGGCGAAGCCTCTGTGCGTGCGCCCGGGACCGCGCACGGGCACCCGAAACTTGGGCGGGCGGGGAGGGCTCCCTCGCCCACGCGCGGCCGGGGGCATCCCCCGCCCCGTGGGACGCCTTACCTGTCTCCGCCGTGCCTCCGGAGCCGGGCAAGCACAGCCCTAGAAATCCCCACGCGAGAAGAAACGTATCCATCCTTCGGAAGAGATCAAAAAAAACCCCGACACCCGAGGCTGCGGGGCCGGGCTTCGCCTCCCTGCCCCGGGCGCGCCGCGCCGCGCCCCGCGCGGGCGCCCCACTCGCGAGCGGGCACCCCACTCGGGGCTCAGCGGGGGGCGGCGGCGGCGGCGGCCTCCCCCGGGCCGGGGCTGCGGGGCGGGCGGTGCCGGCGGAGCGCCTCTCCCCTAGGGCGACCCGCGGGGCCGGCGCCTCGGCATCCCCCGGGGCGCGGCGGCTGCGGTGCGGGCTGGGGCGCCGTCTGCGCCTCCTCTCCCTCCCCGCCGGCGCCTCGCAGCCTTTTCAGGCAGGGCGGCATGTGGCTGTCAGCGCCGAGCGGCGGCGCCGCCCCCCGCGCCCCCCCGCGCCCCGCCCCGCGCCCGCGCACCGCCCCGCCGGGCCGCGCACCGCCCCGCCCCGCCCCGCCCCGCCGCGGCCGCGGGGAGACGCGGAGGCTCCGCGGAGGCTCCGCGGCGGCGGGGGACGGGCGCGGGGCCGCTCCGCGGGGCGCGGGGCCGGGCGCAGCCCCGGCTGCGCGGCGGCCCGGGTGCCGGCCGGCCCCTTCCCCGGGCGCTGCCGGCCTCGCGGCGCAGGCAGGAACCGCAGAACCCGACCGAAGTAATTGCAGAAGAGCAGGGCTGTGCGAAGGGAGGCACCCAGGAATTGTCAGATGGGGGAGCGTCAGGACAAGGATTGTCCCTGCTCGTGGGCTTCCGCCGCTGCCGGCCGAGACCAGAAGCGCCGTGCCTCGGCCAGGGCCGCCGTGCCACGGCGGGAAGCGGGAGCGGGCGGCGCGGGCTGCCTCGCTTCTGACCCCCGCCGTGCGGTGTGAAGGCTGGACACGGGACAAGCGCAGAACCTCTCGGGGCTGCGCCACGGTCGGCTTCCGCGCTCCCAACCGGTGTTCTCCGACATGCCCTTTAAAAACACCAGCCGAGAGCAGCGTTCGCGGAGTCGCCTCAAGCGTGCTCAGAAAGTTTGTTCGCCTTTGCCCCGAGAAGGCGAGGAGTCCCTGCCTGGGTCGGAACCGCCGGGCCCTTGCATTTCCTTGCCACTTAAATTCACAGACCACGACAGGCTTAAAAGCCGGTTCCTGGCAAACTGGGGCTAACTCACACCTTCGTTCTGTTTGAGAGGTGACATTTCAAAGCACACAAGTGAAAGGAGCCCCAAAACCCCGCACCAGAAAGCCACTTGAAAACAAATTCTTTATGTTGCCGATCAGTCCCTAGATTATAGATTCCAACTTCCAAATTGACAGTAGACAAAGGGACTAAAACTACATTACCTCAGGTTTTTTTAAGTTGGTAATTAGTGAAGAGATACTGGCATGTGGCAGAAGTGAGACACATCATTGTGTGGGTGAGAGGGAAAGTACAAACGTTTCACTGGTATTCGTTTAGGGTGATGAGACTAATTATTTTGTACTCTGCTGTCTATCAGTTATGGGTAGCATCACCAGCTCACGTCAATGAAATCACGATGCCAACCTGTTTGAGTGCATTCACACAACACGAACGCACCGAGTTCCTCCGAGGCCAACTGAAGTTCATTGACAGCAACAGATCTGGCCTGACAGATAGATCTGATATTTCAGCCGTTACCCTGAGGGCTGTAGCATCCCTCTTCCTTCTGTGTGTTTTGATACCTGATTTTGCATCTCCTGTAGCTCAAATGTGCTCCAACACCTGTTGAAGTCAAGGCAAAGCCAGCGGCAACTGCGTCTCCTGCCTTATTTATTGTATTTTGATGTAGAATTACGCAACTATTATTTACTACTTGCTTATAGTTAGACTACTATCAAGCTAGCAAAGTGTGATTTTTTGTGTGTATAAATAGCCCTCACAAACCATAACACAGATATCAGAGCGTAATATAAACCCACAGCATGATTCATTCCTCTCTTGAGATGTGCATGGAAAAGGAAGAGGTTACCAAGCCCTAATCAGAGATGGCCCCATCTCACACACCATACAGCACAGGGGCAGTTTTCCTCCCATTACATTCAGTCAGAGTTTCCCCTGGTTAAGGTCAACAGAAGAGTGCAAACACGACATTGAACTGCTATCAGCTCTGATCTGCTACTGAGTGAAGAGAAGATAACCCTAGGAAAGAAAATGCTGATGGGAAATGAAGTTACCTGCTGCTCCACAGAGGTTTCTCTCAGCTGCTTTTCAATAGCTCTCCACAAATCCAGCCCTGTGTTTAGTGTCAGATCTCAAGTCTCCTCTCCGCAACATGCTGCCGTCAGGAAAGGAAAGGCACAACTAAAATACCAGGCAGTGCTACTGCAGTTTCTACCGCTGCAGGTGTTTAGGACAGGATGACAACCAAAGTGGTGTCACCTGCTAGTCCAGCTCAGGTACAAGAGTCAAAAATACTTCTTCTGGGAGCATGTAAGACTCGGATCCTCTCTCAGGTTTGAAGGAACTGAGCACAAGGTGAAGCTATGCACCTTGAACTTACCTCTGCCCGTTTCCAGGGGCAGCTGCAGCTGCTGTGGGCGTTGCTCCTTGCCCCAGGCAAGGCCGGACCTCATCGGCTCTCCATGCCAGGGAAGTCCCGCTTCTACGAAAGCTCTCAGGGCTCTGCTCCTCCATTCAGTCCTCCTGTGGGTTTTTAAACCCACGAGTAAGCACTCGCCAAACCCATCGGGAACTGCAGCATTTTTCCATATCTGTATGTCAGAAACATCCATAAAACCTCACTGAAAATGAAACAATATGTAATTTAATGGTTCTGTAATATTTAACGTACCATCTGCATTAAATTTGGTTGAAGGAATTTTGCAGCCCAAGTGTTAGTCAGAGCTGTGATGCAGTGAAATTTCCCCCATCTCTCTCCTCCCCTCCAGCAGAAAGCCTTCGCCTTCTCAAACACTGTCTAGTTCCCCGCTGCCGACCCAAGGGCCCGTGCACCCAGGGTTTTCCCTGGCACTCTTCAGTTCTGCTCTTCTCTTCCCTCTAATTGCAGCTCCTTTTCAATGTTGGTCATACAGCCTCATTTATTTCCAATCACAGCTTCCTCTTTCTAAATGAGTCCTTCTCACCCCATGAACTGACCATCAGGAGGTGTCTGTAAAGCAGGAAACCCCCCAGCTTTTCCTTAGAGCCTTTCTCAATCCTGATTTAAAAGAAAATAAAATTAAAACCAAGGCGTCATGCATTCCTGTAACCTTCTCTGGGCTCCAGAGTAGCTGGACAAACAGGGTCTCTCCCCCAGTTTTATGTCAAAACATACTATTTCCAACGCAGGACTTGACAGCCTTCCAGAGAAAACACCACGGCAGGACTGAAACAGTGTTAGGAATGAGAGTGGGGAAAAATGATACCCGGCCTAGATAAAACCGTAAGTATTGTCAGTCAGCAGGAGAGCAGGGACTCAAACATTTTTGGCAGGAGACCCGAGGAGTGGGAGCGTGAGGCATGGGGGCAGACGGCATGGGTTGTCTCCCCAACTCCTCGTGGGAGCGCAGACTTCTCATTGCACTTTTCTTCCTCCAGACGGTGCTTTGAGATCCTCCGCTAAAAAGCTCTAAGTGCATCATATAAAATGTTTTTATTAGTCTATCAGGTGCATGATTATAAGATCTCATTTTATAGCCACAAATAGCCAATAATTACCTTAGCATCCCATTAGCCCTAGTCTTCAGCCAGACTATTTGCTCGGGAATTCGTCCATATTCAAAAAGCAGGCCAATACCCCAACTTGGAGAAAGCAGTTTGGCACATTGCATTCAAGCCCATAAACTTCCAGTGTAGAGGTGGCTTAATTAGCAAGCTGCCCAATTAATTTTTCATGGGGAGTGCCATGGCTGCTAATCTGCGGTTGAAAACAGGCTGCCGGGTGAGCCCGGGGGCTGCCCCTTCGGCTCTGCGGGTCCTGTGGCAGGTCAGCGCTCGCCCACCCTGTTACTGCCCATCCACCCCACTCCTGCCCACCCCGTTCCTGCCCATCCACCCCACTCCTGCCCACCCTGTTCCTGCCCATCCACCCCACTCCTGCCCACCCCGTTACTGCTCTCCTCCTCCTAACGTGTCCCCCCACCATTTTTCCAGCTGCCAGCTCGACTGCAGGGTGGCAGGGAGCTGCTTTCTCCCCCTGCCTCTCCTGCTCACAGATATTTCGTACAGGAGGAGCGTTGCTGGTGTGCAGAGGCTACTCCAGTGTTCACGCTGCCTGGCTGGCCCTGGGCGGCCACCGCAGGCCCTGGGCCAGTATGCCTTGCTGTGGTGCCAGGAGCTGGCAGAGGGCTGCGGGGAGAGGCGGGGAGCAGCACCAATGCAGGGTAAACGAGGGGAGTGTTGAGGCAGCCTGGAAAGGAGAAATGAAAAGAAGGGAGGAAAAAAACAGAGGAAAAAGGAGAGAAGAGCGGAGAAGGGAGGTGGTGAAAGAAACAAAGAGGCAGAACAAGGGGATGGGGGAAAATGAATAAATGGCAGAAAACAGGGAAGAGCATAGAGGAAGCAAACTAATGGAGTTAAAATCCATCATCGGATTAGCGGAGAGAGGGAGAGCGATTCCTCGCGGCTCGGGAGGTGCTCAGCCGCGGGAGGGATGCAGGCGTGCTGCTGGGGGCCTGCTCCGAGCAGCAGCCTGGGGGGGGGTCGGCGGTGCTGGCTGGGGGGAGGAAAGCCCCTGCATCTTCACAGTTAATAAAAAAAAGCTTTCAGACTTCAGCTGACTAAATTAGGCTGAATATAAAGGTGCTGTATTATTTCTCAATACGGCAGCGGTATGAAAGGAGGCAATGGGTTTCTTTTGAAGCAGCTGCTGTGTAATCCAGGGCTTTCAGGTGTACTTCAACCAAACGCTCTCCTGGTTTCAGCAGGTTAACTTCATTAAAGGCTCCATCTACCGCTTTAATGTTCACTGAAATCCCACTGGGTGGGTACATTAGGCAGAAATAACCCCCACAAGATGATTGCATACTGTTGTTTGGCACAGTGAATGCGCCTGGAAGGGGAAATGGAGGAGGGGAGGGGGGTCACACAGTGACCCAGGCTGGAGAGGACAGATCCTGGACCACTGTAACATGTCAACAGGCCTGGCCCTTCGCTGACGGCAGCAGAAGCCCCAAGCCTGCAGGGAGCCATCCCTCCCGACCCCATCTCCGCAAATAACCTGCCTGGTTCCTGCTTTGGTATCCTCCTTCTCCGCGCAGCCACTGGGGCTGGCCCCCAGCTTGCGAGGAAAGCACCAATCCCCCACAGCTTCTCCTCACCTGCAAAGAGGAGCCCACGGGGCTGTAAAGGCCGTCTGTCCCTCCAACACACCCTGGCAATTCTGTTGGCTTTGCTACTGAGGGCTTTGAATTGGGCTTGAGTTTCTTACCCCACTGTAACTGTGGGGTGCAGTTAAGACTCTTGAAAAATCAAATAACCTCTTGCTAGTGTAAGGTGACCCAAGCTCTGTGCGTTCATCTGCTAAAAGCACCCAAAATGGCCCACTGACCGTGGTCTCTGCAGGTCCCTACCCACAGAGCAGCATCCGGCCAGCTTCACGCTGGAGAAGCTCCAGTCGGACCACACTCCAGGTAGGGTCAACAGCAAATTTTCCACAGACTGAATTAGAGGGGCACATTTGTGGACCCCTACCCAGTTACAGTCACAAACCAAGGGCCTCATTTAAAGTTTGCTGAAGCTGGTGGGAGTTCATCCATCAACTTCACTGATATCTGGATGTGACCCAAGTGGCTGAGCCCTGCAAAGCCAGCATGACGTCTTTAACTGTAAGTGCTGCCATTGACTTCCGCTGGGCTGGCTTCCACGGTGTGTCATGCTCTGTAGTAAGTACTTACAGGGCTGCGTGCTCGCTGTTATAGAGGGCCACGCCAGCAATCTTATTAAAACACCTCCTTAAAAATACACAACTTCTTAAAC
Source organism: Mycteria americana (assembly GCF_035582795.1). Lineage (NCBI taxonomy): Eukaryota > Metazoa > Chordata > Aves > Ciconiiformes > Ciconiidae > Mycteria > Mycteria americana. The sequence continues at coordinate 14,994,882 of NC_134373.1, forward strand.
AAACAAGTCATTTAGACCCCCCTCGCCTGAAGCTTGTCAAACAAATTCTTAGGCCAGAAGCAATTTCTTTTTCCTTATAAACAAAATGCCATTACCATGCTTTGGCTTCTGGCTTGATAGATCCTGGCAAGAAAATGTGTGTGTATATTTTAAAGGGCTTCCTCCTTTGCTTATCATGCTTTAGCTTTTGACCTCTCCTCTCCCCCCGTGCCCAGGCGCATTCCGGGGTTGGCTCCCATGGTGGTACGTCGCACAGCCCTCCCAGCAACTGGGATTAGACACTCCCTCCAGCAGATAGCACATTCTTCTGGGGCACTGTCATGGGGGAAAGCCTTGAGCTATGAAAGGTTTTCTTTCCCTTTTAATCTTTTATTTTCTTTGATGTTCATTTTAAAATAAATTATTGTGCCTTTTTTGTATTACAGTACCTGGCTCTGCAAGGACTGGGATCCCTCTGCTGTCCAAACACAGAGTCAAAGACAGTTCTTGCCTCAAACAGTTTACAATCTGAAGAGACAAAGCAGACAAAACCCAAGAGCCAGATACAACATGGATGACAAGCCCGTGGATTACTTTTGCATTTAGTTAAGTTGTGAACTGTTGAGGGAGAGATTGCCATTTGACTATGCCTGTGCAATATCAGAGGTAGGAACTTTCTTCTGATGCTGCTGGCTACCCAGTTGTTTGGAGATGGGTTTTCAACACGGAGCACTTAGGTGAGGATGCCCCAGAAAGTCAGTGATTCCTAAGGGGCCCCTGCTTTTCACCTGATGTCACCAAGCATGTGTCAGTGACCCCAAAAACCAATCTCATAACAGAAAAAGCCAAGTATATTCTGCTAGTAAAAGACAGATGAGGACAGGAAAGGGAACAGATCTAGAGGATCCCAGCTGATAGCTGGAAGCAAGGCTGAGCTGTGCTTTAATCAATCATAGCCAAACACGCCTGCATTTTGAGAACGTTTCAAAGCATGTTTGGCACAGAACTTATGTACATGCTTACCTTCCTAAAAATTTCATAGTGATGCTATGATCTTGCTGGAGACAGCTCTGCTGGATGTATCAGGCTGAAGATTGTCTTCGTAATCCTCCCTTTGACATATGTGCACATCTCAAGTCAGACCTTGCATTTACACTGCTTCCTAGACAAGAAATCCATAATCTCAGAGGAGCTCTACCCTGCTTCCTTTCCCTTTCTGTGAACATTCTGAGTCACAGTCATCACCCTTTCCCTCTGGGGATGGGGCTGCATCCTTATCATTGCAGAGTATCTCTTTTTCCCAAGAGGTGTCTTCCCTCTCTCCCCAGGATCCTGCACACAGACCCCATTGATTTTTCAGTGTAACTTCTCATGGAAATCAATGGTGCTAAGGCTGCTTCACAGTCTATAGGATGGCACTGAGGCCCATGCCTCAAATACCTACACTGGATGGTCCTCCAGGGAACGGGGACCCGCAGAGCAATGGTGAGGAAGCTGCCCGTTTTTGGGCAGCACGTACGGCAGGGCAGCGTTTTCGCTCTTGGGCTCAGCTGCCTCCACAGGACATAAGGAGCATGCGGCCCTCCGCAAATTCAGGGTGTGCTTCTCAGGAGTTCAAACTTAGGGCTTAGCACCGAGAATTTGCTGAAGTAAAGAGATGCACTAGAATAACAACTATCAGGCACTCTGAAATGAGGGGTGGTTTTGTGGCCATGCAGCCGCAGATTAGGAGAATCGGTAGAGTCTTTTGGTCTTCCTGAGCCAGGCAAGTGATCCGGGACCCAACCCAGGGTAAGCCTGTGGGTAGTACTGGACCTTTATCATACTGTGTTTCGTTTCCATGTTAGCAAAATGGGACTGCTAATACCTTTTCTCTCCCACCCCTTGTCTGACTTCTCTGCTCCATTTTGAACTCCTGAATGGTCTCTCCCCGTGCGCAGCACAGTGGGTCCAGTGGCTACTGTAATACAAACAATCCTCAGTTGCAGGTTTTTCTTTTTCCTCCTCAGTGTGCTACATTTATCAGCATCAGCCACGAGCCCAGCACAGTCAGGCTTTCCCTTGCTCTCAGCACCTCAGAGCATTTGGGTTCGCGAATCTTGCTATTAATAATACATTGTGCAAAGTTGGTACAGAGCTCAAAGTTTTCCATGTGTGTGCTGGAGTTTGATTGTAACTATGGGTATCATTATCATCAAAGAGACTGAGGAATGGCAGCTTTTAGTTAAACAAATGGAAAGCTGTATTTAGTCTCTTTTGCCACATTGTGATAGGAAAGAATAAAGGCTTTTAAATATATTTTACAGCTGCCGTTTCTTAGGTTTTTCTGCCTTACAATAGTCTCCGTGGTTCTGACTGGGAAGTTGTTGCAAAAGCTTTTTGTTTTTAAGCCTCCTATTGAAATAATACATATTAATTGCCTCATTCCTGAGTTTTTTGTTGTGGTGGAAATTTTGGATGGGGGGGCGGAGGGACAGGCTGTAAAGCATCAACAGCTGAGAGGGGGTGCCCTGGGTGAGTAATGAGAGAGAGGGCTTAGGTGACACACTGCTAGCAGAGCGCGAAGAAGAAGCGTCTCCCTGGGAAGTGAGAAGACAATTGGCAGAGGAGCCTGGGGTTCTTTGGGAGGAGCAGGGCAGAGGCAGAGCTGGGAAGGGCGAGCCGAAAGTGCTCAGCAAGGAGGCCAGATGGGAGCAGGGACAATGCTAGAAAGGAGCAGCATAAGAGCATACTTTCTGAAGAGAAAAAAAGAGCTGGATTCGTCATACTGTGGACACCAAAAATGAATATCAATGAAGCGGTTAGCTCTGTGAGCAATGGGACAAATGAACACTGCTTTCCTAGAGGTGCTTAGCATGTGGTTGGATCCACGGGTGTATAATAAAGGTTTTTCCTGCCGTGAGGGCACTAACATGGTCTCTCTGTCCTATCTCCCCAGCTGTTTTCGCAAACCTTGCAGGAGATTTGTATTTCTGATGAAATTGCCCAATGGTTCAAAAGTTACTGTGGCAGCAGCAGAGAAACACATGGCCGTATACCATATATAAGCCTCTTCTTTTCCTTACAAACTTAAGCTAAAAGTATGTATGTATATCCTAATACTTGCAACACAGTGCTATCCCAAAGGGCTACAGGTAGTTTAGGAAAGCCATAGCGATTGCAATTACCTCCATTTTACATGACACAACGCAGGAGTTACTAGACCCATTCTGGGTAGAGCAGAGGCCCCCGTGCCCCTCACCACCACTCACCTCTCTCTTCTGTGCGCTAAGAAACATTTTGGCCTTTCACCTGCCAGTGCTGAAAAATATGGAGGCAGTGGCTTTCTCTTCAAAGTGCTCTAACACATTGGGACCGAAGGCGCCCAGGGAAGGCAACGTGAGCTCCCTCCTTCCCTTGGCTCAGTCCCACAGCACAGCCCCGGGTCCCGTGCGCACCAGGTCCTGGGTGGCCATCACCCAGAAGAGACCGGTTACAGTGCTGACGCCAAACAGAAGGTGAGCAGCAAAGAAGCCCCATCTGTTAAACACATGAAAGGTGAATTGATGGGAGTTCAAGCCAAGTACTGAAATGTAGCTGTGAATCTGACAGCTTTGTTCCAAAGAAACAAAGTCCCACTTTAAAATAAGTCCAAAAAATCCCATCCTGCTTCCATTGAAGTCAATGGCAAAATTCCCACTGGTTTAAGCAGGAATAGGATCAGGCCACTTCCAGACAGATTTACAGCCAACACATGCTGTAACGCTCGCATACTGCATGCGCTTACTTCTATTTCCAGCCATGTTAAAAAATTATAGCAAATGCCTATGGATTTGTGCATATGAGTTATTGTGCTGCTAATGAGAGGAAGAATTACCCGAACATGGTTTAGATGGTCATCCGTTGCCAACACAGATGAAATTGCTGGGTCATTCACTGGCTTCGTATCACTGTTCATCCCATTAGCATTTCCATTAGAATTATTGCAAAATGTAACTCAATTTCTCTTTTTTTGGCAGATGTGGGGAGGGACACAGGCTGTGTTTGCAATTAGAGCTGCTAAGGAATTGGAACCGAAGCCCTAGGCACACTCTTGTCCCACACTGCAGCCACTAACGGGACATTCCTCTGCCAGGACCACTTCTGCTTGACCGGGGGAGTGGGAGAGGTTCTAGGTAGTGAAACAAAACAAAACGACATCTTACAGCTGAAGGCCTCTACACATAACGCATGCATGCTCATGCACTAGAAAGCTTTGCCTAATTCATTCCCACATGCTCCTTGCTTTGGGCAGCTGAGTCCGTCCCTCTTAAATGTTAAGAAGTTTGCAGTCTAAACCCCACACAGATCTTGTTTTTCAAAAGTGCTGCCAAGAGCCAGCAGCCAGTGGGCTCCCCAGAAGCTGCTGTTTGCCAGTCCCTTCGGGAACTAGGCCCCGTGTTCTTCGCAGCTATCATTACCAAAAAAAAGAAGAAAATCATCTCATGGCCGAAGCCTCCCTCCCCTCACTCCTCCCACTTGGAAAAAACCCCATCTATTGTTTTCCTGTAATTGATCAAGCATAAACATGCAGCTCTACAGTTTTACGACTAATCACTCTACTTCTAAGACACGTGTTCGCAGCTCTGCAAGGCACCAGCTGCTGTCATTCCAATGGATATTAATTTATATTGTCTCCCGCTCCCGTCCTCCCTGCGCCGACACACAAAGGGAGTGGGGTGGCGGCGGGAGCTTTAGATGAAGACATCTGCTTGAAAGGCAGACAGTAGCCGTGCTGCCGAGATTGCACCTGGACTTTCACTGGAAAATCAGACACACCAGTTGCTTCCTGGCTCTCCAGGCTTCAGTACACACACAGGGTTTTGACTACCATTATTTACTTATTTACCTCACTCCAAGGGAAATGAAATGTCGGGACAGAGGGAGGGAGGCAGATTTCAGGAGTAGAACCGAGCTGACTGAAATGAAATATCACAGACGTGCGGTGAGGTGCAGGGAGGGGTGTGGAGGAGGAAGAGGAAAGCTGGAGCCTCTAATTTTGCCCCCTAAAAAGGTTCTCTCATGATGGTTGGCTACGCCCAGCTCCTCTCCAGGGAGGCTGGCAGCTGCCCGGGCTTGCGTGCAGGCTGATCCCAGCCACCTGCAGCCTTGGGAGGAGGAGGTGGAGGACAAGAGGACTTGTTGGTTGTCCCTCTGTGAGATGCCACAGAGAAAGAGCGAGCACGACCCCGGTAGCTTGAGCCTCTGACTCCCCCGGCAGCATACAAAGCTGGTCTCGCCCTCATCCCGCCCGGCCAGCTCCCAGTAACTGAGCTTAAAAGCATCGCAGACAAATCTGCAGGCTCTCCCCACCGGCGGTGTGACAGCCACAGCCCTGCATGCAGTGGGCACGCGGGAGGCTCACAACCCCCCACGGAGCCTGCCACAGCCCTCCTCTGGGACTGCCACAAGCCTCTTCCCTTCAGCCGGCACCCCGGGGAAAGTCCTGTGCACAGGGACATGCAGGGACTAACGTGCTCTGGTAGAACAGCCTGTTCTGCTAAAGCGTTCAGATACCATCTCCCAGATAAAACAAAGCTGAGGGCTTGACTATAGGGGATATGAAAAATTTCTTTCTCCTAAGAGCAGGGCTGTTTCCCAATCCCTTCGGGTTCGCTAATCAAATACCAACGTGACTGGGGTCACATTACATTATGGCTGTCAGCTCTACGCGCATACTGTATTTTTCAGGTCTTGTCCCGGGCTGCTGTGTTGTGTTGCTGTTTCACCCCCAGAGGCAGCACTAGAAGACTTTTCCGTATTGCTTGCCTTGTGGTTTTGCTTGGAAGCCCTGCTCCAGGCTTGGACCCTGTGCTGCCACATCCCATGCAAATGACTAGAGAAAAGTTTACTAAGCAAAGCAGCTGGTTAAGCAGTTGCTCTGTGGGATTTAATTACACTAGTAAAGAGCTGAGGGATGGTAACGTGCAGTTCAGATGTGAGGTGCTGTTTGCCCATGTTTCCTGCAGCAATTTTTCAAAATAAAGAACTAGGCTCAAACTGGGGACGTATTTCACTCTTTTTAAGACATAGATGGGCATGAAGTTTTGGGATTCTTTTCTATAATGTCTGAGCTAGCAGGGTTCCTGAGACAAATCTAAAAATCCTTTCTTGTTATTGCATTACATGCCTGAATTCCCACTGCTGTATACCACATGAAGTCACTTACCCTCTGCGAGTGGGTATAAAATATTGCTTCTGGTGGAGAATTCATATCTAGGCATGTTTTATTTTGCTTTTTGCCCAAGGTAAATGAGAATGTGGGTGCAGGCTGGGGAGGGCATCTTTCTTCCCTGGTTTTTTCATTAGCTTAAGCTGAACCTATTGATTCTTTTGGTAATCGCCTCAGAGCCTGTAGTTATGGGAAGGTGACACAAACATCTCTTTTTGCTCTGCAAAATTTTCCCTGTTCTCTGAGCTCACGGTTTCACTCCTCTACTCTCCCCGCAGATCTCCAGAGAGCTTTGCTTCCCCAGGGATGCGCAGGTCGCAGGGCACCAGCCGTGTGAAATATTAGTGCTCCCTCTACACGTACACTCTTGAATAAGTCAAGATATTTTGGGACAGAAATGTTATTTTTAGCATCCCTGTCCCTCTGCCGCAGCCACTGTGAGGAAGAAGCTGAGGAGCACTGACCGTTGTGCCATTAGGCAGTTTTGACTGACTAGTCCCGCTAAAATATATGACTCCTCAAAGATGACGTTGGGAAGTAATACATTTTAACAGACGCTCGCCACCCCCTTCTTTTCTATAAACAGAGATGACATCTCGAAGGGGCAGGCTGCAGATGGTATTGTTTGTCTCTTAGCGACACACATATCCCAGGTTGAAGTTTCATGGGGAATTGTACCCAGGCCACTGGTAAGTCAATATCTCTGAAGTATGTCCATTTAAAGGGCTGCTTTCTAGCTGCACTCTTAGGCAGAGACCTAAGGTCTCGAGGCAGATCAGGGAAGAGTCATATCTTACGGTCTCATGTTCCCCAAAACTCTTCTGCTGGATTTCCCAGTCCATTACCCACGCTTTCTGTCAAGGTTGTCCAGATTCCTAGGAGCTCTGAGCCAGATGATATTGGGATGATTTACTGAGGGTGTGAGATGACAAAGAGACTGTGGCAAACATTTCCTTGTGGCCTTGGCCGCTCAGATAGCTTGGAAAGGGCTTGGGGAGTGAGAGAGGCTATGAAGCATGCACAGCAGAAACTTCCACTGCCCCAGCCTATTCCACACTGTGTCCACACGGAAATCCTCACAGAGCACACATGCATCAAAGGGAGAAGCAGGGGGTTTTTTTTGGTATTAGATAAACTTTTAGATGTAACCTGGGATCAAAATCTCAGGGCTTGCCCACACATTGATCTGTATACTGCACCTATGCAATACAACTCTGCGTAAAGACCTGTATTTGAAATAACAGCTGCTTTGTGGGTTTTTTGTTTTCTTTTTCCTTTCTTACCCTGCTCCTCGGAATGCCAGTGATTTCTGTGTGCAGCCAGTGCTCCCCTCTACACAGGAGACAAGAAGGGTTTCTCTCTCTTGCAAGGGTTAATTGTGTTGTGTTTGTAAAAATCTTGGAGAGCTCCAGTCTCCGAGTGCCAAGTCGTCTCCTGCTTGCTCTTGCTTCCAAGTATTACGATTCTATGGGCCAAATATGAGTTACTTTTACACATACTGTAGCTCAGTCCAAGGGAGAGTAAGGGTGCAGCTCAGATCTCCAAGCCCTTTCTATACACACATGGTGCCTTTCTATACACACATGGCACACCCTGGGGCTCTCCGCAGAAGGGACTCGCATAGGTCAAACTATTGGGGTGTCAGGGCTTTGGGGCTGCCTGTCTTGGGAAGGCACAGAACAGCTGTAAGATGGCTACGCCAAACACTTTATCCAGCCTCCATCCAGGACCATCAGTTAATTACAGGATCACCAGTTGCTGGCACCACTGAGGAGAACCGTCCCTTGAAATGCAGCCAATTCCCCGCGGCCGCCCACCACAGAGGTGAAGGGGGACAGCTCGACCCTCTGGGGACAGGAAAACCCCCAAGTGCCCATGACTATGACCAGACTATGCAAGTGCCCAGGAAAGGTGGAACTGGAAAACGATCCCCTCTGCCCTGCCGTCCCTCCCCTGCCTCCCTGCTGCCGCCAGCGCTTTGGCACCTCTCCACTTGCGCCACGGCAAGAGGGGTGACAAGGGGATACAAGGAGCCTCTTTCCCCAGCTTGTCACAGGAGATGCAGATGAATAAGAGGCAGGAGTAGAGGGACGCACTGTGGTGCCTGGCACTGGGGGGCTCAGGGGGGACAGGGCCCTGCCGGAGCCAGCGGAGGCTGGGGGGGCAGGACCTGCTGGGGAGGCCCCCATCTTGCTCCCTAGACAGGGGTGAAGGGCTGGGGAAAAGAGTGGAGGGCTGGGAGGGGGCCAGGCATGACGCTGCGGCGGCAACCTCCTTCTCCTAGTTGGTTTTCAACCATGTTAGCAGCCCGCACGCTTGACCCCGGCTGATCAAAGCCTCAATAGGACATCGCCCTCATCCTCCTGCCCTGCCACAGCCAGCGGGGGCATGAGTTATTCCTCTTTTGTGCGTGAGGCCCTCCTCCTGGGGACCTTGTCTTCCCTCTAATCAAATAATCAGATGCGTTTATTGTTGTGGAAATCATGCCCGCCCGTGAAATGCCTGACCAGCAGCAGCTTCCTGGCTTTGTCGGCAGCCGGGCGGCCTGGATCCCACCCCTCCTCTGGTGTGGCGAGGCCGGGGCCCGGCCCGGGTAGAGAAACACCGGGGATTCTCTCTTCACAACCCACCTTTGCAAGGGGAGAAAACCGGCCACATCCCAAGAGGAGGTTTGCACTTGGAGAAGATACCACGTCTCTGGGACACACGCGTGAGGGAGAGGCTGGCCACAACTATGGTGCTTCCCCTGCCTCCACAGAAGCTGGCTGAGGAGCCTGGAGGCCCTCCTTGTCCAGCCACGGTGGCCGTGGGGCATGACGTGCCAGCCCGTCCCACCTGGCTTTCCCCCGGAGGCGGAGGGAAGCTGGCCGGGAGCTCTGCCCGCTCGCTGCCAGCGAGGCAGGCCGGCCCCGTGCCCGCGCCCGCGGGGCGGCAGCTCTGCCCGGGGCCCTCGTGGGAGCAGCCGCCTCTGCTGCTCTCGCCCCTTCGCTGCCAGCGGGCCCCGCGAGTGCCGGACCAAGAGCAGCCGCGCACCGCGGCCGGGCCCGGCGGTGCCTCCTCACCCGCCTGCAGCCCCGGCTCGGGGGACGCACGGCTGCCGGGACCTGCTGCTAAACTGTCTCATTTCACGGGCTCTCCAGCTCAGCCGACAACGTGCTTAATTCGTCTGCTAACCCCCCTGCCCTCGGACACATGTTCTATAATGCATATTTTTTTCCTCTGATCCCATATCCTGTTAGGAAAAGAAATGTCCTGACTGCACAGCACCAGCCTGAGTTTTTTGGGTGTGTTTTTTTTTTTTTTTTTGTCCGGTTCTTTTCCTGTGTTTACACTGCCACAGCGCAGCATTTATTAATCTGAGGATAAGGACAACTTAAAACACCTTAGCTTGAGAAGGCTCACAGCAGGGGCAAAAGTAAACCGAGCCCACACCCTGCTTAACCACGAGCCAGCGCTGGCCCGACGCGCTGCGCAGCCCCCGCAGCCCCGCCGCCCTCCCCTGCGCACAGACCCTCTCGGGTGCGGCAGGGACTGCGCGTTTGGTTGCCTGCAGCTGAATCACCGTATCTGGAGCCTTCCTGCCTTGTACCGGGACGCACGCAACGCGCCTGTCTCTGCTCGGCGTTTGTTGGGCCTATTTTATGTTTTCGCACCGACCGGCGTTCTGGCTTGTGAGCCAAGGCTCTGACTACAGGCGATGTGGGGAGAAGGGCAAGATAGAGGCGAAAGGAGCAGAGTGAACTGATTGGAAGTGGGGTTTTTTAAATAAATAAAGGATTTCTTAAAAATAAAACGGCTTAGCAAATTAAAGCAGACAAGCAGGTTACTTGGCAGCTAGAGGACAAACCTGAACATCCTGGGTACACGAAGCATCAAAGAGTTCCCCAAAGCAGAGGGCCCTGAGGGCTGCCCTGTGGGTTTGGTACCCAGACCCGGCCCCGGCAAGGCCGTTTGCAAAGCGTGATTTCATTCCTGCTCCTGGGAGCACGGGGAGAAGCACGCATGCCCAGGGCAGCGCTGCGCCCAGGCTCTCCCGGGATGGGGCGGCTGATGGGCGTATTGTTGGCTCTCTACACCTAAAGCACAAACCCAGCTGGACTCAACCTCATTGAAGTCAGTGGGAGAACAAGTGCCTCTTGTTCAGCATAAACATCCAAGAGGAGACATGTAACCAAACAGCCAAAACAAGACGCACTTCTTGAAACACTGCCCCAAACCCTGCCCGTGCCAGGCCAGGGCTCCCATTGTTCTCCCAGAGCCCGCAGGGCCAGGCAGGGCCTGACACTCAGCTGGCAGACGGGCTCCTCTCCCGCCTCTGGGGCCCAGGGAGCACCGGCCAAATGTCACTGCTGCTGGCCAGACCCGTGACTGATACAAACCATGTTTCAGGGCGACTTGAATCATTTGCTGGCATCGCTGAGCCGGCCCCGGCCAGGGGAACAAAAAAGTCCTACAGAAAAACCACCATGATAGAGCCCCTGCCGTGACAACGACCACCCCGGCCATGCTCTGGGACCTGCTGCTCTGGTCGCCACCTCGCTGTCCCCTCTACCCCTCACGCAAGAATCTTTGGGCAGCGGCCGTCCTAAGCCGAGGAAGCCCAGGTAGGCGTGAAGCTCAGCGTGCCCTGCACAGCTGGGCCCACGACCACACCGTCTCCCCCGGCGCCCCACGTCCCCAGGCCATCGAGGGGATGTGTGTGTTACCCCAGTGTGCGAGGGGGAGAGGGGTCCCAGGGCTCCCTGGTGCCTCCACACATAAGTCATCCCAGGAAGGGGAAAAGCCACAACCTAAGTGAAGCCTCACGATTTCCCCTGTTTTCCCAATGCTAAACACAGAAGAAAATCCACAGGCAAGAGCCTCAGGAATTCAAACTTGGTGAATGCTGCCTCTGCTCTCAGGAAACTTGGCCAGAAGTAAACGTGCAGAGGAATGTAACCGTTGCAGAAGATGGTGCTTGGCTTTTCAAATCCAAACCCCTAAATACATCGCGCTTTGGCTGTGATTTAGCGTTCTTGCTTTTCTTTTCCTTTTCTGTTTTGTAGCAACGGCAGTCTAACCACCCTCCAACCCATCCTCACCCCCCAGCCTCGTTCCCATCACCGCTCTATCCACTCTGTTGTGCCTCAAAGCAATTTGGGGGACTGAGCTGGGAAATGATCCATGTTAAAAACAGCCCAGCGAAGAAAAAACAAGTCAGTCTTTTTTTTCAATAGCAGCTCAGTTACCTTTGTCCTCTCACAGCAATGAAAATCCCTACAATTGGGGAAGAAAGGACATGGGGGATGGGGTGGGACCAAGTGCGAGGAGGGAGGGATGGGGCAGGAGGGGAAGACTGGCAGCACTACTGTGTTAAATGCACATGGGACTGAGGCCTCACCGTCCTCTTGTTATATATAAAGAAAAATGACTGGCCTGGAGGTCTTACTTCTAACGGAGGGGAGAGAGGGACAAGGAAGGAGGGAAGCAAGGAGAGACATTCTCCATGGTAAAGAGGATGTGTGCATGTGCCTCTGTGAACAGCCCCAGAAACACCCTTCTTGTACCTAACGCTCCCCTAACTGAATTAGTGTGATTGATTTGACCAAACCTGAACGCAGATCTGGCAACAGGACGTGCTAAGAGTGCCTTTGATTTCCTCTGCTTGCTGAAATATTCAGCAGGCTGTCAGGCTGCTTAACATAACCTTAGAGCAGCCTCACGATTGCTCTAACTTACGCTCTGGTTCCAATCTCCCTAGGCGCGCCACCTGCCCTTCCCACCCTGGGCAGGCCAGCGAGCGCACTGCCGCTGCGCCACGGCCCGGTGCCTGCCCGGGAGCGCTCACCCCCTGCAGCAACCCTGGCAAATCCTTTCCACAGCCGGGGCAGGAACCCCCTGCAAACTCAGCCCACCTCTGCAAACTGTCACTTACAGCGGTGCAGGTGCTGGAGCGATGCGGGGCATGTGGAAACGCTGCTCTGCCTGAAAACTTCCTCCTACTTTGCCGTGCGCGGCTCAGTCCCGGTTGTTCTGTACTTCCATCCACTCGTGAACTAGGAGGTCACCATTTTGACCACTTTTCTCATGTGCGTACGTTGCTGTAACTACCGACTCTCCTTTGGAGAGAGGGAATGGCTAGAAATAAGTTGGAAAAGTAAACTGGCTTTTAGATCAAAAGCACCAATACCTAAGTATATATGCGTGTATGTATGTGCATATATATACCTAGCAGGAGGGGAAAAGGGAAGGAAGGAGGAAGGGAGCGCTGGTTTATTTACTTTTATTTACTTATAAACTAGTTTCTTCATATTTGCTCTATTTTTTATTCTCTTTTCATTCCTAGAAAAATTATGGCAGATGAAGCCTCTTAAAATCGTAGCTCACTGGTTTGAAAATCTAGGCTGCAATTTTTTATCTTTTTTTTTTTTTTGTACTCTGGATTGAAGGATGTGATGTATGAAAACTCCAATTTAACAGAGCCTAGAGATTAAATCACATTGCGTAGGTAAGGTTTTGGCAGAGAAGCAGATGCTGCTTCCTAACCAGTACCAAGAATTCGGAGAAGAATGGGGTAGGTTTTAATGTAAGTTTACTTTTCTTGTAATGAATTTTAATGACAGCTTTCACGACTGCTTCTGTGATTCGTAAGAGAAAATTAAAAACCTACACCTTGAAACTTACACGACAATGCTGCTAACATCTTGCAGCTTCTGGCATTATCTTGGAGAACCTTTCAGTCCTGTTTCTATGCCACATTGTTTTCCTCACAAAATGTATTTTAAATATAAAACATGGAATGTTCATTGCTTCTTTATATCATTTTTATTCATTATCTGCTGGAGGCAAAGGGCACAGTTTTATATAGAATCCTCACTGAATGTCTTATTTTGCAATTTTACTCTACTGTACATATTTCCCAATAAATTATTTTCTTTCAGATGCAGATATTCTTCTGGAAAAGCGAAGCAGGGCTGTTTCCTCTGCACTGAGTTTTTTTTGCCGTGAGCAGAGCCAGCTCATCTGGCTTGGGTTAGTTTGTCAGGCATATTTTGGGAACGGTTTGAGAATTAATTCTGTTTTAAAGACTATAATCACCTTTTTGACCCCTGAAACCTGTTCAGGATTTTTGTGCCAGGCCAGCAATAAAACAGCTTTTGCGCACGCCAAAGGCTTGTTCTAGACAAGCAAAAAGACGGTGGAGATAAACTCTGTGTCTTTCTTGCAATCTATACCCACAAAGGAACTGACTCAAAAGTGGCTGCAACTTGTCCCTGTCTGTAACGACACAGCCCCAGCCTGCCCTGCGGGGGAATGCCAGCCCGGGGGGCCGCATGCTTTGACTCTGTATCGCTTTCAGGTGCCAGTAAAACTCTTGGTGTTGGTTACCTACGCTCACAGATGGCTCAAGGCTTCTCAGCAGTGAAGGCAAAAGTTGTGTTTGAAGGTCAACGTGGCTTTGAGGATGTCAGAGATCAGGGGGAACCGGGGATGAAAGAGGCAGTTAGGGAAGGGGACTTCATGGTGTCAGTGGTACCCAGGGAGGTGAAGAGAGGCGTGTGGGGAGCGGGCCGTGAGATTTGGGTGGCAAGACGCGAGCTAGGGGAGGGGGCGGTGATGGGTGAGGGGTGTCTCTCTCTCCCCATGCTGGTTGATGGGTTTCCTCACAATTCCTACTTGCCCTTCTGCTTCCTCCCTCAGGCACGAGTAGCTTTGTGCTGCAACAGGTCCCGAATCCGGGCTCAGTGGAGGGGTGTCACAAGCCTGGGATGCAAAATGGAAGTTGGGGAGCAGCAGTCAGTGTATCAGAAAGTGCCACCTTACTTGTTGGTACGTGAACTTCACACATCGGGGACAATCCCCTCTTCTCTCCACCACGTTCAGGGCTGACACCCCCCCCCCACCTTCCCCTTCCCAACCTATTTTAATTTCTCATCCCTTTTCCTTTGCTCTGGTTGCCTCTCCCTGTCATTTCCCACTCTGCCCCCCTCACTTCTCCCTCCCGATTCCCAGAGCAATCCTGTCTCTCCGGTTGCCAGGATCAGGCACTCCCTTCCAGCCCACGGGGAAAAACAGCGGCAGAGCTGCCCTCCCCGGAGCAGATCCCGTGCTTGGGAAGTAGGATCCCTTCTCAGTCTCATTTGTTTCCACGCTTTCCCAAGCCATGCCTCTGCACCTTCTCTGCAGGGACAAGCGCACCAAGCGTAGGGACCCTGAGCAACTTCCTCAGGAAGCCTCCAGAACCTTTAAGCCGGAGGCCTCTGGGGCTTATTAAAAGCCCCGAATGCCTTCTGGGAGGCTGCAGGAGCAGCCCAGCTCCACGCCAATCCTGATAATGGCATTTTGCTTCCCAAACGCCTCCCAAGTAGCGCAGCTGCCACGGTCCTCGCCCCTGAGAGGCTGCTACGCTCTGCCCTCGGGTAGTGCTCAACTGCTGCCGCACTGCAGCAGGTCACTGCATTTCTGCCGGGGTGAGTAACCCAGCCCTGAGACCCTCGTGGGCAAAGGCACTACATCCCACGCTGCTTACAGCAGAACACAGGGCTCATGAGGGTGTGGTCCGGTTCATTAACATTAATTAACAGTCAAATGGCTCCACATCCTTCTTTATGCAGACGCGGCAGTGACTGCAAAACAGATCTTAACCTGAGCCCAGGTCCCAGGGAAGTGAGTGCTGCCGTGGGGAAGCCATAGGAGACAATGGCCAAGGCCGAAGGAGCACCTTCTGAAACCGCGGTCACCGAGTTTCCAGCTTTTAATACGCTCCTAGGTTGTCTTTTGCCACTCTTTGTACAACTTCAGCAGCAGAAGAAACCGAGATATCAGTGTTTCATTTGTCCAGTTTTTAGCTATGAGGGCAAGTTACGACCCGATAACTTTTAAAATTGGCATCTACATGAATTATAATTTAATACATGCTAAAATTGACCCAGAGTTGCCCATGAACTGTCTTGGCCGTAAATACCAAGATCTGCATTCCAAATGTTTTGGAGTGCAGTACACATTTATTTTTACTGAACCATTACTGCAACTTCTGCTGTATCTTGTGTTGTAAACCTTCTGCACTTTTCTGTCCTGTTTTGTTCTTTTACTCTTTCCTTTTCCTTTGTAGTAAAACAAAATTTTCATCACAGAAGGGCTACATTCTTCCTTCTCCATGTTCTAGTGACTTTTCATTTAAATATCTGCTATTTTGAAAATTACTTCATCTAACATAACACTCTTGCCTGAATCTCAGTGTGCTCTGCAACCCATAGCTCCAATCCTACAAAGATTTATGCTTGCGCATAATCTGGAGTATGAAAAGTAGTGTCATCAGCTTCAGTGAAATGACCCACGTACCTCAAGTTAAGTACCTGCGTAAAACTTTCAAGGAGTCCTAAATCTCTGGCAAGATAGTGCTGCAGCCATCTCGCTGAAATACAGCCTCAGCTGGTTGGACCTGGTACCTGCCACACAGCCGCACAACACCTCGGCTGTTACCAACAGCAAGAGAAGAGCTCGATGTCGAGATGAAACTCTGTGGGGAACTTTAGCAACAAACACGCAGTTGCCTAAGCTGAAATTCGCCCAGATGGCAAGGGACTTCTCTCTCGCTTCTCCTTTCACTTGGGGCTATGAAATCAGGACTCCGGCTCTACAGCTGAAGACAATGCATATTTGAGAGGGAATCAGGTTAAGCCCTGTGATTTTTTTTTTTCTATGAGGCAGCACATGGCTGTTATGTTGTGGTTTTTTTTTTTTTTTAAAAAGTCACCTTACCGATTCTGATCCAACCTGATCACACGTGATCTTCTAATATCGAATCACATCCAGGGGTAAGGATGACTTTGTAGATACAAAGAAGAGAAAGACTCTACATACAAATACATAATCATATTTAGTCTTAAAGCCTTTATTTTAATGCAAAATAAACCAGGTAAAATTTATATAGCCATATGTAACAAAAGATCAAAATCTTTGATATGGTACTAGAAAAAATCTCTCAAATTGTTTGTTGAATTTTTCCCCCAAAACAATCACGCGTGATTTTAAAATCAGTTTCACTTGAACACACAGGTACTGTCAGGATCACAAACACCTCTCCCTCCCCCACAATAATAGAATAGTGTTCTTGTAAAGCCTTCCCTTCTACGCAGAAATAGCGAATAGCGCTT
Source organism: Mycteria americana (assembly GCF_035582795.1). Lineage (NCBI taxonomy): Eukaryota > Metazoa > Chordata > Aves > Ciconiiformes > Ciconiidae > Mycteria > Mycteria americana. The sequence continues at coordinate 15,011,187 of NC_134373.1, forward strand.
CTGATTTTGCACGTAGGGCTTGGAGACTCTGCAGCACAACTGTGACGGAGAGCACAGGTGTAGGGCCTTTTGGAAGTGCAAAGCAGCCCCTGCTCCGAGCAGAGTGTCAGGATGTGGCCCTGGCAGAGCAGTCGGTAGGATTCACTCACAGCACTAACTCTCTGATAAACAAATCTGTGATAGCTGGAAGGAGGAGGTAGCACAATTCATCTGTAAAAAAATTAGGCAACATGTGAAGCTATTTCTAGATCAGGAAGCTGGAGTGAACTGGAATTCAGGGCTGCATGCACTTTTTCAATGCAGGAGCCTTTTTTTTTTAATGCTTAGTTCCCCTTTTTTTTCCACAAAGGGCAATTGATATTTCTTTATGCATTTGAGGGGTACCTAGAGACTTCTGCATCATAATATATCACAGTGGTAATGTCTGCTTGCGGGCCAAGATCATGGCTCACTAGTGGGTGGTCACTCAGAAAATCCACAGGCTCTTTTTCTATCTCTTAATCTTTCAACTGCTGGGCCCGGCTGGCCCCGCGCCAGATCCAGAAACGCAGGCTGCACGCCACCAGCTCAGGAAATCAAAGCTTCCAGCTTCATGTGAGAGCGGGCCTCTCTCCCCCTTGTCTTGACTCCTGTTCACACGCACGCTTATGGCACGCTGCTCCTGTGGCAAACCCAAACTCTCCCTTCACACCCGCTACGTCAGTAACTTTACTGCTGGACTGGCACATTTTGGATGAGGGAGTGTGAGGCAATTACGTGTCAAGAGCATTTCAGACTCAATTTTCCCAAACATATGGACATATGGGGAAAAGAACAACTTGTTACTTAACGGCTCTTTTGGATTTTGCAAGTGTGTATTTTCAACCGTCAGTTGTAGCACCTCGTGAATTCTGCACGGTACATATTTTTCCACAATATGGTGCTAAAATCATACATTTTACACTGCAGGAAGCTGACTATATATACTGTAGTTACACATTATACTTTTGAAAATACCGTACCTCTACCAGATATTAAACCAGCAAATGGCAATTTTCTCCCAGAACAATGGCACCAGAGATTGATGAGATGCTCTGTAATACTTTTTGGTCTTGTTCCGCCAGCTAGGTCAGACTGTTCTTCCTCCTTAGCTCCTCACCTGTAGGATGCATCCATGTATTATACTTGTAGCACTTTTTCTTTTTTTTTGGGAGAAGCTCTGTACTGATCTAACAGCAGAAACATCATTTAATAACCTGTTGGGTAAGATTAACAGCTCAGAAGGTGTTCGTTTGATCCATCCGCCTCAACCGAGTGGAGCCGATGCAGTCAAGGGGAGCTCTTAAGGAGAGATTCAGGTTACGGGGAGACAATTGCGCAGGTCCTTCAAAGGCTATAAATAACCCAGGAGCTGTTTCCATCCAGATTTTATTTAGCCCTGGCTCTTGAAATACTGTAAATAAGTTCTGTTCACTGCGCTGTGATGCCATTTGAAGGGTTAGTTGAGAGTGATTTATAAAGGCAGTAGCTTATATTCAGAGCTGTTCTTAATTGTGGCCTGGCTTGATAAAGCCACTGTCGCAAACATATTAGTTTCTTTACAGCTGGATCAAATGTATCAGGGGTTATATTTCAAGGAGGGAAAGGAAAGTATTTTAATTTGTTTTCGCTTCACTTTCAGCGGGCCTTCATAACACCAGCGGCTACCCTGTGGCTGCCAAGTCCTGGCTGAGTATCCTACAGCATCTAAAACTCTTTGAGAGAAGTACAAGGCTGTGACAGCACGTACACGACAGGCAGAGTTTCCTTGGGGAATGCGCCTTATTTATGGAGGGTACCGAGAGACATTCAGCTTTACATCCAACCCTCCCTCCAGAGGTTTTTCCCTCCTACATTACTAGGGAAGAGGGCAGAAAGAAATGGAACAAGAACCGAACACACTTGCTTCATAATTGATTGCATTCCTCTCCTCTCCCTCCCACCAATGCTTCCTCCTGACTGGATTTAGAGCTGCGCCTGCCCCTGCCCCAGGGAGTCCAGCCCTGTATCTGAATCACGGAGATGTTCCCCCACCACCCTAAAGCTGTCTCCTCTCCCCTGCTTCCCAGCCCGGCTGGTGGCTAGAGATCGGTGTGAATGCAAATGCTAGAGCCTGCGGCCAGCTGGGCAGCTGCAAGTGCTCCCCGTGCCTCAGGGTTACGGCAGTCTCTCACCAACATCAGCAGCACAGAAGAAACGTTGGTTGGGATTAAACGCTGCTTCTCATCAGGGCCATTACCTACCGGCAGCGGTCCCTGGAAAGCAGCAGCACACAGACCCACCCTGCCCTGTGCCTTACGGACCTCTAACGAGCCCTTTTCCCAGGGATATCTAGTAAAGGGACACGCTCCTAGCAGGACAAACCTTCCTGGTGATATTTAATACCTGGGAAGTGACCTATGTGATTTAATCTGTTGCATACCAAAGGTGTCAAAAAGACATCAAAGAAATCCTTGTGCTTAATCCTCAGCCAGGTCACGGTCTCTCCCTGATGAGGAGAGGAGCCCAAACGGTTTAATAACGCTCCCAAAAGGCAGAAGTCAAGAAATTAAGGACACTTGGAAACTTCACAAAACGTATTTCTAGGTGGCAACACTGTATGGTTTCCCTGTGACAAAATCCTTGAGACAAATCTCTGAGCACCCACAGCCCTGCTGGGCCGGGTAGCACAGGTCCCTGTGGCTGGGGACGTGCATTTCTGACCTCCTCCCAGGCTGGCTGGCTGCAGAGCAAGCTCGGGCTGCGCGGGGCAAAGAGCCGGGCACGTACCCCACTGCCCTGTCCCCCCACGGCTCTGCTGCACTGCTGGCCCCCTCTCCCCACCCACGCCTTCTTGCTTCCTATGCACTGCTGCAAATAACTTGCTACAAACAGCTATTCTCGCCTCTTCCTCCTGGGCCCCTAGGTCTTGAAGCCCTCCCTGTTGCTTTCTTTGTCTTTTCCCTCACCCCTTGCTGCGAAAAGCCCCTTTCCCTGCTGTCCGGATGGCCCCGGCTACAGGAACTTGAGTAGTTTGGCACTTGGCACCAGCCTGGCGCTGCCCAAGGCTGAGCTTCACTTGGGGGACTGAGGGTGGGCCCCGCACCGATGGGTGCCTTCAAGCGGCGGCAGGCTCACGAGGGCAGGCACACCACCGGCAGGCACTTTGCTGTAACCCTGGCCAGAGCGGGCCGGGAAGGGGCTGCCCTGCCAGAGCCAAGGCAGCACCTGATACGGTAACCTAATATGAGTTATGGAGTCCATGCCTGCCATCACCTCCTCAGCCACTTCTTAGAGGCCAGCTCCACTGAAACCCCAAGAGCGACACTTACTGACAGGAGCTGAGGATCTGATCTCCAGGGTTTACATTTAAAGAGTGCACACTGTGTAACTACGAGACGCTCACAAGCACACACACGCACATCTACAGACACACACTTCTCAGGTGGCTGGCTGCCTTGTCCTCTGTGAGCCTGCCCAAGCATGGTGGATAAAGCTTTTCGCCTTACTCCAAATGCAGCAGGTGCAATAAGAGGAGAATCTTGCTACACAGACTGCAAAAAATGAAGGCTACAAGATAAATGCTGCCACCACCAAACAGAAAGAGGAAGACAGAGGCCAGATTACAAATCTGGAACTGCAGCATCCTTAAAGCACAGAGCCGCTGGTCTGAACGTGCCTGGAATGCGGCCACTACCTCCATGGCAGTCCCTTGTCAACTCACGATCACACATTGGATTACACAAGATCCCCAGCTCTGCACGAAGTCTGCACTGCATGCTGTGTTCTCACTTAAAGGCTCTACAACAGCACTCTGAAGTAAACTCTGGTGACACCACTGCTCTTATACAGCTACGTACTGTATAGGTGTAACTGGATTCAGTAAATAGCCCTGAGGTGTATTAAGTGTTGCGCTTAATTTCCAGCAGCCACTTTCTGTTTTTAAAAGGAATTAAAAAATACTCAACTGTCTGGTACCTCATGTACTCAAAACACATCGTACCTCATGTGACTTTAGTTCGCCTGTTAGAAAGCACCTATGCTGAGCCCAGCTCAGTAAGGAGGACTCCAGGTCTCGTGCCATTCTTACAGGCAGCTACACTTGGGAACAACTCTACAAGGATGATGTCCGACGGGACTCCTCCCAGGCTGTGCTGGCAAGTCCAGTGCATGGCTATACGGCTGCAGTCATGGGGTTCTTCTGCCTGGGATCCTGTTGTCTGTACTGGTACTGGTCTGGACTGGTCCCACGGTGTCGGACAATTTCATTATAAGCTGGTGCTCGGTGGGACTGAGGAGGGGAAGGTGGCACGTCCTGCCGGAGGGGTCCTTTATGCTGGTTTGTGATGGGCTGGGCTGGGTAGTACTGAGGGTACCTCAATTCTGCCACTCTCGTGTCTGGCGCACGGATGTAGTTCCCTTTAGATGGGTGGACAACAGGCTGTCCTCCTTGGTAGTAGGGAAGATCTCTCTCTTTGTATATTACTCGTGGTCCTGTTAAATATTCCAGTGGCTCTGCAGGTCCACGCCTGAGGAGGAAAAACATAATAAAGCACATAAAAAGGCAGTCTACTAGCCCAGTGACACATTATTGTACTCACAATCTATGTTTACTTTGGGAAAGGAAATGCCACCTCAAGCATGACAGGTCCAGATGAATCAAAAGAACTTCCGAAGGATAGCAAGGCTCCCACCTGCACGCTACAAAAAGTCTGTAACACCCAAGACGCTGGAGGAAGGGTCCAGCGCACATCACAGCCCTTTTACAATGGGGGAGCACTGGAGCCCGTCAGCCCCCAAAGTCAGCCTCCTGTGATCCATTTGCCATAATGGAAACAAAGCTCCTTTAAACAATGCATGTTTGACTGAATCTTATCTAGCCTGAGGATAAACAGATGAGTTGGGTCTGCAAGTCTGCAAATCCCATAAGCTTTACATGCACAAATATTCACGCTTTCCAAGCCATTTCCCACTATTTTTTCTCCTAACATGTCAGACTGTAAAACTTTCCAAACACCATAGCTGGAAAAACTGGAACTCCTGGAAGAAACACTAGGGATGTCAGGCTACAATACCTGTGTTTAATGGGCGAGCTGCCAGTGGGGTTTCAAAAAAACTCCTGTGATCTAGAAGGCCTGATATTACAACAGCCCTGTAACTTGTCTGCATCAGTATGGATCTGACAAGCTCTAGTTCACATGAAAAGCAACATGTGAACATGTCATCCCTGAGGATGTGCCATGGAGCCCTCTCCGTAGCTTTCTGCATCTTAATTCCATGATTTGCACTAATGAAGCATTGATATTTTTTCCTAGTACAGCTTAACTTGTGATACTTTTGAAATGGCAAAAATAATTGTTCTCACAGACATGTCACCAGAGCATCCCCAAAAGTTCAACTCAATTAGGAGTTTTTGCCAGTCTGATTGCAAATGTCTTTGCACCTTGGGCAAAACCTCCCATCGACTGCAGAGGAAGCTTCTCTCCGAGTGCGAGCTGAAGGAAGACGGCAGGGTTTTGACCCAGAACAGGGGCTGAAAGTATAAATCAATTACACCTGCTCTGTGGCTTTGGGACTGAACTCATCAACTGTTTAAATATTCTTTGCATAGATTTATTAAAAAAGTCATCATTCTGGTACAGCAGATCAGGTGTTCACAATTCGTCAATGCCTCTCTTTTGTTCACACAGAGATTTTACAAGCATGCTCCCCCTTTCTTGATCTGGGCTCCCAGACTCCACTGGAACTTGTTTTGCATGAAGTAAAACAAAACATGTGGTTTTCTGCTGCACTCGTTTAAGCCCATGGGGTAAATCATGGACATAGGCAATGAACAAACATTATCTGCCTTGAAATGAACCTACAATTCTCCCCCTGGAATAACTTAGTGCAAATGTTTCCTGTTTAAAATGGAAAGAGCAAAAGGAAGAATTCCAGGCCTTGGACTTTTAGGACCCTTGCTCCCCAGAGACTTTTTGCTTTAAAAACAGAACATTATAAAAGACAGGCACTCTCGGCTTCCCCCCCGCCCCTCCTGGTGAGACAGTCCAGACAAAGTGCTGAAGGGCCTGAAGCCACCCTCTGAGATACTAAAAGGACTCTTAACCACATGTATTGAGACAACTGCTGTCTCTGCTCACACACCTACGCCTTGCAACAAAGCCTGATTTCCACAGCAGGCCAAAGAGTTGCTCCGTGTATTTCTAGATGAAGACTTGTTCGCTAGTCAGTCCCGTCACACTCAGCTTTTAATTCTTCTATGTGCAAAAACACACTTCCAAACGTAAAAGGCTTCTGCGGTGGTAGGAACTGCTTTGTGTCAAGCAGCAAACCAACAGGAACAAATGTCAAACCTACACCCATCACCTTTTAATTCAATGATAATGCTCAAAATCCTGTATGTTAGATTTTATAAGATGTTCTCATCGGCAGCTATAATCAACCAAATTCCTGTGGATCACATTAAAAAGGGACTGAGCTTGGAACCTGATCCAGAATTCACTGAAGAGCTAGGTAGCTTTTGGACAGAGCTCTAACTGCAAAATTGAATTACATTAAAATAACAAATTCAAGATTAATTGGTACCAAAATGACTGTTGAGAACAGGACTGAGCCACCAGCATCACCTACTGAGCCTTCAGCACACAGCTCATCCCTCAACTCACACGAGAGGTCTGGATGTTGCAGGAAAAGAGGGGGATGTGTTTTGCCATCCAGCCAAAAGAGCCGTCTCCAGGAAAGCTCAGCCGGTCCAGTTCTAGGAGACTGTCACACTGCTGCCACAGAAGCTGTGACTGTGCAGAGGGAAGCGCATTCAGGCAGCTTTGACCTAGGACTGTGCAGTGAAGATAAGCCTGTGCAATCAAACCGCACACGTGCCAGACCTGAGGCATGTACCCGAGCTGCTTGAGCTCGTGCCATCAGGTCTTCATTGCTGCTACCTATGCTACAAAACTAAATCCACCATTGGTTCACTTACAGCTAATACCGTCTCTGGTTGCGTAGACAAACTGCAGAGACGAAGACATGGGAAGGGCAAAATCTTTCATTAAAAAATAAAGAAATATCCAAGCTGTTCACTCTCGGCACCAGCTTCCCTTCTCTGAGGGTAACACCCATAGGTGGTAACATTCTCAAGTGTCCTCCGCCGAGTCAGGGCTTAGCAGCTGAGAGGAGAGGTTGTACATGGAGACAAGGCTTTAATCTACCTCACACGGATCCTTTAGGAAAGTCCTGGGAAGCCAGAAGGTATGTGAGGTTTTTTAGCAGCCTCGGCAATATTACAAGCAGTGATCTAACCCATGATTACCAGAACTCTTGTATGAGTAAAACCTTGGGAAACCCTGGTAACTGCCCAAAAGGCTGCCCCCGGGCAGCATGACCGGGGGAAATGTCATTAAAGATATCCTCGTGGCTGCACCACACTCCCCAGCTCACTGCCCCTGGTGATCCCAGTGGGTGTCAGGCGTGCAGACACACATGCTACAACGACGACGCTTTTCTTCCCTGTTATGACCAGCGCTGCATGTTGAAGCCGAGTTACTTCCTGAGGACTGCTTCTTCCCCACCTACCAGCCATGCCCGGTGAAGTCTGTTTGTAGGGAGCTGCTCATGGTGCAACCAACCAGCCTGGGCAGTCTGCATGAACCTCTGACACGAACCTCCATCTGACAAGTCTTAACATATAGGAAAACACAGCCCTTCCCTCCCCAGGTGTGTCAAATTAACCATCAGAAAGTCAATCTTTTTAAAGCAGAAGAAACACCGACAGATAGCAAGCTCTGGCTGTAGAAATGCTGTCACCATTAGGAGTAAGTCTGGGACACCAGGGGCAGTTCCTGGCAGGAGGAGCTGGGCTCCTCTGAAGCAACACCATTTTCACTTGATAGCTCATGGTGTAAAAGTATACGCTGTTGTTTATCCTTAAAGAAATTGCCATAACTCAAACCAAACACTTTCTACTTGGCAGCCCCTTGTAGATGCTACGCTTGTTTCTGCAAGAAGCAAAACAACCCCTGCCTTTTCACTCAGCAGACATTGCCACCTCTGAGGAGGCCCTAATGAAATTCTTCTCCCCTCCCTCGCTGTTTTTGTTGGCTCCTGATGAGTTCAGAGTTCACAGGGCCATATCACACCTCCCAAGTGACCCGTGGTTTGGGGGTCAAACCAATAACCTCAAGTGGAAAATCAGTGACCCAGGGGAGTGATCAAAAATCCACAAATTGGGTCAAGCAGGTCCGGCCACTCAAAAGGACCAGGCCGGGAGTGTGCCCTCTGAGAGGACATGCTGAGTAGGAGCTGCTCTGACCGTCAGCTGTTTTCCAGATTTTTGGCCAGTTGTTTGACCTGGGGGTCCAGTGAAATTAATGGCAGGCAGAAGGCAGGGAAGCTGACACAACGTCCTGGGAAAGAACCGATCTCAGAGCTCAAAAAGTGTTTTTGCTGATAGCTCACCTCTGCTGGTTCCCACTGGAAGGTGCATCACTGATGCGGGTCTAGCTAAAAGCAGGGGCTGCTGCTGAAGGAAGCAGTGCAAGGAAGGGAAGCAGAAGCACCAGGTTCAAGAAAGGAGTGAAACTGGTGGGGCAGTGTGAAAATGCACTCCTCAAAAATATCATGGGCAAGGTGCCCCTTAAAATGTTCGTTTTATTGTGAGGAAGCAAAATCTCACCTTCCCCTGCAGAGAAATTACAGATCACACACAGCGGTAGCTGCAAACATGTTTCGCCGTATCACTTCATATGCTGGTTAGCAGCTCTACTGGTTTATCTTCTAAATGATTCACCAGGTAAGAACTGTGATCCATTTTGAGCTTTAAGAGCACAAAGTAGCCTTGTCCAAATAAAGCAGGTAACTTGTGACTGATGTTCAATTAACAGTACATGTGGTGTTATTTTCTCTATGACAAGTAAAGCCTGAAGTAGTTTGTTTTTCTATCCCTGCTTTATTTATCTTCCAAGCACAAAGAACATAAAATCTAATATTTTATGGCTTTGCTGCAGAATTTTTAAGAGCTTCTGGGTTTATTTAAAACTGAACCAAAGGATTTGGAATACTTAAGAAAGGCTTCTTTTACCCAAAATGTTCTTTAGTCATTGAAGTTAAACAGGTATCTGTACGTTTCAAAAAACCTAACTAAAACACTTTTTGCTTTCTGCAGTCCCACTCCACCCCCCTTTTTTTTAAAGCCCCCATTTCAGTAATTCTTCAATTGTGGAGAATCGCACAGGGTAGACTGGCCTAAATACCTGATGCTTCAAAAAACAACCAGAAAAAATAATTTCATTTCAGGTTTACTGCGTTTCATTGTTAACCCCCATTTGCAGGTCACCTTTAACATCAGCCACGAGACACATGCTCGGGTTATCTGAAAGGAAAAGAAAGCAAAATGATGGTCTGGCTGTTCACGCTGTGCCCCGTCATGTTGGGGGTTTGGATTTCATCATGACAAAGACTTTTTCTTGCCTCTGTTCTATAGGGAGAATCACAGAGATCACCCTCTTAGTACCTGGTAAAAAGCAAGGAAGGGAATGCTCTCTTCTTACATCACTGTCTCTTTCTCGCTGCTGAGGGAATATTTTGCAAGGGATGTAATCTCACATGAAAAACTGCCTTCTTACTTTGTCAGGGAGTACTTCTTGAAATAAAGTTCAAAGACAGCCACAGACTAAGTGGCAAATGGAAAGCCCACATTTGGCTGCAGTCTCTTTCATGTCTAAGCAAGACATACAGAGACTCTGGGTGATGGCATCAGGCAGCTCGGGCTGTGATTAAAGAACAGGAGAAAGCAACAAGGTCCTATCTGTGTCCAAATTCTCACTGAAGAACTCTATTGTATGCATCGTGATTGCATGCTGTTTGTTCTCAGCCAGGAGGATCTACTTTTAAAGAAGAAAGGAGAAGCTGATGTAAGAATTAAATTATGCAAACAAACAATCTTACAGTATCAAATACATTTTTACACTGTGTCTTTATAAAGCTCTTCTCAACATACACTAAAAACAACTGACTGAAAAGACCATGCAGTCCCTATGTCTCCAGATACTGTATTAAATAGACACCGCAGTGCTGTTTGTAGTCAGTGGCACTAAGAACTTCTGTTGCTTAATATTCAATGTGCATATAACTTTAAAAAAAATACATTTTTTTAAATCACTGCAGGTTTCCAAAAAATCACTGCATGACGAGCTTCATTAAAGTCTGTGTCTGTATCTTCATAGGTGAGATACTCCTATAACAAATATTCTTTGCCATTTGAGACCAATACTTCCCATAGCCAATGATGGGTTTTGCATTTAAAAAGCCACTGGAAATCAAATTTGGTATCTTAGTGTTGGGACGAATCTGCAGCACAAGGAAGTGCTCAGTGGCTGCTGTCTGTGAGAGAGGCTTGTACCTCTCAGAAGGCAGCAGATGTCTAGCAATGTCATACTAACCTCAAACACACCACACACAGATTATTTATGGGCTGAGCTGGTGGAGGTGCTTTCTTCTCCTGTTCTTTTATCAACAATACAAGGCTAAAAAATCAGGTAACGTAAATGAATACAATCCCTGGCTCTCATGTAGCACATGCCATGTGGAGAGAGCTGTTTTTAGTTTGAGGACTGTGTTTGGAATTCCTTCAGTGTCAGGTTTCCAGTTACCAGACCCTCATCCCTGGGCCAGGCACGACTGCGGTTGGACTGGATTAGCAGAACACTCTGCAATGTATATTACATAGCTTTGACTTCTATAGGCTTTGCAGACCTGTAAAAATAATGATCATTTCATGACCTGCATTACTGGGGGGGGGGGAAAGAGCGGAAAAGTCTCTCTCTCCCCTTTTTAAAGAATTCATATTTGTTTTGGATTTGGAGAAGGAGGGATCCATACAAGTTTGTTTGAAATTCAAGGAAGAGTACTTTTCAGATGCAACGCAGGCAGGCTTGATTCTCTTCCCTGACGTGCAGTTTTGCCAAGTTTAACAGTGGCCTTGACTGGCCTGAACATAAGAGCTTATATGCATAGTTTTTCTCTCTTTACAGTATTACGGCTTGAAATATTTAGAAACAAACAGCAAAAGCACTACTGTCCTGGAAGGTAAGTGCATAGACATGGTTATATTACTCTAGTTGAAGTCTAGCCTTAAGGTGGCTGGAGAACAAAGTCCTTTATTGTTTGCAGAGGACCACGTTTTGAGAGATGTTGGGCCCCAGCAGCTCCCTGGGCAGTTCTTAGCAATTAGAGACATTTAGGTGGTCCACTTGTTTTTACAGCCAGGCCCAAGCATAAAGTTTAGTCAGATACTAGCTTTCCATGCAGATAAGCAGACTGCAGAAACAACTGTAAGACAGGAAAACGGTAGTCTGACAGGTTTAAAACTTTACCATAAGATTATATAAGATTTCTTATGACAGCATGAACAGTCTATTTTCCACGCAACCAAATTGATTGTTCTCAATCCCTAATGGAGCAAACTATGTCACAGATGGGTTAACATCAGAATTTAGAGTGCCTTTTAATTAAACCCCCTCCTATCAGCAACAAAGCCATAAAACATTGTGTTGCTCCTTTGCTCCAGCATTAGTTTATTTTCCACAGCAGATCTCAGACCAGCTTCTGATAATCCCATGCTGCAGGCAAAGCTCCCCTTTCTTTCCTTCCCTAAATCCAACCTACAAATATAGGAACTGTGATAATCAGGATTAAAACCCTCAAATCAACAGCAACAAAACCCCGAATATGCTAGCCGGTGCTCTATAAATGCCCAATAAGCATTCAAAACAACTAGTCCTATAATCCTTCCTACTCAATTCCTCACTTGTTTTGTTCATATGCTCTCAGGCATGGTACATCTCTTCTACCAGGGGGCATAAAATAAAGTAGCACCTATTGAACAAGACATCGCTATTCTGTGATCTCTTCAAGCTTAAAGGGATCTTAAGTAGATTGGTACTTTAAGTAGCAAGTCATTACAACATGTGTCATTTCATATGTTACTCATTATTCAACACAACATAATACCGTGTGAGTCATTAACCTCTTGGCATTGGTAACCTATTCTCAATGCTAAGCAGTCATGCTTGTTGCTCAGGAACCCCCATGCTCTGTCGGGGAGAGACCTGGATGAGATTTTAAGGTCCCTTTGGTCTTTTGTTTTGCAGATCAGCAGGGGCCGAAAGCTCTTCCTATAGACTAAAAGAGTTCCTGGCCTTTGGTCTCTTGCGTCACATTTCTGAGACGATGCTGGCCGAGTTACATTGGAGGGGAGAAAACTTCTTTCTAAAGGACGTATGCATCTTAAGCCAGCAAAAGAAGCAAATGTTTAGGTTTCTCAGCTGAATTTTGCATTTCAATGCAGACTCAAACTAATACAAAGAAGTACTGGACGCATGCAGAACTGCCACCACTGGGGCGAGATGCTAAAGTGAAATCCCTCTTACAGTAGTATTTGTGCTGCATTACTGTGCAGTCGCTCCAATGCACATGGGGACGGTGCTATCCCTGCCACGAGAAGAGCCAGCTGCTTCCCTCAAGAGCAGGCAAGCAATGAGAAGGATGAGAGGCGCGGAGGGGCGAGACCTCAACGCTGGCCCCAGCGCAGCAGCAGCACAAAAGCCAGAAATACTATCCAGATCTCTGCCTCACCCTAACCTCTGCTGCAGATCTCTGCTTTTTTGGAGGCTATCAGGGTAGAAATTAAAGGTCCTGTGGTGGTTCAGGAGATTTTAATTTGATTGAAAAGAAATTCTGTTGCCATAGTCAGAATCCCTCTTCAGAAGGAACCAAACACACCGCTCAGGCTCCAGGAGAGCTCCTCCCGAGCAAGGAAGCCTCCTCCCTTCGCCTATCCGTTCACTGCTATCCACGCCACTTTTGTAAAGTGCTTTCAAAGACACATAAACCCAAATTCTGTCCTGTTCTCATTTTTCACGTGAAATGAATTTGAAGCATGGTGATTATTCAGCTGTGCTGTTCAAATGATTTTCAACAAATAACAGAAGTCATTAAAAGAATCTTCCTAAGTAATAACAACCTGGGCCCAGGTCTTTACTATTCAGCCGCTGGGATCTTAACACGCTGTCTGATCTTTAGTGGGCTAGTAAAAACCTGTAAGAAGTGGTTATTAATGTTATTACCAAGCTTTTAGGCTTTTTTTTTTTCTGATTTAAATTAAAGCATTCCTTGCAGCGATTTCTCCCATTGCCATGATGAAGCATAGCTGTCAATTCTGCCTCCGATGGCACAAACTGGGTAGTAAAACCATGCTTCAATAAAAAAAGAAAATTATTTTTGAAACTGATTGTAGCTGGTTATTTTTCCCTCCATTTCGTTTCTTTCTGGGTCCAGACATTCTGTTAAACTCACTGGGATGTGCCATTCCCTTTTTTCCCCGTTGCAACAAAGGCAAAGCTCAAGATCCAGAGGAGAACGATGGCTGCTTTTTGGGGGTGAAGGGGACCTTAAAAACAAGCAGCTCTCATTTCTTTCTTCAGGCAGTACTTCAGTCCCCATTGTTCCCCTACTGCTCATGTACTGATTTTCTCCTAAACAGCCTGTAACATCCTCCCCCCCTATATTTTCTTTTGTTAGAACCATTCATTTCTATACAGGCATTAGATTATAGATTTCCTGGCTTGCCGCACTCCATTAACACTCTGGTAACCACCCCTTTTCCAGCCAGCCATTAAACACCACCTTTAATAATTGAGATTTAAAGGCTCAGGGCATGATAAACAGCTGAAGTTATAACTTTACAGCTGCCTCTACAGAAGTGTGTAAATCTCCAGATTTGGATAGGCAAATCAGTTAATTAGACTTGGATTAAGTCACAAACTTTGCGGGTGCTCTGACAGCAGACGTCCTGAAGTTGAGCTTTAAATAACAAGGGTCGAAGCCCTCAATCCCACCGGGCTAGAAGAGACGGAAACGTCCCACCCGGTGCCCAGAGAGCAGTAGCACTGACTGCAGCTGCCGTGACTTGCAGACGGCCGCGAGCGCCCTGCGACTGCAGCCCATTCCAGCTGTGTTTATGCTGGCTTCTTCCTTAAGAGCTTCTACAGTTACACGAACATCAGCGCAGCTGCAGCGAGCGGAGCGACTGCCGACTGGACGTGCTCTACCTGCTGCCCATGGTGGAGACAACCCTTGTTTCACCACCCTGCATTTCCCGCCTGCCAGCACACAGGTTGCTCTTTCAAAGCAGGGCCCTGCAAGTTGCGGGGCTGAGCGCAGCTTCCCCCTGCCCCTACCTGCGGCTGAGGAAATGCTACGTGCATGGCCCTGAGTCACTGCTAGCCAGTAAATGTTCAAAGCTGGTGAGATTCGGAGCTGCAGACCACTGGCCTCTTTAGGGACATGGGTAATAAGAGGTTAACCTTCGGCTGTGAGGCCCAAGTGCCTGTGCTCCATCTCTGCACGTCTTATCTCCCTGTTGCTGCATTTAAAAATACTGTATGTAATTAACTGTTATCAGGTTGTTCAGCAGTGTGCTGAAGTGTGAATTTATCATTCAATTGTTTCCTTTATTTACAAAGTCCCTGCCATTCCTGAGGCAGCAGCCTGGGACAGGCTGTTGACTTGCTCAGATGAGGAGGGTTTAGCGCACCAGATTCTGGTAGCAGAAGCAGATTCTGGAGAGGTGAGACACAGCCGCGAATCTGCTCGGTTCCTCAAACACCCCCTCAACACGCCCTGCAGAGTAGCTGGGTGCAAATGAGACACACGCATACGCCACCGCTACCAAATACATCGCTGTAACCTTGCTCTGAGACCTGAACCATACAGCACTGAGGAAATGCACAATACAGCTCCCAGCTGCTGTAACCCAGCCTTATGGGCATAGGTAGAGTTTTTACTCATATATATGGCACTAACTTTAATGCTTATATATACAAGCTGTGTGGTCCATTCACAGATGAAGACGACATAACTGCTGACTTTCATGCACTTCTGCACCCAGTTCTTCCCCTTTTCATTTGCTGGACTTTGTTTCTTTACGAAAAGCAAATCTGGAAGCCAGTGCACATCATGTTAGACCATAGGCTGGAGATGGGAGGACATGACAACAGGGCAAGATGCCACATCCCCCTCTGTCCTCTCTGCCTCCCTCCACAAGGCTCAGGTTTGGTTTCCTGGAGCCCACGGCTCCCACCACTTTTTTTGCCACTTTCCCCTCCTGGCCTGGCTGCTGTTCTCTTCTTTGTTTTCTCCCCCAGCAGCACCAGCCCTGGCAATGCCTGCAAGGAGTCCAAGATGACATGAGACATCATCAGATCTACATGATTTTCTTCCATGCATTCCTGGTCTGGGGCAGCACCATGCATCCAGCAGGACTTACTAGCATGCTCCCTGGGCATGCAGCATCCTTTGCTCTTTGGGAACTGGTGCAATTATCAATATCCCAGATCTATGTGCATTCCCCCCCAACATTTGTAGTAGATGAGGTATGTAGCTTCTAAACAAATTCTTCTTTGCCACCTGCACACCATGCTGCATGCCAGATGACAAGATAAAATTTGCAACAGCAAAGTTCTTGGAGCACCTTCTAGAGAGAGCAAGCACAGCCTGTGGCAACACAGTCATATCAGCTTCATCACGTACCTAGAACAGAAGACATCAGGACGCTGAAGCTCGAAGAGGGAGCACACAGCAGAAGACAGAAAAAAAATGCTTTAAAGACACACCGAGACACTGCATCCCTGAGCAATGGGAAAGCGATGCCAACAGCTGGGAATTAGCGATACCTTACAGGGGTGACAGCACAGCAGTTGGAAGAGAGGGGCAAGCCAATACCGAGATGAAGAGAGGCTTTGGACAGCACCACCAAGGATAGACTTTAATTTCTTTTGAACACATATACACATCATGTATCAGAGACTACCACGTGCAGTAGAGTCTTATGTGCAAGACGTGATGCTGTCAGTAGCTTCAGCTTAGATTATGATGAACACCACAATCAGAGAGGCACCCCTGCTCCGCCCAGGAAGGCTACTACATGCCATCAGTGAGAAAAAGAGAAGCAATAGCACTTCCCATCTGAACCTGGTAAGAACCTGGCAAAGATTCCAGACAGCATGTCTCAATTTGGCTGGGGGGAAAAAAAAATTAAATAAAAACACCCTCTAACTTGAAACAATCTTTTACATAATGAATCAATCAAACAATTATCTTTGCTCTAGTATGTTCAAATCAAGGGAATCATCATTGAAAATAACAACCAATTTATACAGCTCATTTAAAGCCACAGTAAGCTAGGCTGCTGATTCACTAATGAACAATAAAGGTCACTACTACAATATCATTCTAAGTATTTTCAGATTGTGTGGTGTGATAGACTTGAAGTGGCGTGTTCATAAAAAACCCATCAAGGTACTTTGCAGAGGGAAGTAAAGATGGAAAGAGATCCGTGCTCTGCCTAGATACCAGACTGAGAAGAGGGAATAACTCGATGCAATGAGGAACTTTGTGCCCCAGACTCATCCGGCCTCAGCCAAAGCCTCTGGATGTCAATGGAAGCATTTCAATGAGCTTTGGATTAGGCTCTTGTATAGGAGGATGGTATCTGAAAGGGGAGGAGAGGGCAGGGAGAGAATGAAACATCTGTATCCTGGAATGAAGTCAGGAAGTTAAGGCCTGACAGCCTTAGACAGCAAATAAATAGCTAGAGTACTAGATGGGGGTTGCTGAAATGCCTCACTCCACGTGGAAACATTCCTTTTCATTTGTGTCTTTCAGGTATTCAAAGAAAAGACTGACCAAAATGCAGTTAATTTGTTTTTTACTTTTTGAGTGCTCATGATCTAGAGGGTACATACATTCAATTACTAAGAAACAAGACATTCTACCAGACGCATAGCACACCTCTGCTACATGGATGTTACATCTATGTTTACTGACAGTGTGGCAACTGGGGCAACGTAGCAGAGCGTGCCCTAAACTGCAGCATCGCGTCTTTGACTGTTACCAGAACCAGATGCTTCAGAGGAAGCTGCAGTTAGTCGGCAAGTAATAGTTTCCATAGGCCTTACAGCATAAAAGCAACCTCTCCTTTCCTCCCCAGAAGCTAACTCAAAACAAAGCAACTATTGGTCTAAGGCCAGGTTTGCAGAAAGATGCAGGTTTCAGAAACACAAAACACTTGATGGCATGCCTGTACTTACATATGTTGATATAAAAAAATAAGAAATGTAATATTTAACCTTGACAGACCTACTATTTGAATCCCACAGGAAAAAAGCACAATATAGTAGAGAGCCTGTGGTAAGTTGAGAATGACGTCTTTTCCAAACCTTAATGTTAAATCTTTAATGCTGAGTTGGGTTTCTCTCTAACAAAAATATGTGTAATTCTGCTTCCAGTAAAATGGGATTTTCTTTAAAAGAACTTTGCAACATTTCAAAGGCTCCTCTTTTTCTAATGATCAAAAAGTAAAAGGGAGAAATTTCATATCATACCAAGCAGCTACAATATAAACCATTACTCAAGAAGAACATTCCAGTTTCTAAGTCAGAAAAGCACAAAGCAGCAATACCATTCTAAGGATGCAAAATGGTCTCCATATACTAAAGTCCCTTCAAAAACTTATAAAACTTGTGGTATAAACTAGTACAACTGAAAATGAAATGTCTAAGGAGGAAAAGACCAGGGTTAAGGGTTCTATATTGATTTTTTTTTTTCCACATTGGGATTAAAGTGATTTCAGCTGGGACCCAGTATTACAGACGTAATTATAATTTCCATTTATATTTTTAGACTGTGTACAAAGAAGCGTAATAATGGACAGCTGAACATTTTCCATTGTCCATTAAAAATGAAATGTTTCTGATGAAATCTCTGTAAGACCAAGGACCACTGCAGTAATCTCTCAATAACAGAGCTTTCTTCAGATGTTTGGTGACGAGAGAGAAGGGAGAGCTGTCAGCCCTTCACACAAAGAAATCAAACCAAAATGACATTAAGGTTGTTATTCCCCTCAATAATACTAAAGAGATTCCAAGTTAAGATCAGTAACAAGTCTCTTCAAAGAAAAAGTCAGGTTATTCATTAAATAACCTTTCTTGGTATTATTTACAGGATATTTAACAAAAAGCATTGCATTAAGGCAGCATTAAGGAGGCATTATTAAACACAGAAAGTGCAGGGAGTGAAAAAGTGAAATTTCTCTAAGTATCGCTGACTGTCTGATGTCCTTCCCCCATGCTTTACAATGCACGTTTAAGTCCAGGTTTCCTGGAAGCCTCTGATAGCTAGGCAAATGATTGCTATTGAAAAGCAAAATGTATTCAAGGTAAAGCAGGTGCTTAAGTGTTCTGATGGATCTGGGCCTAAAACTTCAAGTTGTAAACCCCAACTCAATTTCAACCAACTAATTGAATTCGTCTTTTTTTTTCCTTTTTTAATTCCCTTTCGTTTCAAACCAATCTGCTCTGTGTTTTCTGCCATAAAGCGTGGTGCAGTCAGTACCACAGCACAGCCGGCACCACCGAGCTGCTTCCACTTGCCATTCCAGAGGGGGCTGCAGCACACCACCCGGTAAAGAGATCCGTACAGAAAGTGCTCAAAACCAGCACGGGTGGATTCAGGCAGCCTACATTCAGCCCAATTCCCTAGTCAGCGAGAAACCCAGATGCCTTCAGAGACCCCTACAAAGCTAATTAGAGGACTACCAGAAGTCGAGTCAGCCCGTAAGAAATAGTACACACAGCAAGGTCGCATAGGCTTTCTGAGCGCGGCTACTGGGATCCTTGAAGCTTTTCACTGGTTTTGGAAGCCTTTAATCGGTGAACGTATAGTTGTAAAGTGTGTTTGCTGTTTGAGGATCTTTGGAAGAAAGACTGTTAGTATGTCCTTTCTCCTACTCGCTTTGTCCCAGCTATTGTTTTGGGTGGTTGATTTCAGTTCAAGAACGTATCACTATTGCCTCTTTAAGAAAGCAAAACAAAGGGAAAAAATGTGACCATACCATGCTTCTGAAAATACGTTCTTTTTACACTGAAGACATCTCAGTTCTCAGTAAACAAATATTCCTTTTCTTTAAAGCATAGCATCTCAGATCGAGCCAAAATTCATAACAAAAATGCTAAATGAGGGACCAAAACCGGGTGACACATGGGTACGTACAACAGCATGCTAACACCTAGATCTAAGCAAAAAGCCATTCACATGGATTTTCAACTGTGAAATCCTGCCGAGATTGGTTTTGCTTGCCAGATTTTGTGATGATCTACAACAGACTGCTCTCAAAGTACTTCCCTTCACCTGGAAAACAATGGCTATTTTTCTTCTTTAAGTGAAGAAAAGTGCCAGCTACTCAATATCCAAGGACCCCTGTTGGCTTGGGGTTTTACTTGATAACCTGGGCTGGGTTTTGTTCACACATTTACCACCCTCTCTCTCTGCCCGTGGCTGGAACTGGCTGCCAATTTCCAAGGTGCTGTCTCAGACTATCTAATGCGCAGATCCAATCTCCTTGCTGAATTACATCTGGAGTGGAACAAAAATGGCAGATAATTCACTTTCTATTAAAGTTAACACTCTCCTCCTCTTGCTTCCCACGTATGTTATACAGTGGACGTGTTTGCATGTTCTGTTCTGTTTTTTCAGCTGTTGCAAGTGCATGAGCTATCAATTACTCTGTGTGCAGAGAGAGGACGGTGACTTGAGGAACAGCTTCCAGTTTACATGACTCCTCACCTCATCACCGCTCGAACATTTAAATGAATCTTGTTGGGCAAGGCGCCTGCAGTAGAGAGATTCCTTAGGCGCTCTCTCCCCTGCCATTTCCCCCCTCATTGAATGGTTAATCAGAGCAGAATAACTCTTTAAAACTAATATTTATTCGAACAGCTGTAGGATCCCATCTGCTCATGCAGAACAGAGCCCAGAACTAGAGGAGGCCACACCGATACCAGACAGAAGCCAGCAGAAGGTATGAGTTCTGTCAATATCTCTATAGCCAGCCTAAGTTACCTTTGGCAGACAAAGTTTTCGAGTACAGCAAAGACACTACCATTACTGTAAAGATGTGGTTAAGTTTTTAGCATATGCATTATGGTATTTAGTATAGTTCCAAAATACAGCTTGCTGAAAGTCTGACTAGTGGCCTATGGACTATTTAACACCAACCACACGCCTACAAAGTTTTGTGGGTGTGCTTCTGGTATATCCACAACATCTTTACCTGCGGTAGGTAAAGCTCAATAGCTTATGCAGATTTTCCCAAATAAGCATCAAGGAAAGAGCAGTATCACTGTGCATCTTGTGCTTTGTTTATGCCATATTTTAAAGAACTGTTCTAGTAGAAAATTTCGTACAGGTGTTAAGTGACAAAATTAGTCCTAATTTACATAACTATTAAATGCTAGAACAATGCAATCTTTTCCAAGCCAGGAGATGATGGTAAAGATTCTTAAGAAAGCAGGAATTAATTTTCTCTGCCAGGGTACAACAGGAGTTTTAGCTCCATGCTTGCTCTTAAAGTTACTGGTCCATAACCGCTAGTGATCTGAACGTTCGCAATTCTTCAACAAGCTTGAATTATATCCATTTTTCAGTCCTACTTTTACTTCACTTATATCTCTGGTAAGATGGGATGGGGTGGAGAAGAACATAGAGAGCAGGCAAAGATATATTCCTTTTTCCAGGATCTCTAAATATGGAGAGATTTGGACTGCGAACATTGGTGGGCAGAGTTCCCAGGGTAAAAACAAATATCCTAATCAGAGTTTATCAAATTACTAGCAGACTGACCCAGGCAGCAAAGAAATGAAGGAATATGCTCTAACAGTGATCGCATTTCAGTCTAAACCTACTGCTGACTGCAATTGGTAGGAACACATCCATGGATTGCAGTGCTTCTGGATCAGGCTCGTACTCGCTTTTACATTTCTTGCAGAATAAGGTGTTGCTCAACCTGGATCAACATATCCAAAGCATGATTTTCTAAAGTGTCATAGCTGAAGAGCAACATAAAAGTGTTAGGTGAATATATGGGCAAAGAAAGCTGGACAAAACCCTGTGGAATTTAGAATATTCTCTTGATAGGTGTTTAAGAGACTTCTGCGCAGAGAAATTAAATATGTCACCCACTTATGAAATGGAAGTAGTTTGGCTGCCAATTGTATGAGCTGTGTTGAAACAGCTGCTCTAGCAACTGTTTTTACTATTAAATTCTTCAGTGATTCTCTTAATCCCAAATTAGATACCTCTTTCCTTTAATCACCAGTTTATATAAAAGCTTTCTCCTCACAAGGCAGGGTTTCACCAAGGATAACAATCACAAACAACCGCAGGTCTGCTTAAAGCACTGCCCTTCTGTTTCTCTATGGCTCTCATCTCTCCCACCGTTTCTTATTTCTTGGTGGGTGGCACGCTGAGTGCTCATGACTCTCTCCCCTATGTGTTTGTAAAAGAACCCAGAACTATATTTGAGTTCTTAAGATTTCACAGCCTGTCATTACCTTACAGCATGCAATTAAGATTGTCCACATACAATTCACTTTCCTACTTTATGATCATAATCTCCTTTCCCCTTTCATAAATGTGTATAAGAATACCTATAGCTGACTCACTTTAAATGCCTTGCTGTATTAGAAGCTTGAAACTTGCCACCGTGACAGTGCAACTTCCTTGTTCTTTTTAACATCTTTTCTGTTTTTTTCTGAACCTGCTTTGCAAAGATAGGATGAAGATAGGGGAACTGGATGGATTATGGAGAACTAACTGCAGTCTGCCTCTGAGCGATGGGTGCCATCGCAAAGCTGCTGTTTGCTTACAGGAACCTAGCTGAGCCGTGACAGAACATACAGGAGGTTCGTGCACAACGCTGTGAGAGCTGCAGGAAGCTCGCTCAAAAAATCCTGATCCAACATCCTCGAAAATCATACGTATTTACACCCAATGCTGTTGGCTTCCTACATTTCTCCTTTTTTAGCTGTTTTCAAAGCATGTTCGCTGACAACCATCTTTCAGCCACACCTCCAGACCCATGTATCAAGAGAAAGCCAAAGCCAAGAACTACAGTGGAGTTGCCTTATTTCACAGTGAACTTTCTCACAGAAAGAAAAACTTATTTCCTCACTTTTGCAGCCTAGAGTCCACACCTTTTGATCAGTTCTGATTTATAATCCAACATAAGCAGCAACGTTTTTATTCCAAATACGCGTACCTATAAAGCAGCCAGCTGAGCTTCCCAGGCTGGTGGTCTCCTGAGCAATTTCAATATCCATCGCAACAATGCAAAGGATGTATTTGCATTTTGTAGCACTCATCTCATTCCCCAGGTTTCATTCAGCACATCATTCTGTTGATGCATTCTATGGGACATATGCTTTTGTTTTTTAATTTGATCTTCTTTTTAATTTGCATTCACTTATCTTTTTTCCACAGATCCTTCATCTCAACCTAACCATTTTGTACTGACGCTTCTTTCTTTCATTAATACTTTGTTCCCTAACATTTGTTTTGTTCTTTTACTCACTGGAGGCATAGCTAATACAGCTTTGTTTTCTGAGGCAATGTCTCCACAACTTCATTAAATTTTATAGCATTAATTCAAGCCCTTTTGTTCAGAGGCAATATTTTCCTCCATCTCCTAAATTTTTAAGCTGAATTTGGTGCCCTTAGTTTGAGTGGGAGGTCCTTATGCCTGATTATACACTAAAATCCATACCACATCCATGTTTTTTGAAATGTGACACTTGAAAGTATTTTTATTTACTCCAGCTAGTATCTCCTTGCAAAAAGGCTGGCTGTGTAGTTTCAAAATATTAATTGACTTTTAAACTAGTCCATATTGCATTAACTGGCTTTTTGCTATGAGGAGTTGACTGACTTATTAGAAAAATTGACAAAACCCATCCCTGTCCGCCTCCTTCTACACTTCCAAAGTATTCTTCTGGGACATCTGGTTTTTAGTGTTTTTTTCAAGCTATGTCCCAGTCATTGTAGACATTTTCTTTGCTCAATTTTCTTTAGTTATTCCCATGGAAATTATAGAAGTGGTCTGCCAGCTGCAATCCATGATTTGATGTCATGAACCTTGACCTTTCTGACTTTCTAAAGTATACTTTTTCAGTATTAAGGCTTAATATGGCTTGGATAGAGGCATCCTGTTCATTTCAACTGATACGTCTATTTTATTACAAAGCTGGAGGTATGTTTTACAACCAAATCTCCTTCCTTTTGAATTCAACTTAGAGATTTCTGTAATTGTGATCCTGTTTACAATTTTCTTTCCTCCTTTCAGCCAAGTCTTAGAGGAAGACACAAGACCATTTTTTGAAACGTCTACAGTAGAGTGACCCTTTCCTACCTTCTCTGCTTTTAATGCCCAAGACTCTCCCTGTAGAAGGTATACACACGTTATTTATGAACTCTGCACATTTTTGGGCAAATATGTTTTGACACCATGCACAAAAAAAGCCTTCAGACTCCACATAAGGCACCGAGGTGGTACTAGTACCATGGCACACTGCAGCAGAGTAACGGAAACTGAGATAAAACAGAACAAGTTGCAACAGAGCACTTCCAGCTTTCTCCCGCACGTACGTATCACAAATCCGGCGTCCCGCTTTGGATTTGGACTCTGTCCTTCTTGAAATACAATGACTTTCCTGACATCTCAGAGATACTGGGCAGTTTCCACAGCAATCGCTTTTATTACCTTGCAGACTTAAGTAAAGTCAGCTAAGCAAATCTTAAACTGTTTGATATTGGATTTAAGCTAATCTTTTAATGAGCACATCAGCTTGGTTCCCAAGCTTGTGCTCTAGTGTGTGAGAATGATCTTTTTTCTTTGCCTGTAGTTCATCTTTGCTGGTTTATTGCAATGTATCTTGGAGGTCCTTAAGTAGGACCAGTATTTCCATCAAAACTGATTCTAAATTCATCTGCCTGGACTTAAAACCCAACTAAAACCATACACATATTTCACTTATAATGAGATCACCACACTGGAAGATACAGACAGATAAGATTTTGCTGCATTTTCAATGAAAGTACAGCTGTCAAGATAAAAATCATATTTAAAAAACATCCCTGAGTTACTGATATTACTTTAGATGATTAAAACAGAAGAGAAAGTTAATAATGAAGTATACCATAGAATATACTGTTTGAATATTATTTATATTTCACATGACTAGGATGATGAAATTAAGTGGGCCATTCATTTTTGTGTCCTACTTAGTTCTAATCCCATTTAAGACTCCAAATTATCAAGTCTTCTTAGTTTTGCAGTTATGTCAGGGGAATATTAAAAAAAAAAAAAGATTTACAGTGGAAATTAAAAAAGACCACTCACAATTGTTTCTTAAATCCTTCTCTTGACCCTCTTATCTTAATTTTAATCAATGTGAGAAATGGAAGAGATACAGACTTTTTTCAGCTACCCAAAACTACAAAATATTTTCCCATCAGCCTGCCCTTCACTGTTTTGCACCACTTTGGAGGGAAAACCTGAGCATTACTAAAAATATTGTGTATTACATTATGCACCAAAAGTTAATAGGTTTGCTTTGTAACTGTATAATGTATGTCCAGCAACTCGGTTTCACTGACAGACTATGACTTTGGTGGTTCTGGACTGGGTTGGTAAGTTATTTCACTGCCATTAAAGTTTTGGCAAGCCCCCTCCCCCCATATTTACGAAAATATATCTGCAGATGCTCTTTTTAACCAGGCGAACGATGCTCCAATTTAAACAGTGCTAGAAGGCAGCAGTGGCATTCCCTGCGATGCCTGCAGCCTGCATCAGCATTGCCACCCTCTGCCTGCCATAAAGCACAATTTTGGGCTAAAAAAAAGAAAGAAGCAAATTCAGTAGAGTCATGTAATGAAGTCAACTGAAGAGAGGAACGGTGGAAAACTGAGAGGCAGACTGTTACTACGAAGTGGCTGAGCACCAAGAAGGTCCCTGGAAGATAACTTGGCAGAACAGCAGCAGTATTGTGGGACACAGCAACACTGTCACTGTTACTGAGAACCACTGTGCCACCGCATGGCACTTGGCAGCGCAGACGGGTCAACACCAAAAAACAACCAGAACATCACCAGAACTGCTGGGTCAATGCTGTGTAACATACTGTCAGATGTCAAGGAGGAATGTAAATGAAGTATACAAAATGAGAAAGGGACAGATTTTTTGCAATGTGGGATGGAGTAAGTTAAATCAAAGTGATTTAAAGCAAAAAATTTAGTTGTGATTTAGACTAACAAGCAGGGAATTTTGATTTAAATAATTGATTTTAAACCTTGCTTTTTCATCTGTGCTCCTTGGTTAGTCAATTCCCATAGGCCAGGAATGCTCTGACAAGTTGATTTGCAGCTAATTATAGTCTGCACTAAAATTGTGATTTCTTTTTGTTAACCAGGAGAATACACTATATACATATTTAAGTAATGTCAGTATATTAATTTCAGATTCTGCTAGACAATAGTGAATGATGACTCTTATTTAATAGACAATTAACTTTTTCTCGTGATTTGTGTCAAGTCACTTTCTGATGAAGTTTTTGGGATTCAATTAAATTGCAGAAATCCTGCATTTTGAAATAAACTTGGTTAGTAAAATAAAGGCAAGAACACTCAAGTGCAAGAAAAAGCTAATGAAACTTGCTAAGTAAGCCATTCCTTCTGTTTGAGGAACCTTATCTCTTCATGACATAGGTGTTACAGAAACTTTGTTTTTGATCTAAAGAGTTGGAAATGTTTTTGACTCAGCTCTAGAGGCTGCCTCGTAAATTGACTGCATGGCGACTCCGGCCCCTTGAGTCAATGCTGTTTTCATGCTCTATAGTGTAAGACCTAAGTGCTCAATCTATTTAATTTATTGAAAGGGAGGTTAAAAGATAACATAAATGATTACTGCATAGAAATACTGAAGGGGGAGCTTTTTGCAGGCTTGGCTCTTAAAATCTAGCAGAAAAAAAAGTTTACCATAGTATCTAGAAACTGAAATTAGGTAACTTCAGACAGGAAAAAAAGGCATAATCTTTTTAAACAGTAAAAGAATTAACCTCTGGAGAATGTAATAAATTCTCTACAATGTGACATTTTAATTCTAGGTTAGATGCTTTTGTAAATACATTTATAAAAGTAATGTGATGGATCAAAATTGAAATTTAGTTGATGCAGAAATGTAGAAGGTCTTGGAGGGCTCAGGCAAGGTGATGAAAATTGTCCTTTCTGGCTTCATACCTAGACAGGGAAGATGTGCTGCTTTCAGCTACTGCCTTAAGAAGTGCAAGTTGCATGGTCAATCTCAAGAGAAGCTTCCAGCATGGCAAGCCTATGTGCTGCCACTGTACTGCAAGGCTAGTTCCTTAATACATTCACAAGTTTCCCAGCTTTAGGAC
The DNA here is from genome assembly GCF_035582795.1 of Mycteria americana. NCBI lineage: Eukaryota > Metazoa > Chordata > Aves > Ciconiiformes > Ciconiidae > Mycteria > Mycteria americana. The sequence goes on from NC_134373.1 coordinate 15,037,523, forward strand.
ACATGTTACATTTAAGACAGATATTCCTGTGAGCCAATTACCAGTTTGCTCAGCGGTCTCCTTCCAGCCACAGCAATACAGCTGAACTCATCTACACAGCCTGAACTGATTTTTCCATGCTAGCCGTTATTTTCTAATGCTCCTACTGCCTTTCCAGCCCCACCCCTTTTCTCGGCAAAAATGCATGGTTTTCAATAATACGAGGATTCCAGAGAAAGTCTGGAGTATTAGCTTTCCTTTGGAATCAGCATTTCTTACCAGGAAGAAGGCTGAGTTTTCTGATCTACACTCATCAAGTCACCAGTGTCCCGTCTCAGTGTCTGACAGTCTGCTTTTGTCACAGCCAGCTTTTCCATTAACGCAGAAAATAACGTGTCCTCGAACACGAGATTTCTCCAAACAAGGCTGCCATTGGCAAGACTGTGATTTACATTAAGACAGACTTCCATAAAAGCAAGCTCAAAAATAAAACTATGAACAAACAGAGCAGCTTCAGCTTCATATCTGTTTCATAGCTCCATCAGGAAAATATTCTGGATTACACCAAGAAAACAGGCATTAAAAATAGTTTAAAAAATACAAATGTTGTTCTGGCTCCCACACCCTTGCCCTGCTCCTCTCCCCAAAAGAAGAGGCTAAGAGGTATAAGAATCAAGCCATTCTCCTCCTAAGCAGGGGGATTTAACATTGCTTACTACTACTACTCAGCACTACTTAGCCATAGCCCCAGGGCAACATGTAAGTATTGAGTGCAAAGAACTGTATCTCTCTTGCAAAGCCTTCCATTCTGTCTTTCCCACTTTGCTGCTTTCCTCCAGACAGAACAGCACAATGCAGTGTGAGATGAAGACCTGCCGCTCTCCTGCCACAGCCACTTATCATCTAATTCAGATGTTTGCCTCTGTAGACATTTCCAAACCAAGTCTACAGACTGGCATTATTTTACCTACAAGCTTCACTATGTAACTCAGCTGGCCACTCATTAAGCCAGTCACATACAAAGCCTTCCTCCAAAGGCTGCCGCCTCCTGTTTTCAGCGTTTAATTAAAAATGTAACCTTACATAGGAACAGATCCTCCACTCAAAGGCAAAAAAGGCATCACTGAGCTCAGTGAGAGTGGGACACTGGATTTGCTGCTGCATCTACTGAAAAGGCAAGCATACTTGGCACAGCTGAATTCCTGAAATACAGTTACAGACCTGTATCACCTGAATTTGGCCCATAATATCTAGGCTTAAATTAGCAGCTTCAGAGAAAGACACAAAAATACAAAACAAAAGGGCAAAGCAGCAATGATGTTTCAGAGCTTAGACTTTTGCAACCCAGCAGCAGATACGTTCGGATGCTGCTGGCAATCTGACTTTCCCCTTCGTGCAGGATGCGTGCCTTTGCATGGGGATGCGCTAGTGCCTTAGGGGCACCAGACGTTCCTAAAGCTATTTGGCAGGTGATCATTCCTCCTCCTTGCCCAGTGGGGAGGAAAACCAAAGCTCTCTTACTCAATTTGTGCATGCCCACACACACTGGCATGACTCCTGCTGGCTTCCAGGTAAGCAGAACAGTTTCCCTGTGTAGGTCCCAGCTACTCTTGACATGGCACAGATCCCCTCCTGCCCCCTCATCCACTGAAACTGGCTCCAGTTCAAGTGCTTTCCTCTCTTTCCTTGTGTCATGCCACACCAGAGCGGCAGGCAAAGGTCATATCCTCCTGGACTCAATGCAATATTCCAGTAAGAATCTGTTTCCCAACATCTACAACCCTCATCTGAAGCCTCTTTAAGCCTCTTATTAAACGGGACTTAAATGGCTAAGCATGCAGACAATTATATACCACGTCCATACCAAATGCAGCTCAGTGGTTTGACCAAGGCGAGGACAGGGACAAGACAAGGGCAGGAAACCATGAACTAATACTAGAATGCTGGGGAGAAGAAAGCTGCTCTTTGAGGAAATACTACCTCTGTATTTCTTTCTACCTATTTCTTTCTCTTATTTTTTTTAATAGTACTGTCCTTTACAGTAGTATTCATGGATGCTCCACTGAGAATAGGATGGCAAATGGGTGGTTTTTACCTGGATTCCTCTATACTCCTGGGCAGTCAGCCATGAGAACAAAAGAAATCACTCATTTCCATTAGTGGCTGGCAATGAGACTGCATCCCCTTTTTCTGGTTTAGACTTCACTGTAGCAATCTAGTCATTTGTGACTGCCAGGGCTTAATTACTGCAGTAACATGAAACTGCAAAACTTACAAAACCTAAGTATAAAAGGCAGCAGCCGACTGCTGGACTGCAGGCGCACCCAAGGGTACGCTGGCCCAGAGCTCTGCTCCTGCCAGGGTGGAAACCCTCTGGAAACGCGGGAACGGCACGGCCCGCGGGCAGCAGCGCCCGTGCGGGTCAGGAAGCATGCACAACCCCGCTGAGGTGCAGGCCCTCTCACTCTCCAGCGTCATCTTCTTAGGCACTGAGAGAAATGACACTCTTCACACCGATCTCCAAAAGCTTACTGAAGGTTTGGATGACTTCCTAAACAGCAAGTCCCAGCCAGCTAAATACTCAAACCTGTCATAAGAGCTGGAGACTCATGCTTCCAGCAAGTTAAACGGAGGTTTTGGGAAGAACGCTGTGAGATTCATGATCTGATTCAGACAGACCTACTTTTTTAAAAAACCCACAAACATGCAGGGTGCAGAGGTGTGCAGTACACACACCTCGGGGACATGCCGAGGATGCAGCGGGTTTGAAAAGGAACGGGATAGAACGAGTGCAGAGAACACTGCTGCATAAAGCAAGGGCACATCTGCATCTGCACTGTTGTGCTCACTTCTGGTCATCCTCACTTGAAAGGAATACCGGTGAAATAAAAAGAATTCTAGGTGATGGAAGTTACTTCACTGGGAAATTTCCATTTTATAAAGACTGAAAAAATAAGGTTGATTAGCTTGAAGGGAAAACGAATAAAAGACGACATGATACAGGAATACGAAAATTGCTGTAGAGAGTTACACTGGGCACCAACTGCTAATTTATTCTTGTAATTCACAAGGAAGTACGCAACAAAATTGAAGTTTAAAATAGATAAAAAAGAGGGTGCATAATTAAACTACGCCTAACTAACCTGCAAAAATCATTGCTAAAAACATGACAGGAGACATGAGCGTTGGAGGACTACGAAGGAAGATGGCTGTTTACCCAGGAGAGTAAGAATAGCCACGGTCAGTCAGGAATACATACAGGACACACTGCTGGAAAGCAGGCTTCTCTTAGAAAAGCCAGTTATTGCACAGAATGAATTTCCAAAACGATGGCTGACACAAACACTGTTTGAGGGCAGTAACTAAACTACAGACACATCCTTTGGTTTAGAAACCACGTACATGAAAGATGCCTACAAACATCCAACAACGTCTTGTGAGACAGCCTTTATATATTGGTTTCCAAAAGTAAGATATTCTCTGTATTTTCATCTGGAATTGGACACAGCATTACATATTTATCAATCAATCTCTCCAGTGACACCTTTGAATGTAAATAGCTCAGTGGAAAAAGAAAAAGAAGCAAAAAGAAACTTATTTCCTAAATGCCAGCACTACTTCACAACGAAGAATCTCTTCTTCCTTGTAAATAGCTATTTTTGCTTTCCTTTTACAAATTATCTTGCTTGTAGGTCCAAGAAGTGGACTGGGCAACCCTTCTAAGGTCTTTCCCAGCCCTCTAATTCTAAAGGGGGAATATTTTTCTCTTTTTGTTTTCCTCCCACTGCTTCCCGCTATCTCTTCTAGCATCCTCTTGCTCCCCTTTCTGGCTTGCTAAATCTTACACTCTGCTATAGAACTCCCATAGAAACTGGACTGAAATCTCTGAAATGCTTCCTTTTTGTTATGCCCCACTGGTTTCAGACTAGAATTACTCTTCATTGAGTTGATAAGGATTAAAAATTAAAAAAAGCCCTCGAGAATTCACTCTCATTTCCACAGTGTTCAGTTAAAGCATAGAGGTGCTCTACTGGAATAGGACTGCTAGTCTGACAGTCCTTGCAGCAGCAGTGGGACTTCAGTAGCTGTGGCTGCTGTAGTGGAGGCTTTCCACAGCAGTACTCTGTCAATGCCAGCTAGGATTATATCACTATAAACTCGGTCATTTATGCCCTGCTACGACCTGTTGTAACTCTTGCAGAGCCAGCTTCCTCAATGTCATGTTCTCTACCTGTGGATCATGACTCTTGCTGACATGTTCAATGACAGACCTTTTTTTTTAAAATTCAAAAGTCCAAATTAATAGTACAGTTATAAAGATGGCACTAAATCAGCAGCAAAAGGTGACAAGACAAAACCGCAAAATAATCTCTCATGTTGGAGCCGGACAGCAGCTGTGGGCTGATTTCCCTACCCATTGGAGGGAGGGTGAATCAGAGTGTGTGTGTATGAGGCTCGGTGCCGTACCTGGGTAAGGATGCATACTGCCTTTCCATCCCCTCGAAGTGGAGATTGTACGAGCTCCCATCTGGACCTTTTCCAGGCACCTGTGGAGAGGAGAGTAATTAGAGATGAAGATCAATTATGCAGCCCAGCTACTAACAATGCATCTCAAAACGATAAGCAGAGAACACATGATGCTGCAACATGCCAAAATCAACAAAAGAAAGGCAGGGGCTCAAAGAAGCTCCAAATCCCATACATAATCTTATCACTGCTAACAAGAAAGGCTTCTGTATCAAAGAACTGTTTCGAACAGGTACAATCTTCAGAGCCTTTTCCTCGTCTGCGTGCTAGCTGGGATACTCTCTCTCCTTCCCTGGCTGGCCTTCCTCCTAGAATTCAGTAACGCGAGGACGTAATCTAATTAAGCACACCCCTTCTGATTCCAGTGGCATAACGACCTGAATCAAAGCTAGCATCTTAGTACCAAGTTTGCTGGTTTTTCTCCACTTTCTGTTTTGCTAAAGTATAAAACACGATATAAACAGGCTTTGCTTTCATTCTTAACACAAATCCAGAAACTTTCCTTAATGCCACTGCAAAGCTAAGTATCCAGCTGGGAGTTAAGTGCATTTATCATGCTCTGGTGCCATTTCAAAAGTGAAGCATTAGTGCACTCAGTCAAAATGCCAGCTCGCTACTTGGTTTGTTTTCAAGATGGCAACTGGAGTTGGCTGGAGAGCACAATTCTATCAGGAAGGCTCCAACTGGGGTACAAAATGGTGAACTTCAATGCTTTTAGCACACAGGAGCTCTCCCAATTTCACTCACTCAATGCCTGCTGATGGCCCAAAGTGTTAAGAGCCTTGTTAAAATGGAGCTATTAGTCTTTTCCTCCATAAATGCAGGAGGCTCTGCCTGCCTTCAGTGTTTCCTACATTAGTATGTATTCCTATTCGGTGCTGCTAGAATCAGCAGTTTTATAAAGCAATATACTAAGAGGCCATTTAAAACCCCCTTCCCCTTTTACAGATTAATAGCAGAAAGGAAGATTTAATGCCTTTTCAAACATTTTTAACAATTCATTAAAAAGAAAAGAATAAATCACACGAAGCTTTCGGCAAGTGCCTGATTATAAAAAGAGAAAACAAACAAAAATTATCATGCTTTTCACATTCTACAGGTTAGAGTACATTTCTGTCAGTCCTGTAATTTATGCCCAATACGCCATTTTCACTGAAGAGACGTATAAGCTTCTACAATGGGAAAGACTGTGCACTCAGGTGTAGTAAGTCTTATCTACCTTTACACAGCATTTCTGTGTACAGTCTCCTGTGAACCCATTACATAAGCCAAGTCCAATGCAAAGAGAGCCACTATCCCTTGGAGCTACTAGACAAGCTCAGGAATTATTCTAGACAAACAGCATTATGCACCTTGCCACTCATTGAACATCCAAGATACCAGAAGTGAAAAAAAATTATTTAGCACAGGCCTCTTGCTAACTCCCCTTTATCTGACTCAAAACAGAAAGAAGTCCTCACGGAACTGATGGCTGCAAGAAATAAGCACCTCTGATTTGAAATGACCCATGCTTTAGCAGTGCCTGACTTTGGACGAGCAAAAAATAGCAATAATTGCCCTACATTTCAAAAAGAGGGCAGTAGGCTAAATGGATCATTCATTCATTTTTTCCACCAGAAAAAGTGACATGTAGAGAGAATTTATAAAGATAGAGTAACTTAGGCAGAGAGTCACAGCCACGTTGGCTGTTCTTACACTGCTAATTTGATCAGGTTGATAATTTCCCTTAATTCACCAGGTACGCCGGTGAGAGAAGAGCCTCCAGATTTCTGCTGTTTTATGAAGAAGAATGAAGGGAAAAGAAATGACCGTATAATTTGGTTCACTCAGCACAAAAGCCACGTAGTACACTGTCTGCCTGCGTGGCTGTAGATAGGCTGTAGGCTATTAATTATGTGCAGTGGCAAGACGTTTATGGGCTAAAGGATGCGCCTGGTAACTCTGTGCATTCGCAACCCTCTGCAAGTTTCCCGGTGATCGCTCTCACACCTAGCAGGAGTAACGGCAGCCAGTCCATGTGCAGTAACGCAAACAGATTCAGAACCGAGCCAGCACTGAGCAGCGATCCCCAAACTTATACCAGTCACCAGAAAGTAAAAAATATTTACATCGCAAGGCCTTTTTGCAGCCTGAAAACACCCCTTTTCCGATGGTTTCCTGCAGACCAACTAGAAGGCGATACCCCCCGCCAGGTCTGTTTGTATATATGATTTGAGAGACAGTTGCCATAGAAACACCCTGGCGGTGGAGACACAATTTTGCTAATTTGGATCCATCGAGCGGCTGAGTCTCCACACCCTATATAAAACCCCCGACGCACTGGAAAAGCATGCTCTGGCTCTGCACGGCTAATTAAAGACTCAGCCATTTCTTCTCCTTTCCCTTCTCCATCTGTCCACGCGACAGTAAAAACGTATCATCGCTCCGCCACCAGCAAAATGGTGCCTGGAATAAAATACTACCCCGACGAAGAGAGAAACTGCGAAAATGGAAACACCTCCCTCGTAAAAGTTATTTCTGTTTCAGAGAGAGTCAAAGCAAAGGGTTCCTTGCTGTCTTTTACAACAAACTAAGCTAAAAATCGGCGTGAAAGGTACTAATTAGCAAGATCAAAATATTCCGGCTTCTCCTCCTTCCCTGAAGCAGGACCTACGCAGCTGGCCCTCAGTACAGGTGCGGAGGTTTTAACCGCATAGTTGATAATCACAAAATATTTAGGTGAGCAAACAATAACCTTAATAAAAAGGATTAAAACCTGGCAGTCCTATCAAAGCCAAATGGACGCTGACCACGAGGTGACCAGCAAGGCGTGGGAGCTGACAGAAGGTGCGTTACTGAGCTGAGTCCGTACTGGAGGCGGCTGGAAGAGCTTTGGAGACCAACAACCCAATCAGTAAAGAGAGAACACGACAGCAGATGAAATACACATTTCACAAATGTATGGTAATGAACAACAGAAAGAATGATCCAAAACACGCTCCCTTATTTTTAGGGTTTAAATTAACGACATCAACTTAAATAAGAGCCATCATTATGAAGAGATCATCTCTTAGTCTAGAGCAGCTTCAACTAACAAGCAAAACATGAATATGCAAAAATAACGGGGTAGAGATAAACACAGAAACAGCCATCATCCCATCAGTGCAATTAAAAGAGCAGCGTGCTTAAACTGAGGAAAGGAAATGCTATCTTTATCAAAAAAACAACAAACAATTCATGAAACTTAAGTGTTGCAAAGTATCGGTATGGCCAAGCCCTTTGTAGAATGGAAAATTAATGAACTGCATACACACATGAACCAAAACAACTAGCATTCAGGTTTAGCAGAAGACAGTAAAGCCTTTGACGGGTTGAAGAGAGGTAAACCCTTGAAGAGTCAGCCATTCCCTGAAAGGGAGAGCAGGTTATTCTCCTGATCATCCCTTTGGGGATCCCGGTGAATTCTCTGAATTCACGTAGCAGTGGCCACACTTGGAGACAAGGTACCAGACAAATGGGCAAGACATCGCATCCATATAACTCAATGCCTTCATGGTCAGGATTTTCTGTGTGCCAGAAAGGCATTTTTTCTACACAGCTAGTAACATTTTTGTTGTTCGAGTCTGTCTTTTTTTTTTTTAACCAATAATTTCCATTAGCAAACAAGATTTCTGTGATAGAAATATGTCACTTCAGAAAAAACCCTATGACACCTCTGCATCTTCAATTAAACCCCTGCCAGCCTGCAGCAGCAGAACCAGGCCGGGGGATGCGCAGACTGGAGAGCGGTGTGGGCACTGCGTGCTGCTGTCCTTTCTCCACGTCCACAGCCCTCAGCAGGGGACCAACATGAAGGGCCGAAAGGCAGAGAAGAACAAGCACAGGCTGAGGCTCCCTCCACTTCCCTAGGCAAATGGGATCCACATTTGTTTCAAGACAGAAAACTGTAGAAAGAGTCATAGTTTCATGTTTCACATGCAGATCCAAAACAGACAGAAAGGGAAAGCAGCTGTAAAGAAAAAGAGAAAACAAAAGCTGTGCAGGTGTCGGTGCAAGCCATGTCCCTGGTAAATACGGTAGCTGCAGGGCACTTCGAGGAGTTTTCCAATACATGGAAGTGATAAGCTAGCAGCAAATCTCTCTAACCTGCCAATTCTCCCTAGGAAAACTTCCCAGGAAAAAAATAAAGAAGGTGATGTGAACATGCACATGTAGATCAAGCCAGAAACAAATATCTTAGAGCATTCAAATATTTGCAAATAAATTACAAGGCACAAGGAGAGTATACCTGCAGGCAGGTATCTTGAAATAAGTCTAAGATTTCCCTACAGGAAAATTCTGGGGCTGCAGAATAACAATTCTTTAAGAGCAGAGAAAGGATTTACTTCATCCTAAAGCTTGAGACGACCTTGAAAACTGTGCAGAAAAGTGCAAGAGGCCATGTTTTTTTCCGGGAGACACTGCATTTCATTCCTCCTCACCTACCTTACCCTGCCTTCCTCCTGGAGCATTTGTTAAAGGCCAAAAGACTAGCTGCTAGCAGGAAAGCCTCTCTTGCCCCTTTCATGTGGATCAAGGTGTTTGGGGTTGGACCCCTGTTGCGGTATGAACAATAACAACTATAGTGATCTTTTTTGAAGTTTAAGCTTCACGAAGCCAGAATCAACTTTTTCTTGTGCATTCACACACAGCTCAAGGTGAGAGCTATCACACTGCAAATGGAAGCCAGCAGCAACTCCTTGCCCTAGCAGTGGAGACACATTCAGCCGGACAGTGTGTGTTTGCCTGGGGCTCTACCTCCTCTCACAAATTCCCACCTGAACTACCCGAGCTCCCTGCTCCAAGTCCGTCCCGAGTGAAGCTGGCAGGCTGAAGACCTTGGGTACCGCTCATAAGGAAGAGAATGATGCAGAGCCATTTTCAGGGTGCCTGTCTCAGAAAGCCGCAGCCACCGTTCCCTCTCCTGCAGGTATTTTATTTAGACCTGCATATAGAAAACTTTTGATCATGTTTGCAGAGATCAGTTTGTTAAAAAAATTGTTTAAAGCTTCTTGACTAGCTATAGAAAAACCACAGCTCAGAGTCAGAAGTTTCACACTCTTAAAAAGGAATAACATACAGTGGGTGTTGCATTCAGGCTTATTCATTTTTCACTTATATGCTAAACATCTCCTTTGCCCTTTTAATTTTTTCTTTTTAACCCTTTGTTTTCCCCACTTCTGAACAATAAGCCTCTCCCAAACATTTCAATTATCATTAAGATCAGAAAGAAAATGAGGAGTATGTGCTGTCCACTAGATAAGTAGCAATAACATAACTTCATCAAGGCTGATGCGATTTTAGCTACACGTTTGTGAACCCGGTGCAAAACACTGCTGACTCCACTTGAGTCATGCCTGACTTCCTTAAAATTACAGGAGATCACGAAGAGCTTATGAAGATAGGAGTCCTGGGACTCCTAACTTTTCCACTTATTCAATGTGTATGCTCAGGAAAGTCACTTGAGCTTGTGCATTGTGGTTTTCTCCCCATAAAAAACGGTGTGATACTACCGTTGTGGTTTATACGACTGACGTGCACTAAAAGACAGGAGCCATCCCAGGAAGGCTGCAGAGTGAGGCACGTGCTCTGCCATCACCCAAGTGCTTTGAAAATGCCACCCAGTTCTGCTTTTTCCCTGGCAGTCTGTGTATAAACATGGCACATAGTACTGCTGCATTGCTTAGTACATTTTTCAATAGTCTTGTGATCATCTGTTAAAGGACTTGATTCAGATGCTGGTTTGACCTCTGTTCTCAAAGCTCTTCTTTTGTCTGTGAGCGTTTCTAATCACATGGGTTGAGATTCAGCATGCCAAAAAGAGCTGTGGTATAACGGAATTTGCCCTTTAACCTTCAGGTCTCCCCTCTGCTGAGACACAGTTGGTTTTTGTTTTCAATTAAGTGAAAACTGAAGAAAAAACTGAGAGAGGTAAAAGTGGATTTGTTCCCCACCCTGGTCTCAATGTTTCCTACACAGGTGAAGCACCAAAACTCACCATTTTATTTTTTGCATTTCAACAGTCTGCCAGGTTCTAGGGGCTGCAAGTGAAATTTAAGAGCATTTGACTCACTCACGCCTCCTTTAGCAGTTAAAACAGAGGTGGGTTATGTAAGGCAGTGAACTGGATGTTCCATGTGAAATGGAGGAAGTTGACTGAAGTGGTCTTAATTCCTTACTGCTGCGATATCCTAATTATCCCACCCTCCAAGACCTTCAGCATTTCCACAGAAAACATGTTTTCCTCCATTCAGCTTTTTTATGTTTTGCATCAAAAGGTAAAAATTAAAAATTCTACCAGTGTCCACAATTCAAAAGAATTTTCCTCGTGTTTTCCTTACATACACAAAAAGGGATGTATTTTGCTTTCCTGGTTTTGCAATGAAAGTTGAAACAGTGATTTTGCGTTATTATAACACTCATCATTTCTCCCTCTAATTTGGATGGTTTTTAATAAAGCTCCATTGATTTCACTGAAAGAAATCCCTCCTGGCAAAAGCAGAACACACACGCTGATTGCTAAATATGCAGCAATTATCATATTCAGCAGCGCACTTTAATATCTTATTTATAGATGTATCTATCTATAATTTGCTTTAATTAAGTTGCATTGATTTTAATGACAGAAGCAGTCCTCAAAGAAGAGTCTAATGTTATATGAGCCCATCGGTACTGCTTTACCATTGTTTGGATATAAGACGGCACCTTTAATATTTCTTTTTGATATTCTTAGAGGTGCTTTTCTACGCTAAGTGGCTGCAATGGCAAACCAAGATGATGTTCCAGGGGAATGCTCAAAACCACCTCCACCACTGGAGAGAGAGAACTTCCAACTTCCCTCTTACAAACTTGCTCGTCGGACAGTTTTCCAGAATAAGGAAGGAAGCAGCATCTTCCCAGCAGGTCCTGAGAAACCTTGCGTTTCCGTTCCCGCTCCGTTTCACAGACATCTTGGGAGTGTAATAGTTAGAGGTTCTCAAATCATGGTCTGATGCCTTCAAAGTTTGTTTTGGGTAGTCTGGCAACTAATTTAAACTTTTTTATTTTCTTGTCAACAGAAAATACAGGGTAAATAATTTGGGAAGGTGAATCAACAGATGGCTATAGGTGCCTGTTCACAGCCCAATCACAAAGTCATAATCTTGTAGACTCTTCAAGTTCTGTTTTCTGGGCTCAGTCACAGGGAGTGTTGAGCCTTCTTTTTGTTAAGCACACGCTCACTTTAAGCATCGTATACTAGTCTGGTTTTGAAATTATTCCAAAGAACACTTGATGCTATTGAACTGCGACTAAGTTTGTCAAAAAACATCTTGAAGAGCTAAAGGAAGGTATTACTGCGCTCCTAGTGGAGTCTCACAGCCTTGGTTTCTGCTGGGTGCTACCACATACCTTGGCCCTGATTCAGGTAAGCATGCTAAATACTGATGAGGGTGGTTTGTTTTAATTTCAATAGCATTTGATTCTTCTTGGAGGCATTCCCAAAACTGACATACACCTGCATCTCTCAGTGGCTGTATCTCCTTTTTGGGTGAAAATACACGGGAAAAACATTTGTATCTCTGTATCCTGAACACGTCTTCACACATTTGAACACAGCATTCTAGTGATGATGATCTCGGCATCTCCATCTCCGAAGTAACCCCATAAGATATTACTGGTTCACATCAATTGAGGATCTTTCTCCGAGACTATTGAGGTAGCTTTATAACATTACTTATGCAGATCTTAATGTATCATTCACTGTTAGTGTTTTTTTTTTTAAAGTGAAAAATAAGTACTGGCTTTTTAAATCACCGCCTTTGGAATATATCACCACTAATTTTGTAAGAATTGTTCATGTTAAAATGCAAGGGCATGATCTCAAAGGAAAAGCGCCAAAGTAGCTATGCAAGTACATTTTCAGTTTCTGGTCATCATTTTTCATTCACTGATTATTGCTTAAGTGTTGATTAATAGTTATGTTCATGCTGCTAGAATGCATTTCCCTTGGGTGAGAAAAACATCCTTGTCTAAAGGAAAAAAGAGACAGTAATCAAACCATCCTTCCTCTTCCCTGTAAGAAACACAGACGCACACTCCAGAGTCACTGATGATCTTGGTTTTGCTGGTGAGTAGTTTTGAAAAATTTTCACTTAGAAAATCAGCTGTATGCAATCAGAACACTACTTGGTCGGTCAGATTGCTAGGCAATTAAATGCTCCCCTTCTGTCTCTCTCTCTATACACATACATACACATATATACACGCACACACACACAAAGGTACATACTTACAGTCATTGTCCCTTCTCCCTATGCAATGAACACTGATGACGGCAGTGCTCCATGCTGGAATTAAGCAGGGCTGATTATCTCAGGATTTACTTTTCCTCCTACCTCTTGTTCAAGGAGGTGAAACTAATGGTTTAGATTTAGAGAGAGCGGAAAATTCTCTATAAAGGCAATAGACTGAGGGAAATACAAACACAGATGGGAACTTTAAAAGGGAAACAGGCTGTTCCCATAACAGTTTAAAAACATGGCAATTGCCTTAGCTTAGTAGAAAACAAGCTCTCAGCATTTGCTGTATCTTGCAACGCCGAGTAGAGAGAAAATAGCAAAGACGGAGGTGAAGCCAAAACTGCAAAGTGTTTTTGCACAGCCCCACAAAGATAATATTCTGCTTTCTGAACCCTAGCTCCACGATCCCCCGATCCCTGGTGCTGGAGGACTATGGTTTCCTGTGACCATGCAAAATGAGATCATTTCCTGGCCTGTGTCCGTCTCTGTGGGTGGCTTCTTTTTCCATTAGTCGTGTAACATGTTTTGGTTAATTCTACCTCTTAATTGTCTTTAATGAGCACCAGATTTGCGACACCCTCACTCACAAACCTGTTCTCAGAGTAGAGGCAAACAGAGGCCCTTGAGCTGAGAGCAAAACTTAAAAGCAGCAAAACAAAAAAACCTCAGCACCCATCAGCATTGATTCTTCCCAGCTACAAGGGGGCATTTCAATTGCTCTTCCACTGAATCAGGCCAATGTAATTAATCTCTTCCCAGCCACCAGAGAGAATAACTTAACTTGTCACTGAGATACACTTGTGATGCGATATACAGCATACATAATACATACATGTGAATACATTCCTAAAGCAGCTCTCCTGTAGCTGTTGTACAATACTGTGCACGACTCCTTCCTCCCCATGAAACCAGTCCTCTGCCTTAGCCTGTTTGAAACTAAGCTGCTTCTTGTTCCTCCCAGTCTTGCATTCTTTGCTTCTCTTCTCACTGTAATTAGTTTACAAGACTACTTATCCAGATGATTACTGCTTTTAAATGACAGTCGTCTTTTCTTTTACTCCAGTTTATTGTTGTGCATCATTTTGTCTTGCCATCTGAATACCCAGTTCTCTAAAGCATTTTCTCATTATGTTATCTCCTGATATAAGGCATTTTGAAATACTTCATGAGAGACACTGTATGAAGTAAATTGAATTGAATTTTCTCTCAAAGTCAGGGGCTTTCAGCATCTTTCTCTAGCTAAGTCAGCAGAGTTCTTGGCACCAATGCCAGGGTGTAATGGCCATGCTTTGCAGCCCAGCTATGAGCTTGTGTTCTTTTTAGAGAAAATGAAATGACAGTGTCAGTACCTGGAAAGCAAACAGGGGACCAATCAATATTTCCATTTATGATGAGGATGGCAGAATGAAAATGTTTGGTGTATTTTTGAGGTTTTTAAAGCACACATTGAGATAATGCTATTTTGCCGTATCTACCTACATCTGGTGTTGGTGCTGAATGTGTACGTGGGGGGTATATGCATGTGTATGTCAGGGAAGGAAAGAGGGAGGGAAGGGGGAAATAGCAGGGCATGGAACTAAATTGCAGAGCAAGTAGTGGAAATAGACAGTGAAAAGCTTCCTGCAGGCAGGCGGCTTCACAGGGGAGAGCGAGCCTTTCATTGTCTATAAAATCATGCCTTGCTGGAGGTCCTCAAGAGTGGAAGGGGTAGCGCCTAGAGGCAGTAAATCTCTCACTGTTGTATTATTACATTCTAAACACTTAGCTACTGTACAAACCAGCACACTGCTTCAAGAGAAGAAAAGGAGGAAGAAGGGGGAAAATGAACAAAGGGAAGAAGAGGAAGATGGCAATAAAACTGGGAAACAACCCCCTGCCACAGCTCTCCCCAAGAATACTTCACATCAAAGAAAAACAGCAAAGAGTAAATCGTCACGAAGTTAAAAGTTAACCTCAACTCCTTCCATTGTGATTTGACACCGCTCTGGAACAGTACTCCTAGAATTTGAATGGTTAGTCTGTAGCTCAGGGTATTAAATCCACCTTAATCCTGTTAAACATAGATGCCACTAAAGAGAGGCGCTCTCTCAATGGCATCATGACAAAGGCTCTCCATGCTGCAAACTCAATATGGTTAACAACAAAAAAAACCCCAAAACCTGGATTAATACTGAGCAAACAACATCAGCATAAGCAGGCTTAGAGAGAGGAACTGCTTTCCATATGCTATGGCATCAGGTTCCTCCGGATCTTCAGATACCAGTCTGTAAATGTTACAGACATTGTTTCTCCTGCTTGCAACTGCTGTTGGGTGGCGACCTTCCTTGCTTGCTGATACCAATTTAGCAGTTGGTACAGTTTCTCTGTGATTTGGTACTGTCTGTTGTTTGCTGGTACCAGATGGATACCAGATGGGTAACTGTGGGCAATGGTTCCTCTGTGTTCCAGTCCCAAAAATCACTGCCTATAGGGTCAGTCTTGTCAGTTGACTCCTAAATGGCACTTCAAAGCAGCATTCTGAAAAACCTCAACATCTGTTCCTTACTCCTAATGACCTTAAAAAAATGTTGCAGGCATGCCTTCCTTTAGCCAGGAGTTGTTGTGCATCTGCAGCAAAAATACAACCTTGCAGATGCTTGCAGCCATCAAACTCACTCCTCACTAATGGCAGCTCCAGAAGCCATCACCTCAACTCTGAAAGTCAGCACTGAATGTGAAGTATAATCAATATATTCTTTTCTGTGGTAGCTCCACAATGTAGGAGTTCAGAGATATTTCAAGGCACTTTTCAAACTACTTTCAGCAGTGAAGTGGAAGAACAAGACAACAAAAAACTTAAAGTGCCTTTGAAAGGCAGCAGGGATACCTGAGGGCCAAACGTAAAGCATGGAGGGAAAGCAAGGAGAGGGAAAGTGATGGAAGAGATCTGTTTTAAGTATTAATTTGTGATTGGCCTTTCAAAGCGTTGACCTAGTTGTCAAACTATAGACAGGAGCTGAAAGGTCAGGTAATGGTTTTGAATAGTGCCTGTTGCAGTTCCCTCCTATGTTATTCCATATGACTGCTGTTTCTAAGAAAGGGAAGGAAGTTTATTTAGGACAGTACGGGAGCATTTTGGTAAATACTCTATACGTGCTACAGCAGAATGCTCTCTACAGAAAAATATAGCTGACATCAAAGCTTGTTCCCCACCCCCTGTCTTGCTTCATGGAGGAGTTATGATAAACAGGTTATGTGTTCCCTAAGGTTACCATGGAAACTCATTCTTTTCAGGCCGTCATTTGCAAAGGTAAAATTTGCATTAAAATGTGATGGAATTTGATTTTGTGCATGTGTGTGTGAAACTCAAGTGGGGTCATGCTACCACGCAGTATAGCTATTATTTCGAACCCAGGAGCATACGCTTAAGAGAGAGATCTATTAATCCGTGTAAACACCTCAGTGACCAAATTACAGTTTAATTGCTAACTTGACAGGTATCTTCCTAGCAAATTAAGAGAAATACTTTGAAAATTAGCTTCAAATGCAAATGTAAATGTTAATACTGATCCACTGGTGGGTACCACTAGACAGTATTTTGCTAAACTCCCCGATAATCATTCCACAGGAAAGATTGAATTTAGATTGTCAGAATGACTTTGTTTTGATGATGGCAGACCAGGGATGGAAGGCACAGGCATGTATTTCAAATTATAAATTTTTACCTTATCTTGAAGGAGTTATGATCAAATTATGAAGTATAGAATACAATTTGATATAACTGTGCTTACTGCAATACCGGAAACTTTTGGATTTCCTCAGAACCCCAATTTGCTCACTTTGTTTTGAGTTATATCATAACTTCAAAGTCATAATTTCACTCTAGGTATCTGCTACTCTGACTTTTCTTGGAATACCTGATGGTGTAAAGCAGACACCCGGTCCAGGCTTCCCCAGGGTCCGTGTTCCTTGAGAGCCACTGCCATTATTTGTTGCCACGTGCAGCACTGGTCTTCCTAACACCAGAGTGCATTATTTGCAATAGTAATTTTGACAATCATCCCTTCCAGCCTATCAAGAAAACAGACAAACGGACTAAACCCAGAAAAATCTTACAACTGGTGACCAGACTGCATTTTAGAAGAGATGCCAGTTATTTGTCCTCTTGCTCAGCTGTATGCATTCACAAAATTCATGCTGAATTTGATATGCTACTTTATGAAATCTATGCTTCTCTGGGACACTGGATTATTCACATATCATCTGCCTTGAATAGCAGGACCCACTTGGAGGCAGAAGGGCCAGAACTCATATTTCTGCTTGGAAGACAGACAACCCAATATCATCTGGATTACAGAAGACTCGATATCTCCTATCATACGGGACTTATGACATACAGCTCAGCTGGAATGGCTCTACTTAATATAGGGCAACATGACACTTAACACAGCAGCCAGGCCATTTGATGAGGAAAAAGCAGCAAAACCACAGTATTTGTCGCTCTTGGTTTCTTACTGTTAATAAATACAGTTGCACAGCAAGTGTCTCAAAAACACTAAAAGAAAAAATCAAATCAAAATCAACCCATCAGATTAGGTTGCACACACTCAGTATTTAATCAGACTCCCTTCTGCATTGGGAAATTCCTGCTTACAAATTCAATTTACTAAACAAAGCAAGAACATTGAAGAAGGTTTAAAAAACCAAATGCAAATAAAAATGAAATTGATTACTAACTTTTGCAGAACTTCTCAAGACTCAGCACATTCGACAGAAGGAATGTGTTCCAGTTGGAGCCCATATTGAGCAAGAAAGAAGGCGCTAGCGCTCCTTTTTCCAAGTGTTCTTTAACAGCCAGAGTTGAGGTTGAAAGTTGAAAAAAGCTGGCCTTGAGCAGAAAAGCCAAACTCATGTACAGCACCAGCCTTACAGGGTAAAAGGAGTTGTCTTTTCCCATATTTTGTACTTTATTTTAATGCAGTCTTGATATTAGATTAGCATCTGCACTACAGACCTTAGACTGGGAACTAATAAAGTTATCCGCGCAATCTCTCCATGTCTGAGTCAGTGACTTTCTTTTTCATTTTAAATAATTATAACAATGTCACCTGTTTGTTGAGAAAAATAGAGCCTTTATATATTCACAGATAATTGCTCATACCCAGCACCCAGTGATACATTCTAATTACTTTTCACACCTTGGCTGTGAAGAAATCTTGAACTTTTTAGTGTTTTTTAACTGCAAGACAACAATGTAGCCAGAGCACTGACACCCTGACTGCTGAAACTGCACCCAGGATGAAATTTAACAAGCAGTTCTGCTAATGCATTTTGCAGCGAGGAACTTCAGCAAAACTCAAGAAGACCCAAGACCTCCACCTCAGATCTTGTGCTGCAATAATGAGAAGTGCTGCATAGATATACAATAGAAGAACTCAATCCAGAAATCAAAAGTAATCAAAAGTCCATTATTTCAGTTGGCTTCTGTCACATACTTAACTATAACAAATAAAAGATCTGTACTCTGTAACAGCCTCAATGACACAGTTGTATTGCTTGACCCAGCTTCTTTCAAGCTCGACCCTGTTCTGCACACGCTGGGCAACCGTTGCCGTTTGCCTCACTGAGGTCATTCTGCTTTCCATTATGTTAAATGGACAAATTTTGCAGTCCTTTGTCAAAACTGCTATCTGTTTTAGCGGGACGTTATCCCTAGCAGGCAGAGCTGGACAGTGACCAGCATCTTTAGGAAACAGGGTGCTGTCTGGGACAAGAGTAGCTAGGCAACTCTTTGGATCATGGATATTTTTTAGGGAAGAGATTTCTTTTTAATCAGCAACACACTGAACAAGAACATAACCCAGAGAGATTAAGCTGTGAGAATTCAAAAAGAAGTCACCTGTGTCAGCATCTATTTGATAAATGCACCAGATACCTGGTAGTAAAGGCAAAAGCTTGTGCCTAGGAAGGGGTCAAGTTTGAGGCCCAGTTTCAGGCCTGATCTAATAAATACCTAAGTGCATGCTTAGCTTCAGACATGAATTTCAATGGCATTACAGACTTGTCCCGTGATTAAAAAATGAGCGTTGTTGTAACTGGGGCCCCTTTCCAGAAGTTGAAGCAGGCCTCTTACCAATGGCCTGAGGAAGAGGAGGTCAATTTTAAAAGGAAACCCACGTTTTTTCCCTCCTTGTAGTCAGACCCCTGAGCAGCTGTATTTGATTCTACGGTATGTGGGGCACTGACTTGCTAGGGGTCGGGACCAAGCTGTCACGGAGAAGTACGTATCACTGAGGGTAAGGGAAGGTTCAAAGTGCAAAGTATTAGCTTTAGCAACCCCACAAGCGAAAGCTTGGTGTTAAAATCTCAACCCTCTTCCACCTTCCCTGCGTGATGCTGGCCCGAGGTTTTACAGAGTGTGCACACATGCTCAGGGAAAGTGGCCACACAGTCACCTATGTGTGGAGCGATCAACAAGTAGGCAGAAAACTGTTAAAGCCTATCCTGGCAGAAGCTTGCCAAAACCAAAGCAAACTGCAAAGACTCAGTTACCGTGCTACTCAGAACTGCAGTGAAGCCAGATTACAGCCTAGCTCCGAAAAGGCTATTTCTGTGCCGGTTCAGCTGTGCCCCAAAGGATAAAAGCTGCAGAGCTGTGGCTTGTCCATGTGCACAAATGCAGTAACTATTCAGCATACTACACAGCATGGATTACCTGTTCACAAACTCCCCTCATCAATATAATTACCAGTCAGAGGTTTGTTTCTTGCCTCCCTAAACTTATTGGCAAATTAGGAAAAATATACACAACAGAAAACCTGTAGGGCCCTTCATATCGTATCAACATGATCTGTGGCAGCTGTCATGATCTCCGTGATGCCCCACTCATGTTCTCCATTTGGGCAACATCAGAAGAACCTCTCCTAACTGCAAGGGACACGACTGCTGGCACATGTGTTAATGTGGAACCTCTCAGTGCTGCCAGCCTGCAAGGACGGCCACAGCTCGGCAGCACTGCATGTTTTTATCTGATTTCCTTCAACTACTTGTATGAAGTAAGAGAAATGCTTAGTGTTTGTCCTCCTCAGAATCACCCCCCTGTGCTGAAATACAACAGAAAGCAGCTGTGTGACAATGTACTTTGTGGAATAGATGGCATGATGTATTTCTGGAATTCACATAATATTATAGGGCATAAACAGCACCAGTGGGCTTTGATAAGATGACATATGGCACCAGAACTGTTTCCCTTGGTAAATAAGAGTGTGTACATAGTGTTAGCATGAAGACATGAGCATTTCAGACTCCCCTCTGGCTCAGATAATCTATGCCAAATTCAACCTTTATGTAAGTAGGAACGACTCCAAACAAGTTATAAGAGTCACTCCTTATTACTAGTATTAATGGAATTGAATTTGGCTCTCCTTGCATGTGCCATTTGGAATAGTTTATTTTTCACATGAGGTTTGGCAGGGATTTCTCCAAAATAATTTCCCCCCAAACCTACCCCCAAAAGCCAGCCTGTAAATTTCAAAATCTTTCTGCTTAGTTTGAACAGCTCTTTAGAATACACCCCAATCTGAAACCTTCATTATACAGAGATAAGTAGTGACCACAAAAAGTTCTTGATTAGCAAGTTAATAATACATCCTAATAAAATGTTTTACATACTCTCTTAATTAATATTTTAATAACATATACAGAAATACTTCCGATCCATAGTTTTCAAAGCAGCTATGCTCTAAGTAAGTTACTGTCTTTTTTTTTTTTTTTTAAATTCAATGTTTTCTACTAATAGTCTGTGGGCTCAGAAAGTCTGGAATTCACAGCAGTTTCTGCTATATGGTTTCACATAGTACATAAAATCGTCAGCTTCTTCCATTGCGCTAGAAGACAGGAATGTTATTATTCTAGAAGTTGGAATTTTGGTTTCTAACCATGGTCCAACACAAACGTCTGTGCGTTTCAGGAACCTAACCTATTTGAAATGCAACATCTTGAACCTGGAATTAATTGATCATGAAAAGTACAAACAGCTCCTTATTCATCCTGAAGTAAGCGTAGAACCCTTTGACACGTTATGGAAAAATAATGCAGTTCTTAACGCTCCTTTTTTTGTCCTGGTTGATTTTTAGGCTTGGATCCCTGCCAGGCACACAATAAAGTACTTGGCCTTTAACACAGACAGGCATGATTCTTCTTTCATCCTCTCAACTGGGAACTGACAAAACTCAGTACATTATAGATTTGTTTCAATCGAAATGTTCACAGCTAGTATCCAGAAACAGGTTTTCTTATCTCTTTAGGTTATTTATCAGCTTGCAAATCTGATCTGCAAATAAGAAAATGGCTTTTAGAACCACTTAACATAAGGTTTGGTACAGTGAAGCTAAGGTGATCACTAACAGGTGAAGAAGTATTTGCAATGTGGCCGGCGTTACACGCAATTCTTGAACATACATTAAAAAAAGATAAAGTTTCAAGGATTTACTGCCACCCTGAAGGAAAGAATTGATGTTTTAAGTAACTGGATTTGTACAAAGTCTGTAAGACAATCCAAGTAAATCCTCAAATAGATGATTAATTCCTCATTATTTAAATGCCCCTAAATACAAGTGCAGATGGTAACTTCATGGCTTTGTCTTGACAGCTCCTTCTCTGCTTCTCATCATCTGTTATTAGTCTGTGACTCTAAAGCCCTGAAAAAGAGTGCCCCATGAAAAAGCCCTCCAACTCCTAGGGAGACTGTATAAGTTCTTGCAGCTTATTGCTTACATAGCACTCTCAGGTTCTGACTGATACTGCAGTATATGATAATACGACATAAACATACTCTGCCTCTCTCTGTAGAGCCAGATTAGGTTTGTATAGGGTATGTTCATGAGCGCTTTTACTATCTGATGTCCCACTAAGACATGAGTATGTATGCACATGCCTAAACTCTGTCTTGCGCTGATACTTCCCAATACACCCTAGCCATCAGAAAATTTTAGGGTAATCTCACATTACACTGACAACAACAGGCATTCATTTTCCTAGACAATATTTATACTTATCATCAGCCTGTCCTTTGGTTAACTAGCTGAGGTTTACTTTAAGCCTTGTGATCCACCCTATAGAATTTGGCTTATCATTTACCCTAGTTATAAACCTGAAAGGGGGGTGCCAGGGGCAGGGAGGAGTCCAAAGGATGCAAAGCTCAACAACAAACCAAAGCACAAAGGAACTGGAAAAGAATTTCAAAGGACCTGGCTCTATAGCACAGACAGTGCTATATACGTGTGTCTGTTTATGGAGACACACTAAACTGAATTATTCAGTTACTTACAAAAAGAAAAAGAACAGACTGTGGGGAAGGGAGAGCAGAATGAAGGCGCAAGAGAGCAAAAAATTCATCCAGCAACAGATGAGAAGACCAGAGGAGAACTGGAAAATGGATGCAGGGGGGAGGAATGGATGATGAGAGAATAGCAGGCCTATTTAAAATGAATTTTTGACCTTATTTTTAAAACATTTATGGATCCCAATTGCCTGTCATGAGATCATTTTCCCTTACAATGCTAGCTTTTCAGCCGGCTCTGCACTTTAACTTGATTTATCCCACTTTAAAAAAAGTAGATTGTTAGAAATACCCCTTCTGTTAGAAATTCTGTCCCATTACAGTGTCAGCTAAAGGCCACTTGTCAATGTCAGCTTTATCAGATAGAAATTTGCCTCATGAGTTTTCAGATACTTTTTTGGAGGACAAGACCCAGGGTCCATTTGATTTGCGGCCGTTGATTTGCGACGGGATAGTGTCTTCTCAGATTATCCTCTGTTATTTCCCAACTTATCTGCACGTTTCATGAGATGGTGGGAAGTGATTACAGCAGCTGCTGTACATTAGAAAGACATCTTACAGGAAAGCTGGCTTAGGTAAAACAGCTGACTGACAAAAGCATAGAAAGAACTAATTGAGTATTAAAAATACACAGGGAGACCCAGCATCTCCTTTCCAGCTGCAGCTTCCCTGGTGCCACAACCTCCTGTGGGAAGGAAGAAAACTTATACCAGAAGGTTTTCCTCCTCCTCAGCTGTCTGTCGACTCTTTAAAGAAAGACCTGACATCCTGAAGATTAGAGTAAGTTTTTATTTATTTACAATTATGCAATTAGTCATCAGCATGTCTCTTCACTGATGAGTAAAGGTGGAAAAAATCAGCTGTTGTTCAATCTGTCTTACCACAGTACTGCTGAGGGTCAGCAGCCCGAGGTGGGAAAGATTACATTGCTTATAAAATATCTTGAGGACTCTCCTGGCAAGATGCTTTGAGACATTTGTTTTCTTTTTAGTATTTTGATTCTATTTTTGTTTCTTCTTTTCTGTCTGAATGGATTGATGTAACATATGTATTTTAAGGGTAAAACTACATGTCAGAATAGAAATTTCAGCCAGGAGTCAAAAGAGAGCAAGCTGGGGCCACAGTATTTTCCAGACTGAAAGACAGTGCCTATGAAAGCAAGGCTGAATGGATCAATGGATGATATTGTTGCAGTGAAGAGACCAGAAGTCTTTGAAATTTGTAAACCACTTCAACAAGAGGAACTGTTGCAGCAACAAACTTCAGAGTATTAAAGCCCTCAAGGTAAACTCTGATTTTTGAGCAGACTGCCATTCCTCACAACAAAAACATTTAAAAATATACTGCATTGGAAGGACAAAAAGAAACAATCCTGGTGCCACTATTATTAATCAGTTCAAGATTGAGATACTTAAAGCTCCCTTTCAGGTGCTCTGATTAAAGACAACTTGCCTCACAGGAAAAGCAAAGCTTAGGAAATCAGTAATCTCTGGGCATTATAGCTAATAGGAAAGGTTTAAAAAGGATTACCTAGAAGAAACCTTTATGAACCTTAGGAAACTACACTGGACCATAAATTTCAACCTCCTCTGAGGATTAATAAAGCTTTATCAGTTTCAGATAAGAAGTAGAAATCCTCAGGCTGCTGAAGAGGTACCACTGGCCCAGTCTGGGGCCTTTGTCAGGACACTTAACATGTCACACAATTTCAACAGAAAGACACATTGGATGCATATTCTCATTTTAGTTTACAAAAGCTATTCAGAAGAAGAATGGCAGCTCCATAGATTCCCAAATTTGGGTCATAAAATTTAAGGCAGTAGATTAAAGTTAACTGCTCTAATGAAAGAATTATTTTGCTGAAGGTGACACTTTTGGTAACTGAATCAGAATAATATATACAACAACATTTTTTGGGTTAATGAACAAATATATATGATAATTTATGTAAAACCACCCCTTTTAACACTATCTCTCTGTGATTGCAGTAACGTCTAGTCTCGCACAGGAGTTTTTTGGACTACAACCCCAATCATTGAAGATTTCACTTCAGCGTTCACACTGATAGTTTGGAGGACATTAAAACCAACAATGTTAGTTCAAATTTCAGGTGTATTTATATTCTTAAGATTTTAACATAATTCTGTCTCTTTTTAAACTAAAATTTGAAATTTAGCATAAATTGCATCTTATCAAAGTTACATTTTTGAATGCTGGTTGATTATAATTACTTCTAAAGAGAGAGAGTCCAACTCTGAAACCTGCTCAGGTGGAGCTCTTGAGTGCCACAGTTGTGATCCCATAGACTATAGCTGTTGCATTTATTTAACACATTCAAAAATCTGGCACTCTTTATTTAATCTCTGGTTCTACCATAGGTTACTCTTCGGTCGTGGGGTAGATAATATGTCTCTGCGTAGTGTGACTCCTAAATGTAAAATAAAGAATACAGCATGTCTGTAACGGTT
Source organism: Mycteria americana (assembly GCF_035582795.1). Taxonomy (NCBI): domain Eukaryota; kingdom Metazoa; phylum Chordata; class Aves; order Ciconiiformes; family Ciconiidae; genus Mycteria; species Mycteria americana. The sequence continues at coordinate 15,062,113 of NC_134373.1, forward strand.
CTATAGTGTTGGTAGAATATTTTAGGATCCTTTGATGGGAGAGCAGCAAATTATTCCATTTTTCACTTTATAAAAGTTACTGAGGATGTATCGTGGCCAGATTGCTACTGCCCAGTGTGCAGAAGGAAGGGCAGGAGCAGACGTCTCCATTTCCTCCCTCTCACTTTGCAGCTTAAGCACAGTGAGAGTCTGCTCTTCTAACGCTCTCGTTAACCCAAACTGCCAGAGTACCATAAATCCTGCTGAAAAGCCTTGATGCTACCACATGTGACAAAGCTCGGCAATGACTGCGTATCTTGGGCCTAAAGAGAGGAAACCTGGGCCTAAATCACACGCAGTGAACAGACAAGTTATTTTTAGTGAAGTTTTCATGTTATTAATGTTTTCTTTGGTGGGCTGGCATTAAGGATTTCTCCATTTCTACAAACCCCCCAAATCCATGTTAAGCTGACACAGGATTTCTGGAAAACACAGACAAATCAGCACCTTCTGCTAGCCTGGAACGCTGCAAAAGCACTTTGCATCACATTGTGGACCTACCCAACGCTGGTCGTAATCGGACGGCTGTGTTCTTCCTTCGTCATCCTCGTAGAAAGGTAAGCCTTCTCGCCTGGCCTGATGGTACTCCTTCCGTAACTTCTGGATACGATCAGCATTCCCACCACCTGTGCAGCCACTGAGAAAGATAAAAAATGCTAAATAAAACATGATATGTACACACCTATCTAACACTGACCAGGTACCCACATGAGCATACACACAGAATTGCCACACCTGAGACAAACGGATTATGCACGTCTGATTCTCCTGACTTGCATAGTGCCCACTGGCCCATATCACCCTTATTTTTGCTTTCTTGTATTAATAAAGCTGCTAATTGTGAACTTGATCCCAATTTATAAAAAAGGCTGTCCCTGTCCAAAGAACTTAACAATTCCAGTATAAGACAAGAGACAACAGATGGATGCAGACAGATGGGGGAGCACAAGGAAACTTTTAACATTCCAATGAGCAGCTATAAATGGCTATCATATTTTAATAATAATGATGATGATGATGATAAGCTGCCAGAAAAAAGTTTCTTTTTGCTCCCACGCTAAATGTGGAATTTCCCTAAAATTACATTTTTTCAAGGTAAAGAATAGAAGCACAGAAAAGAAAGCACAGAAAGAAGTTTTATTACATAAAAAACAGCCTCCCTCCCAATTATACAAAGAACTAAAACATCAGCCATGAAAATACAGGGGAGGCAAAAGAGATGGAAAAGCACACTATTAAATCTTGACACCATTTTTTTAAAGTGGTAAATAAACAGTAATCCACTTCGTAATCCACAAAGACTCACTTGTATGCTGAACTGCATACACTGCTAACTGCTGTGGTACAGCTAGTGGAGTTGCTTAGTTTGTCAAGTTAAACACATCCCTGTCTTTGCGGATTTTGACCCTGGGGAGCCTTCCAAAACCTTACAGCTGGACACGTACAACTGTGGAAGCCCAAGCTATACCTGGAAGGATTAAAAAAAAAAAATATCCTGAAAATGCCTAAGAATTAAAAAAAATATAGCCACATTGAAAATGAATAAATTAAGTTTCCTGCAGCTATTTCCAGCCCTGCTCTAGTCAGCACTGGGGTGAATACTGACTGTATGGCTCAGTAGCATTTACTGGCATTCATAGGGAATTGTTGTAGAATTTATTTGTGGCCGCTCCTAAACTCAGACCATTGTTATTGCAGCACATCATCATGTATTCTCTTAATCTGCAACCTTAACTCTGCCTCACCAACAACGGGCTATAGAGATACAGATTTATTCACATGAGCACAGAACTCTGTGGAGCATCTTGTCGCACTGCACTCCACTATGAGTACGCCAGAATCTAGGGAAGCCTTTTATAGCATTTGCATAGCAAATTTGGAAAGCACATACAAAAGATTGCACATAAACCCATCAATTCAATAATAAGTAGTTTCTACTATCTAATAGCAATCTAGATTGGTTGGAAATTAATTACCAATGAAGGGAAATTCCACATAGAGTGCAAATGCAACTGAATATGCAGCCAGGATTGGGAATGTTTACTTGCAGCATCAGTATGTTTCCATGAAAAATCAAACACTTGCGTTGCTTGCCTTCCCTGGATCTTAAGTTATCCAGCCCCTCTACTCTACGAAGTCCCAGCGGTTTCAAGCTTCTCTGCCTGATTCACCAAACTCTTCCAGAGCATACAAAATTTTTCTCATGATCTGCCAAGACAGTGCAGAAAGCTTGCACAAACTCTCTGGACTATTGAGGAAAAAAAAAAAATACATTCCCTTTTCCCCTTGACTCCTTCCACAGATAAGTGCCTCTGTTCCTTGCATGAATTCTTGTCAAATAGTGGAGAACCATTTCCAGTTTGCAAAACACTGGAATTGAGGACTAGCTAACGGGGGCTATCACTTAGAACAGTGAAGCTTGGTCCACAGCTCATGAGCAATACAATACCTGTGAAATCCCCTGACTTTACTGGTGAATACAGATAAAGCGTTTAATTAGGGCTGCCAACATACAGATAAGGCCCAAAGTGTTATCCCTGTTGCTTTGCCATCATCATTACCCAAAGCAGCACTAGCTAAGAGAGGGAAACGTTGAAATACAGGCAATGGGTCTAGTTTGATTCTGGCCAATCTGGCTCCCTGCAGCTCTCTGCAAACTGTATTAGCCCCTGTCACCAGTGGCCTAATGGCCACGTATCCACTTTCTACCTCCAGGTATTTTGGCTGAAGAGGTAATCTGAAAATACCATACAGGGGTTTTTTTCCTGTTTTAAATGAAATCTGAGATTTATATTGTAAGAGGCAGTAACAGCAGCCTGTGCTCCATTTGCTGCAGATCGCCTGTAGGTGAACTTCCTTCTGCTTAAAGCCATCTAGCCAGCAAGGGGAAGTAGGTGCTGCAGAGATCAAGCTGGTTATATACATTAAAAGACTGGGCCTGACAGCTTGTTCTTTGGCAAATCTCTGCCACGCCGTATTAAAGTACAAACCCTAACCATGAGAATGAGTAGGAACGTTTGAATGAAAGATAGCAGCACATGGAAAGTTATCCATCTGGATTAGTGTGAAAATACAAGCATAATCTCTGTGGAAACAAGCAGCTCCATGAAGTCTGATTTCCTGTGCTTCTCTCCTGTGGGTTCTCTGGTGTCCGATAATGGGACTGAGTTCACACTGCAGCCTTTCTCCCCAGCAAGGGCATTTGTCTGGGCCTCTCTAGCAGGCTGCTTATTTTCACGAAACTTAGTGATCCGGTACCTTTTGAACATCGAATCACTTATCAAGTCTGGTCAAAAATGGCCAGCAGGTTCAGACTTTGTTAGAAAGGTGAGGGGAACAGGTTGAAAGAGGGTCGGTCAGTACATCAGCTTCACTTTTGCAGGAAACAGTTGACGCTCCACAGCTCTTCTTTTTTTTTTTTCCTCCATCACTGTTTATAGGCACAAATGTAAAAGACATTGGCTTTTGAAAGAGCTGCATGTCTAGCTTACCATGAAAGTTTTACCCACTCCTGAGTAATGTGAGATGAATATGATGCCCTGTGCAATGCTCATGAAACAGTTCTGAATTTAAAGTTGGCTCCTGACAATTATGTGAATATATGAACCACATTCAAACTCACCAGATGAATTCAATCAGCACTGTGCAAATATCGCATACATAATCTATTAGTTTACCCCAAAGAAACTGAAGCATTGAATTCAAACAGAATGAAGTCATCAGTAATAAAAAAAAGAAACTGATAAGGCAATATTAAAAAAAAAAACACAACACAATTTTCCAAGATTTGCAGAGAAGATCATACATTGACTGTAAACTATTCTCCCATCTGCCTATAAATACATAATTAAAAAACATTGGTTTGATCAGATAGCAGTTCTCAAGACAGGGAAACAGCAGATGAATACCAGTTCAAATGTTTCGGATACATGACTATTTATCCTGAAAAGGAACCTGAACTTACAGAAGAAATATAAAAACAATACTCCAATCAAAGTCAATTTATATTAAGGAGACTTACCGAAGCTTTTCACCAAGCCCAGTAAGTACAGCAGACAGATTTCTTTTACAGTAGCTTTACATTTAATGTCGTGCTCCCTCCTTGAGGAGATATAAATATTACAGTCCTCATCACATCTACAATTTTGTGCAGAACTCATTTCCCTGACATGGCTCCCTGCGCTACACGTTCTTCAGAGAACTGTGCAACCACACATTAGCCATTCCCCTCCACCACCACGTGTTCCCAGGCTCTAACATTTAATCTACCCATGGACTTCTCCGTTGTCACGACAAGACCCTAAGAGACCCATCCACTCTGCATTTTGCGATTGATTTCAGAACGATTTCCTAAAATTGTGCTACATGTAAGGAGACTGGTTCAGAAGCAGCTGATACTGGGATAGAACCTGAATCTTTCTGGGGAAGCTTTAAGTAATGTCTAGGTGGGGGAAAAATCTCCGAGAAACTTTACAAATTGTTTAGCAAAGACTCAGATGCTGATTTCATACAACAGTAACAAAACCTGTCCAAAATCCCATGCCACAAACAATCTTAAAAGAAGTTCAACAGTTCTTCGAATAAGCTGCACACACTGCAAGGATTTTTTTGGGAAATAGAAAAAAAAAGTAATAAATAATCTTAAATGAACATTCAAAAGAGAAAAAAACACATTCCTGTCAGCCATTCTGTAGTTTTGCTCGATACAGTCCTTACCAACCAAAGCTTTCTTCTAGCCTGGGAGAAAGAAAAGGAGAAGTCTGCATGAGCGTTCTAGCCCACGCTGCTGGGGCTGTACTGCCGAGGAGGTAAACAGCCGCCCGCAATCACCATCTTCCACCCTGCGCCTGAATCTGTCAGAGGCACTATACAGGTTCCACCTTGCCCACTGCCACTGTAAAGGGACCTGCTACAAAAGAGCCGCTCAACCGATACAGTTGGAAGAGGCACCCCAAAACAAAAAGGAAACCGTAATTTGGCACAGAGTTAGCTTCAAGCTATCTCTAACCTTATGTAAAATATGACTGTGAAATTTCATCCCATCATCTCTGAAGAGATAGATGAACAAGCACCATAGCAATAACATTACATATCCAATATGACAGACAAGTTATTTTTCTCAAAGAATCAAAACATCATCCTCAGTATTTAATACATATGGCTCAGGTTTTGCACAATAAAATCTCCCTTCTGTTCTTCCTCTGAGTTGCTAATCTGGATTTCAATCGTTCAGGTTAAAAATGTCATTTTCTAAATTAGTGACTTCTTGCTGCAGCTCTCTAGATAATACAAAATTAAAAACAAGTGTTGCACATACAGAGTAAGATGAACCACTTAAAGCTGTATATAAACATACATTTAAAGAGGCAATAAACATTTTGTTTCCAGTGGTTTTCCTAAATACATTAATATTGCACAGGGCTTTTTTGCCAGCCACTTCTTTCAAACGCTGATTTCACCCAGCTGACTGTCAGCCTCTAAACAAACAACTGGTGCTTCCAAGTTAAAAAAAGAGACAAGAAAAAGAAAAAGAAAAGTGATTCTTTTAGTGAATTTTCAATTAACAAACAAATCCAAGACAAAACGTGGTTCACAGACTCAAGAGAATGGACAATCTTACACTCACAATCTGCTATAAAACAAAACTAATTTTATGTACTGAAAGGAACATAATGGTCTGCAAAGATATACAGTGTAAGGGAGTCCAACAGAGCATGAGTCCTGGTTTTGACTGGGATAGAGTTAATTTTCTTTCTAGTAGCTGGTATAGTGTTGTATTTTGGATTTGTGCTGGAAACAGTGTTGAAACACAGGGATGTTTTCGTTCCTGCTGAGCAGTGCTTACACAGAGTCAAGGCCTTTTCTGCCTCTCACCCCACCCCACCAGCGAGCAGGCTGGGGGTGCACAAGGAGTTGGGAGGGGACACGGCTGGGACAGCTGACCCCAACTGCCCAAAGGGCTATTCCATACCATATGGTGTCATGCTCAGCATAGAAAGCTGCGGGAAGGAGAAGGAAGGGGGGGAGATTCGGAGTGATGGCGTTTGTCTTCCCAAGTAACCGCTACGCATGATGGAGCCCTGCTTTCCTGGAGATGGCTGAACACCTGCCTGCCCATGGGAAGGAGTGAATGAATTCCTTCTTTTGCTTTGCTTGCGTGCACGGCTTTTGCTTTCCCTATTAAACTGTCTTTATCTCAATGAGAATGCATCTAAGAGTATCTTTCACTTGGGATAAAACTTTCATTTTGAAGTTATAACAAATAAATATTTGAGTACGTTACTCTTTCAGTTCCAGCCCTTGCCCTTCTACCGTGAAGTATTACATTGCTGTCGTGGTTTAGCCCCAGCCAGCAACTAAGCACCACGCAGCCGCTCGCTCACTCCCCCCTGGTGGGATGGGGGAGAGAATCAGAAGAGTAAAAGTGAGAAAACTCGTGGGTTGAGATAAAGACAGTTTAATAGGGAAAGCAAAAGCCACGCACGCAAGCAAAGCAAAGCAAGGAATTCATTCACTCCTTCCTATGGGCAGGCAGGTGTTCAGCCATCCCCAGGAAAGCAGGGCTCCATCACGTGTAATGGTGACTTGGGAAGACAAACGCCATCACTCCGAACGTCCCCCCTTCCTTCCTCTTCCCCAGCTTTATATACTGAGCATGAGGCCATATGGTATGGAATAGCCCTTTGGTCAGTTTGGATCAACTATCCTGGCTGTGCCCCCTCCCAGCTTCTTGTGCACCTGGCAGAGCATGGGAAGCTGAAAAGTCCTTGACTAGTGCAGCAACAACTAAAACATCTCTGTATTATCAACACTGTCTTCAGCACAAATCCAAAACATAGCCCCATACCAGCCACTATAAAGAAAACCAACTCCATCTCAGCTGAAACCAGGACAATTGCTTATGAAAGTATTTCTTCAACCTCAATAGTAAGAGGGAATAAAAAGCATGGTGGGAAGCGATAAAAAGAAAATCAATGATAAGGACATAATTCTAGAATATTTCAGCTTTCATCTTTGTCAACCACCAAGAGAAAGAGAGTTTAGGAAGAAATGAACATTTTTTGGTTTTGTATGCACTTGAGTAAATGAATGATACTGCAATGAAAGACCTGTCAGAAATACCTTGTTGACACCACTGATATTGCCGTGCAGGCTCAGGAATAATCTTTGATGTTCAGCCAGAGTCAGCCTGTGTTTTGGCTGTACGCACCCCAGGCTGAAGACCCGACTTAAGAATGATGTCTTCCTAGCTAGTGGAACCATGCAAATGGTTTTATTGGTCTCCATAACACTTGCTTTTTTGCTCTGGGCAGGAATATACCCTATGTATACACAATTACCGTCTTTATAAATAGAGAGGGGCCCCAGTAGGACACTTGTTTTGGAAACCTGTGCAAAGTGACCAGGAGGAAGACTTTGAGCCCAGTTCCATTTAGACAGGACTATCTTGAGAGGGTCTGTATAGATGGGCTGACATGAGAAGCATTAGATGGATATGTTTCTCTCTAGCCGTATGCACATAAATACATATAAAGTCAAGAACCATAAATAAACTGCAGGAAAACAAACTACAATGAAGAAGCTATTTATGCTTGTTTGAATTTATTTGAACTTGTATACTGAAGTCCCCGAGTCTTAATCTGCTTTACAATATTTTAAAAAGTCGTAACTGCTTCAGTGGAACATCGCTGTCACCTTTCAATTCTTTAGGCTAACATAAAAGCAGTACAACCACTTCTGTCCAAAAGGTCAAAGACTCCTAGGGCAGCCCATGACTACCATTTGTCTGGATGTAAATTGAGTCCTATTGACCTTGTAACATCACTACTGACCTCTTGACATTAGGAGCTTAGTGGAAAGAAAGAAGATGATATTCTTAGGTTCCTACAGACTCATTAGGAAGAAAGAAGAGAACCTTGCATGATATGAATTAGCAGCGTCATTAACCTTTTCCTTCCCCAAATAGCTCATAATATGTTTACAGAAGCCCCAAAAGAATGATTTGAAGATTGAGACCAACAGATTTGTATCACTTTCATTTTTTTCAAACTGTTTATAAAATATCTCTCAGTGGCTTGACATAAAGCATCATTTTGTTTCCCTCCTTTCACATGACTTACAACACCTTTTCCTGCTTGTCATGGCAGATGGCCTGATGGCAGATGCCCATTCAGATGAGCACCATCTTTTCAGTGCAGGCCACTTCTCAACTCCATTACTCTTCTTTATAACTTACAGTTGACTACAGGTGGCCAGAAATAATGGGAGGTATAGCCTACTTTGTTGCTTTATGGAAACAAAATTGGCACACTGAGGTTTAACTTCACCGTAACAGCAGATTTGGTATGTGCTATTCTAACAGAAACAGGTTATTTGCAATCAAGTAGGAAGGAAAGAAAAAAAGGGGGCATTTTCTTGTTTGCAGCCAACTTGTCATCTTTACTTCAAAGAAAAGACATTTTTTTCCTTTTCTCTGCTCAATGTATTGTGCCTCATCAAGGCAGGCAATCACCAGATTTTAACTAATAATAAAAAAAAGATGCCTTACAGTTCAGGCTGGTTAATGGCAATGTCTGTTTCTGGCATGTGACCAGTTTACTGCTGTCTTGTTGATCCGAGATGTGCACGTGTCTCTGAAGGGCTAGGAAAGCAGGGAGATTAGGGACTCGGCTGCTGACAACAACCAAACTCTCTATAAACAATACACAATGAAAATAATGAAAAACAGATTTTCCTGGTATTTTCAGTAGCCTCTAGACAATGCAACAGTTTCTGGTTCCTTCACTAAAGATGATATCAATTATGCCTTTTATCCATCATGCAGAAGTCACGTGTGAGGCATAATTGAGGGCCTTCTCTCCAAGGTAATTTCTTCTGGATTTACACAGCAAAGTACTTAAATTGCCTTTTTTGGCACTTTGTATTACAACACGGCTTGGGAGGGGGTATTTTACTTTACTGATGTAAAGCAGCTGGCATATTTACAATAGATAGGTCACATCAACACAGAGCAGATTTTCAGCCCTCCAAACTCCATTTACAGCAGCTTTAACAATTCAACAAAGCAAATGCTGAATGCTAAACTCTTGTGCAGAAACGTAGCTCTATTTCTTAATGGCTATCACACCTGCCTGCAACTGGCAGCTAGTTTTTTTTCACTTGCAGACTATTGCTTTTTCCACTACAGTTTATTAAACTTATCGCTAAAGCTGAGATAATAAGTACTTTACAGACTTCCAGTGAATTAGCCATTCAAGAGTCCCTCAGGAATTCCCTTTAGCACACACAACGCAAAGGCAGGAGGGAGAGAAGGTGACAATTCAGTGCAGTCTTAATTTCTGCACTCCCTTCTGAGGGAAGAGTCGAGGATCTAAGAATTTGCTCACAGTAGATGCTGCTGCCCATGTTCTAAAACTATTTTGTTGAAAACTACAAAGCCCGGAGTAACTATCCGTTTTCTCCCAGAAACTACCTCTCCCAAATTTCACACTAAAGACTATACGCTGCTCTTCGTTACACACGTGCAAATCTATGCCACCGGTAGAGTGGCAGCAACTAATCCTCTATGTGGTTTGTTTTTATAATACCTGGCCTAGGTAGAAATGAGATAGAAATCTCAACCTCAACTCAAAAAAAAAAAAAAAAAGTCTCTGTGTCTGTAATCCTGTTACAGATATAGTTTACATTAAAAAAAAAAAAAAAGAATTAATTTATACCATGTGCAAAGCATCAGGGAAAAGCATAGATCTCATAGCCAAAATGTATCCTTACGACAAAGTTGGCTTTTTTGGGTCTTTTTAATGAATGGTCACTATGAGGATAACATTAATCCAGCATTAGGACTTTTACGGGAAAAAAAATACAAATGTAATTTATCTTTTTTAACTGTCAGCTGCATTTCTAAAGCTTTAAAGTCTGTAGCTTCCAGCGGCCTTTTGTCTTTCTGCCATGGCAGGAGTATCTTGGACAGCTGTAAGAGCTTTGTAAGCTATCTTTCTCAAAATCCATTAGCTAATTCAAGGAACCTAATTAGAGCTGCCATTTTGATGGAGCATATTGAATGCTCTGTATAAACTAGTAACACCATCAATGTTTATTAAAAATTGCAAGAACCAAAGCTCTCAGTTCCATATAAATATTAATGGACAGATACATAATACTTATTGAAATATAGACGGTGTTATGTCCACAGAAATACACACAGGTATACTTAACAACCCAGTGTGATGCATTTATTCACAAAGGCTGAAATACGGAAGCAAAACCTAGGGACAATTTTACACAAACTGTTGAAAATTGACCGGCTTCCATTTACACCATCCTTATGTGCCTTAAAGGAAGCAAAGCACACTAAAGATGATTTGTTTCTTGTGTTTTTCCTGAGTAGCGTGCTGACAATTTGGAGTGTATTTTGAGCTTACCTCAAGAATGCACTCCAGCTGGAACCATTTTATAGCTCCTCTTAAACCAGCCACTCCAATCACCGTACTTTGTAGACATTTACACATATTCCAGGACTACACTGTTTAAGGGCATCCAAAGATTCAAAGGGAATTTGCACTGTAGAGCTAAAACTCAAATTTTGCTGTAGACAGCAACAAAATCATTGAAAGGAGCCAGACATCTGGAGCAATGCTCTCCTGCATTCTGCTGCGTAGAAGCCCAACTATAATGAAAAAGCAACTTGCAGACAATGATACAACACATGAAATACTGACCATTCTAAGAATATATCAGAGACCTAATTAAGTTAGGCTGTACAAGCATATGCCTTTGGCTGCAGAAATAAAAAGTTTTCTGGCTACTTCACAGCTTCGTTTTTAACTTGATACTTCATAAATGGAACTGCAGAAAACCTCATATGTTACCATTTCAATCTGACGTACACTTTCATACGCATCTAACAGTGCCTGGATTCTATTTATATGTACAACTAAATATACGTGCACAGAAAACCCATCAGATTTGCTACAGAAAGACAGCAGATGTTCTTATTAAGCCACTGGCACATGCAAGGTGAAGCATGTAAGCCTTATAAGGAAAGCATTTAACGTTCCAACTACAAGCTAAAGAAAAGCAAAGACAACAAATGAAATTATTTCTAATGTATTCTACTAGCTGCGAGTGCAATGCACAGCAAAATGAAAGCACTGTTGAGCATGCTTGAATGACTCTTACAATACATAGGGCTTCGCACAGAGGGGAGTATAATCCATACGCACTCTTTGGAACATCCTACACTCCAATATAATGATCCAAAGTTCACTTCTGAATATATACTAAAATGACACATGAAGCATTTAGCAGATGTGCAAGAGAAACAGGCTTAATTATATTTTCTACATTGTAGTAGTGCAAGGGGCTAAAAATTTTATGACAATCTTACCATGGGGACAACCCTGAAGGTAAATTCATTTTAGTTCTCTGACAGGGCAGTATTTCCAAACTACAACTGAGATCTGAGCAGTTTCACAGGAACATGCTCAAAAGTCAAAACATCAGTTACCACTAGTTTCTCTCAGGAATTATATATGGCAAATTTAGCTTGTGGTTATTGCTCAACAGAAACCCTGCCAGACGCTGAAGCGGTTGATGGATTTTGCAAAGTTCTGCCGCCTTCAAGGCCACCCTGCCTACCCTTGCAGCAGCCTCCCTCCTTGGGCACCTCTCCCCGCGCAGCTGGGCTCCTCATAGCACAGTTGTTTTGTTCGCATTCGCAAGGACTGGGGAGTGCACATTCCTTCAACTAGCTTTCATCGCAAGCTCCACATCAACAGAATTAAACACTTTATAAGCCGAACTGCATTTCGGAGAAATATTTGTGAACTGAGAGGCCTAAAGTCAGCAGTGTAACTTTATTACTTTTTATCATGCAGGCAATAGAAGCTCCTGGACTTCCAGACACGCACAGCCTTTCTAGCTCCTTCTTCTTATGGCTGCAGCTCCACCGTGCCTTTGAAATTACTCCCACTTTTCCACTTGGAGAAGTCAGGGCTCATTTTCAGGTGTTTAAGATTGAAGGGGAGCACTGGTCCTTTTCAGTAACTGTTTTGAAAAATGTTAAACTAAAATGGAAAAAAAGAAGTAATGGAATCTTCAAACTACACACAATCATTTCCTGGTGTATCTAAGCTGGAAGAGGAAGAGCAAGCCTAACTCTCTGCATTTGGGTGGGAAGTCCCAGAAATGCTAAAGCAAGTGTTCTGGTTCAGGCCCATCTCTATTTCTACAGAATGACTCTCATATGGTTTCAACTGCCATGTTTAGAGACACACCTTACAAATCCTTCCACATCTGTTTTTGTCTTGCTCCCTTCATTCCCTGTTCTCATCCTGATGTTTGGAAGTCTTTCCCTTTATGCCTTTCAGCCAAGGATGCCAATTTCCTCCACCCATTTATTGGCTTCCCATACAAGCACATTCCTGTCCCACAGGCTGCTGGAGTACAGAAACACCTCCCCTGACGCGCCTAGGCCAGCATTTCTCCTTCCAGCACTCCTTGAAACCCATCTCCCAGAAGCATTTCACAAAGCAGCCTGCCAGTAACGATGAGGCCATAGGTGGCTTGGGACACCCAACAGCACTTCTTCCTTTCTGCACTGGTTCAAATGAGCGCGCTCACGTCTAACACACTAACAGACCATTGAACTTGCAGTGCCGGTAAACTCCCCTCTACTCAGAAGCACCCACTTATTGCCCACAACTCTGCCTGACCCAGAACCCCTCCTTTATTCTCCCCATCCTCTGGCTGCTCCAGCAATGCTGCCTCTTCTCCGTTCCTATTCTTGTCCTGCCTGTCCATGGCATTTCTTAGGCTTTTGCATTCAAATCAGCTCACCCTTTCCCACCCTGGAAGGTGGGGCGTAAGGGCAATGGGACACTGCTCATGCCCCATTCACCTCATGCTTCATTCCTGCACCAGGAACCTCTCTGGTCCCTGCAACCAGGAGAACCTGCTACTGGGAAAGCATGTCTAGGCTCTGGCAGCTCAGGACGAGCACTTTTGGTGAAGTCAGCAGCCAAGTTTCTATCATGTGTGTGGGAAGTACTCTAAATCTTATAACTTAGTCAAATTGTCAATGTTCAAGGGGTGGCAAAAGGCACAGTCTGGTATAAGACTAGGCTGCGTTCCCTTCCTAAATATAAAGCCCCTGTTCCAGCGTATGGAAAGACTACAGCGTCTTATTGAAAGAATCATATGCTTCTTATTTTTACTTTTTTACACAGACAAAACAAGCCCTTGTCTTCTCCCTCCAGGCCCCCCCAAAACAGCTGTCATCATGTTCCATAAAAATTCAGCTTCAGCACACCTCCTACATAGGCATTTTCAACCCAAATGGTTGAAGGCTGGTTATTAACAGGTGGAAACAGAGTTTTCCAATGGAAGTCAGGCCAGCAACTCCCCTCACATAACGGGCGCAGTCCGGGTTTGTATGGCTGTCCCCCTCCCTGCCCTATAGGTCCGCATGGCCCCTGGTCCAGCGGCTGGCTGCGCGTTCCCGAAGGCAGCATAAAGCTGGTTTGCTCCTGGCATCTGCGGGATGAGCACTCCTTCACAACAACTGCAACACCTTTGAGGTACAGCCTGGTAAGCACATAGTACTCCTGCATGTGCTCCAGATTAAGCTGTAGTCAGCTTAATGAGAGACTTAATTGATGAGTGCTACTTCCTTCACTTGTCCATTAAGATAAGTACAGCACATGGACATTTCAACCCATCAAAGATGAGAAAATGCATTAATTTTGGTTTTCTTAGAGCTGTTAATAAATCTGACACTGTCTGGCAGTTTTCTTCATTTCCTACCATTTGACAGATACTGTGATCACAAGTTACAGATGATGTTTTTCCTCTGAAATTATCACTCTGGTAATACAAGCCAGAAGGAAACTTTATCAAGATACCGAGAAGCTGGGTATCGTTTTTATTTTTAACTTTATGCGGCTGGTTTCTGAATATCTCAATGTGATAAAAAAATAAATTCCATCCGGTACTATTAAAAATACATACACACACACACACACACACACAACAAATGAGTGTATTACAGCAATAATCACACTGTGTATTTATTAGTAAAAGTCAGTATTCCTCCCATATAACCAGCCTGGCTCTACATAGACCCCTTTACTGTAAGAACTCCTGCAACTGTTTTCTTCCTCTTTCTCTCTCTCAAATTGACATTTGTATGGAATCAAGAAAAATCTTCCTTAATAATTTTTCATTACCAATGGCTTTTTTTGGTATGTGTATTTGGGAGGAGGGAAGGCAAAGGGCAGGAAAAAGCAGCTTTAAGTGCTCTGCAAATGATCCTCCTGAATCTGGGCCTCATAAATCCTATCAAATGTTATATTTCATCAATAGGCTGGAAAAGCTTTTTTCTCTGCAATGATGAAGCCTGGCTTTAAAATTTATGGTTTCATTTTAGAAATGGACTATAAAAAGAGTCTGACTTAGCTGTCTATCAACTGTAGCTGACATTAGCAAGTTAGGTGTGGACTTTCAAAGTGTTATATGTATTTTTTATTTATTATACATGTACATACATACATAGATATATGAGGACATGTATATCACTGTGGGTTTGTGCATGCATAAGTACACAGCTGGCTTTTTTTTTTTGTCTTAAAAAACCATTTTCTTCCAATGCAAGAGGATCTGAGATACTCAGCAGATTCAATTGCAAAGTGATAAAAGTGTCCAGACCAGAGTTGGCTCCAGGATCTGCAGCAACACAAGCAAATTGCATTTTGCTGCTCAAATGATCGAGATAAAGTAGTTTATTTTGTTCTTATTCATGGGGTAGTAAAATGCAATTCAGCAATGGCAGAGCAAATTTCAGGGGGAGGCAGGGAAGATTTCAATAGGCTGCGGGGATAAAAAGAGGAGGAGGGCAGGAAAGGACCAAAAAGTTTTAGGTGGGGGAAGACAATTAGCAAAGGACTGACAGACCGGGGAAGAGGGGTGCAGAGCTTCTGCACCTCTCATGCATGGGGAGGGAGGGAGACAGACAGACAGACAGACAGCCTCCCCTGCCTCTACTCCCTTCCACAAGCCCTGGAAACAATTCTGCCTCCCCAGAGCCACTCCTACTTGCTCTCTTGCACTCCCTGGGGAAGGAGAGCACCATGGATATGGCTCCTATTCCTGCGGCTGCCACCACTGATGCGAGCCATGTGGGTGCCACAGCTGGCCCCTACAAGCCCAAAAGCTTTCTCTGGCAGCCACAGCAGCAGCTTCCTCAGATGGAGGAGGAGACAGTCTGTGCATGCTGCCGAACACCCACTCTTCCTCTCCTCCCTCCCCACCAGAGCTGGAGGTCTGCAGCCAGCGACTACTACTTAGTTCCCCCTGTGCTTAAAAGCAGCCTCAAAGGTAACACTTCTAATAGCAGCATTACTGCTCCCCCAAATCCTCATGCTTGAAAAAGCAAACCATGTTTGAAATAAACCCCAGATAAATAAAGTGACATAGCTGCAGCTGGAGAAAGTGAAGCTCCACTCTGAATGTAGGGGAGCCCATCTCTTTCCATCCGCTACAGAAGAACGTAGTTTCCTAACTCAGACAATTAACGATGGATTATGTGAAAACAGCAAATCAGATCATGCTGTTGAGGCACTATATGAACTAAACAGAAGAGCAGTTAATCTAAATCTCATGTGGGGTGGTTATTATTGTGTGTTGCCATCGTTGCTGCTGAGTCCGGCTGTAACATCGGTTTTGGTGGCAACACATAGAAAAACCTGAAAGTCCTGTTCCTCATTACAAAATGAGGAGAAATCTCACCCTGGGGAACATGGTCAAAGCTGACAAGTGAATACTACAGAAAAGGTTGGGGAGAGTGGTTGATAGTAAATGTACTCTGAGTCAAGACCAAGAAAACAAATCTCTTCCATTGCCTCTATTTTGTAACATGAACAAGATGAATAAATAAAAGAACCCGTCATCAATGCTGAGGATGTGTACATACCGTGGCCTCAGATCACTCCTGAAATACCCTGTTGGGAGGATATTCGCCAAGGTTCCTGTCGCCAGCCCCGCTGGGGACACTGGAGGAAGGCACTGCACCAGCGGGCAGCGCAGGGCAGGACCCCAGCTCCTCGAACACACCTGCTGCAGGGGCCTCCTCCGACTGTTGAAGGGAGCTGGCTCTGCTCACCGTGGTCAGCGATGGCACACGCTAGCAAGGGATAACCACTCATTTGGTATTATCAAGCAGGGGAACAGATAGGGGAAATACCACCCATCCACATTCTGCAAATCAAAATGTGTTCTGCTTCTAGCACTAAGTTACCACTGTAAGTATACAAAATACATCGTGCTTACACCAATTTATGGAAATGAGAGGAGCTGAAACTGCCTGTATTTCCACAAAAGGGTATTTGTATTAATGAAAGGTAACTTTATCAAACCTTGATCTACAGGCAGCACATCTCTGGAACTCTACGTTTTTTACTGGAAGGAGGCATATAGCAGCATCACATCATGAGCAGAAGTTACTTAAAAAAAGAAATTCTCGAAATGTTTCAGATTCATACAAGTTAACCCCATTGAACAATGAAATTCAGGACACTAAAACAGTATTGACATGATAGTGTTTTCAAACACAAACACTCATCCCACAGCAGATCAAGAATATTTCCAGCAGTATACTTTCTTCCCCAGTTTTCCTATACATTTCTCCTTGAAGGTTTGAATATAATCAAGCAATTCAGCTTTCCCTGTAACTCTTGGACTTTTTCAAACCTGAATTAACTCTTCTATACACAAACATCTTTTGGCCAGTCTGCAAAGAGAAGCTCCTAACACTGTTCAAATCCTTAATTTTTTCCCTTCTAAAAATATTTTCATCTGATGTCCCGCTCCCCACAAAAGGATGCTTTTTATTTTGTTTTGTTATTCCTTCTTCTTTCCTTGCCTTCTTATTTCCCCACATCTTTCCTGAGACTCATCTCCAGCTTTTCTTTTTTTTTGTATTTTGCTTGAGCTCTTATGAAAGCCTGACCTGTTTACAGAGAAAAACCCACAGAGCTCAAGGGCTAATGTTTTACCCCTTACTCACCATCCCATATCTGGCTGCAGTCAACAGTAACCAGAATTCATCATCATCAATGGATTTTCAGTGACATGCACTGTATTTGCTCAGATAATGGCCCCATATATTGCCTTTGAAATGAGGGTGTGACCATTACTTAGGGATATTCTCAAGAGCCAGTTATCGGCATTGCTGCGGGACATGTTTGCTTCGTGTTTTGAAGGCAGACCTGCAGAAAAGCAAGCTTTGAAGTTTTTTTTTTGGATGGTACTGTGCTCTCAGAAGGACACACCAATATTAACCTAAGCACATCACCTTTGGGTTGGAGCAGGCCATTTGCTAGCTGGTTTGGAGCGCAGGGGAGGAACAGGCACACACTGCCTCTGAAAGGGCAGGCAAACACACGAGGGTACAGACCTTTGCAAACTCTGTAGTGAGGGCCAGGCTAAACAATGTAGGCTAGAGTGGCCTCACTCCAGCTTCTGACAGGTATCTTCCTTACCTCCACATAGGTTTGAGATGGCCTTCAAATCTTTCAAGACCACCTCAGGAATACCTGCAGACAAAACACCACTGCAACATTCCCATCAGAGATACAACTCTCCTTGCAATAGGCTCTGCACAGAGGCGTAATAAAAAGACAGTCCTGTTCCCACACACAGCAGAATGATGGAACCAGGAAAAGCAGGTGGGGAAGCGCAAGATAATACGGAAACAATGCTGGTACGCAGGATGCCTGACAGTGATATTTGGTGTTTTAGGAAGGAGGCAAATATAACATGCCTATACAGGCTGCAAAGACATTTTCACAGTTTATGAGCCTCACTGCTGTTTAAAGTCACTACAGACAGACAGTATACAATTTTTTTGATTTAAAAGAACTAACAACTTGATAGAGCTACTGGACAAATAGGACCAAGCCGCTTTGGTGCCAGGTAACTCTAAAAAGTGTGTACAGAATACCTTTGAGAATGCAGCCTCCAAAATGACTATTTCCAGTGTAGGATAAACGTCCATCCACTTCTCTAGTCCTCAACTTTATAAGCTTGCCAACTGAGCACAAACGTGGATCACAGCCTCCATTCCTGGAGCAGAATAGAGACAGATATGCTGTATCCAGTCCAGCTCTGTACACTTGTCCCACCTGGAGCGAGGAAAGCAAGCCGGCCCACCGAGATTTGAGAGGAGGAGGAAGAGAGATTGCTTCCATCTGCTGTATTTTTTTCTGCAATGGCCAAGGTTTAAAACCCCATGGATATGCATTGTCACTAACTTAAGTACAGTGACCATAAGATTTTTCCTTCCCTCATTTTTCTCCATTCAAGTATATTCTCCATTAATGCACAAAATTACCCTTTTTTTCCCCCCCATCTATTTCACTGCTCTCCATGGGATAGCCATTAAAATTGGTTCATGAATACACACAAAAGTGGGAACAGAGAAACTCCTTCCCCATCGTGTCCCTCTCCAGGAGGGAGTTTGAGACACATTGAACAAAGAACCCTCAAATCTTCTGGCATACAGCTTAGAAATCAGAATGCGATTTCCAGTCTGTATCTCTTGCTTCATTACAGAAGATATGGCCCTTAAAATAGGCAATTGGCTTTGACCAGTAATGTTTTAGGCTCTAGCTTTTAGTTTTGTTTTTTTCTGTAGATTCCGCACTGCAACAGGCGGCTTCCCTCTCTCCAGTCCTGCCCCCCACCCCCAGCTGCAGCAGTGAGGATACCTAAAGGATTCAGGCAGCTGGAGAAAATGCAAGAACCTGGCTCTCAGGCCTCATCTGTGTTTCACTCTTTTCACTCCTGAACGTACATCTGGATTTGACAAAGTCATGCTTATCAGATAGATCAGCAGATAGTCTGCCGTCTCTGTTGTGGTGCAGAATTAGGCCAGAAGAGCACTCTGCCAGCTTGTGTTTTGCTGTTTAATCCTGCACAGAGTAGTCATGGAGACAGCAATAAGGACAACTCATGACACTAACCAAATTCTTCACCCCCTAATCCTGGTCAATTTTCTGACCTTGAGAGGAAAACGAAATAAAAATCATACATTACGACTATTTAACTGCATATTCTAATAGCATAAATTTATGAGACTACAACTGAGGCCAGGAGGCAAATTTATTTTACGAAAATACATCATGTTCGAGGGCAAATTAAATATTATAAAAATAAAGTCTGAAGAATGGTAGTTCTCAACTTTTAAGCTGTCATCTTCTGCGATGCCATAGCTGGGTCTTCCAGCCAGCCTCACCAGATGGCCACATTGGCCACCACCAGAATCGCAGTCTGGAAACGAGTGCCCTACAGCCTTGCCTCAGCATCTTGGCTGGAATACACTCTGAGGCAGCAGTTCTGTACTCACAGTTCAGAGATACTCCCAGTGCACTTGTTTAAGAATTCCTGAAATTTGTGAAGAGATTAAAGCCAAACTTCTGGTCCCATAGAGGTCAGGGAAAATAACAGAATGTTGGTTACTAGCTTTTAAATGTTAATCATCACTATTCACACTAAACCTCGTTACACTAAAAACAACCCCTCCCCACACCAGCAGACGGTATGAAAATCTGCTTAAAAATAGTATTAAAAAAAAGGAATTTTCTCCTAAGCAGTAGGTAAGTTCAGCTGCAGAGGATTCCAGCACCTACATACAATTTTTTGTTTCATGGAGGATGTGCAACCATTCCTCCTCTTACATACAACTGTGCAAATCAGTGTGTTAGTGATGCTTTTGCAAAGAGGGTTTGACAACAATAGAGAGTCCCCAGCCTGCTAAATAAGAAGCGACAACTCCATTTGAAAGCTGTCTTTGGATGTGTTTTATGTGCAGAAATTACCTGTGACAGTTCAGATCAAAATAGAGTTTTCATTTCATGTGGGAGGTAAATGGACGATAGAATAGGTTACTTTAAATGCTGTAGTCTAGTCCAATTAATGTTTCAGATTTTTTTTGTATGGATTTCTTCCGTATTCCATGCTCTAAACTTTGGGGTAAAAAAATGTAAAACTCCTTTTGTCAATAGCATGATGCAAAGAACAGGCCAAAATGTAATAAAAGTGGTTAACAAAAGCAGTCATGCAGAAGTATGGCAAAAAAGCTCAAGTTACAGTAATCTGACTGTGAAACTAATAAGTATAAAACAGAAAAGAAAACATCATTTCATCATTCTTTCAGGGAGAACCAGGCAGGGGAATCAGTTCTGATTTCCCACCTCAATCAACAGAAATTTTGCCTCTCACTTTGATGGAAACAGGACTTGCACATCAGTCTTCTTTCTGAGCAGCAGATACAAATCCACATGCTATCATTTGCTTTTCAGATTGTGCAACATAAATTTACAATTTCTAGCTTTTGTAACTGTACCAATGACACAATTTGTACTTTAAAAAAATGTCAGATCCAAGATATTGCTTTGGCCTCTGATGCAAGGTTGCAGATTTTCATGTTTTCCAGAACATCATACCTGCTGATTCTTTCAAAGATATGCCCCATTATGTACCAAGCATGCTATGTTACTGGAAAGAAGACAGGATACAATATGAAAGCATTAATGATTTCATCTGTTCTTGTATTCTTTTATGTATTGTGGCAACTGCTGCGATCTTATCATGTACAGTGACTACCACGTTACTACCTCTGTCTACAGAAATGAAGCATCCACTACCAAATTTATGTGTTTATCTAAACTCAGATGTGAACTGTCACTTTTCTTCCCAGTAAACACACATTTACATTTGTTACCTGTAAATCAATGGGTTGTTTCCTGACCCATTTTAAAGAGACGTGTTTTCTTAAAGGTCTGGAGCCACCGCTGTGTTACTCAAGCACAACAGTGGCTCTCATGTAGAACTGAAAGGAGCTGTGCTGATTCAGTGCCTGTAGCTTCCTAACTCTTTTTCAAAATCGATGGGGAAACCAGTAGTTCATACATTGCTTTTTAGATGTAAGCACTAAGTATTGTTAGTAGAGAACCGATGGACCCACGAGTGAGCGATCTCATCCCAAACAAGGGCCCACGAACCTTACACAATCTATTTTGTTTATGCCACACTTTAAACAATGCATATTTTGCATCTTTTCTGAGAAACAGCATTTTTCTTGGCACGATTTTCAATTTCCACCCACTTGGAAGAGCAGGTGTCTTTGTGTATCATTTCTCAACACTGGGAATAAAGAAAACATTTAGAAAACATGTTAAAATTGTTTTCCTAAAGTCAGGGAACATCAATTTAAGGTTCCACGGGCATTACAGAAGAACCGACCTCCACTATAAATGCACTGAGCTAGTAGAAACACTAACTGAGACAAAGCATTCAGAAGATATGAGACCTCAGTATCTCTACCGGCCAAAGACTGAACACTGGTAATCTTATTCCTCGGAGGCAGGTTTTAACACAAAAGAGAAATTAACATCTATCTATGCACTAGGGTCTTGAAAAGAAAAACAACAGAACAATGGAGCTGCTCAGACATCTGGTATATTTGCCATAGCTAATAGTAACGAGATAGTGGGCAGAGTGCAGATTAAAGGCGAAAAGGTATGAAGGAATACTGTTAATCACTTCAGAAGCCACACAGACATGTACAAAAATACCAGTACTCAGCCTAATGAGTCTAAATTTTGGGAGGAATTCTCGAGCACTTATCATATTTACATTGATAATCTATTTGTAGCAGCGCTCAAAGAAAGAGAATTAGACTTCTGCCTATTCAGTTTTGGAGCCAGAACATGTCACTAAGTGCAAGAGACTTTTCAAGCTCTGTAGCAAAGAGGTCAAAGCATCACCACTGATGCAGGCAGTGGTATTTACAGAGAAAAAGAGGAAAAGATCAATCCCTTCCCCCCAGTCCCCTTTACTCTCCCTCTCTGAAGCAGCTGCTGCTTAAATATTGCCATTGTATACAGAGGCACAAAATAATTGCCTCCTGGTTTTTTTCAAATCAGGGACAGGGACAGCAGAAGATGTTAAAGGAAGAAAACACCACCTTATTCAGGCGAAGGACTGCAGACTGGCTGCTTGTAATTTGCGTACTAACGATCAATAACAATTAGGAACAGGTTTAGTGCTCTGATGCTGCTCCCCAACCTCACACCCCTTTGTCAGGCTATGGAAGCCTGGGCGGATAGGTAAAGCAGGGACTCCAGCCGCAGGCGGCCTCCCCCGTCATTACCCCAGAGCAGAAGCACTCCAGGTCCCCTGGCTAGCAGCACACTTACAGCATACGAGTGCTCAATTAAAGCAGTCCTTTCAGACAATTATTGAGCATCGTGGTGACTCAGGCATAGAAAATAGTTGCCCTCTCCTCGCCTCACCGCAAGACAGACCACGTTTGGAACGTGTTTTCATCCCTCTGAAGGTGCGTTGTTGCTTACTTTTCAATTGCCAGGCCATGTACAACACTCGCATTAGAAACACGTGCTACACTTAAACTTACAGGCCAGTCTCAAAATAATTGTTTTCCATGCATTTTATGTAAATACCATAATGATCACTTGCGGTTGATTCCCATTTGCAAGGTAATAACCATATCCAGGACTAAGTAGGCATCAAAGCCTAAGGGCAAAAGTGTTTATAACAGATAAACTCCACAGCTGAAGGACATGTTCTAGCTAATACTGGTTTGAGAAGAAATGCCCCTAAGACACTATTATGCTGAAAAATTTTATTTAAGATTAAAATTTTAAGTGAATGAAGAAATTAAACCATAAATATGGGTCAAAGACTGTACAACGTTGTCTGAAATGTTAAAACATTAGTTAGCTCTTTCTCATTTCTCCTCACTGGAGTGGAAGGGGCTAACAACCTCCCAGAGTGCAGATTCCACACAGGACTGTGACACTGTAAAACTGTCACACTGACCTACTGGTACACAAGCAGGAAACTGGAGAGAAACAAGAAGGGAAAAATAAATTAAGAGGACATTTATTGCTCTACAAGTATGTTATACTTATTTCATTTTTAGCACTTTCTAGGGCTATCTCACACTCACTCCTCTTGCATCATTTTTATCATGAGTTGTTTTTTGTTTTTCTCCACTTCAGCTTGGTGGAGTGAAAAAGCGAAGGCACCTACCTGCTTTGCAGGCAACTGAAGAGTGTAAAATCTTTCATGCAATCACTCTCCACTGCTTTCTAACAATGGCCTCCAGACATCAAGGACAAGTCAGTGATAAAAAAAGATAACCAGTGTGGTTATCTGAAGCAACATCATTTTCTCACGTCCCTCTGCCCTAATGAAAGACCTCACTTTCTCTCAGATGCAGGCTACAATGTAGTTTAAGACAAGTTATTTATTTCATTTTCTATGACAGCCTAACACCACTCTCCACAAAATAGTCACAATTCCCTTAGACCATCCCAAGATCAATACTGATACCTTGATCAATGTCAACGAATGCTCTGCTGTTGCATGGCCTGCCAGAGAAACTGCTCCTTAGCCACAGTACATGTGGACTCCATATGATGCCAGGTCTCCTTGCGGGGATGTAAGGACAGTCACAGAGGTTCAGAGTATATGCCAACTTAACTACATCAGAAGACTTGAGCTGATGAAACAACAAACTATTTCTTGGCTTACTATGACCCCTTGGATTACTGTCTGTGCCAGTGGACTTGTGATCATGGATTGAAAAACGGCATGTTTTAGAGTTTGTCATCGACTGTATGCTCTGCACAGCTGTCAGACAATAATCACAGTTATTCTCTTTTTATTCCGCATCCTGTTGCTTATTAAGCCATTTCCATCACATCTCGTCAGTCCTCCCAATATTTTTGCTAGCACAATATAGAGAGATTTTCAGCTTTTCAAACAACATCAGTTCTTACAGTTTTCTGCTAACCGAAAGATCTGGTTCATGCTTCTGCCTATACTTGCTGTCAGCAATGCTGCTTACTAAGTGCTTGGGTAACCTTTTACCACTGGCATCTTGACACAAGCAGGGAGCAAGGTCCTGGACTCTTTTTGGGAGTAGTCGTTTTATCCTGCTATTAGATGCTTGAACCCTCCATGAGAAGGTTCCCATCGACTCATTCTGAGGTCAGATCTGTGGCCCTGTTAGATCTGTTATATCTTACTATGTTGAGAGCTAAGTCACTCAATGGAACAGAAGAATTAAGATGAGCAGAAAAATCTTAAAGATCTGCCAGTGTAAACCCCAGGTAAACTGGGACTGCAGAAAAATCAGTGTATAAACAATGTTCTTAGAATATGGCAAGAATTCCCTACATCTTATGGATGCGTAGGGACGACAACAGTTTCCACTGTAAGGTTTCCACTACACAGTTAAGCTGTATGACTACCATACAGGTCTAAGCACTTTGCCTGGGCACGAGCAGTCATGCTGGAAAACCCTAGAGCTACTGCATTGTTCCTGGTGGCAGAGTAACCTGGCAATGCTGGTAGGTCTGAGGTGTGCCCCATGGTTGCCTGAGGTGACCAAGTCATCTCAGTCGGTGTAAGAGTTTTTCCTGGTGAACTGAGAAAACCAATCGACTGTTTATTTTGAGAAACTGTGGGATGTCGCTTGAAAACTCTCAGGGCTCAGTTATGCTCCTCACTGCTTAATGAGGAGGGGGGCTGCGGATTGCTTTACCTGTAGCTCAGAGGAACCTGTTAGCACAGGTCCCACTGACCTTGGATAACCTCAGACAGAAGTGAAGACACTGTGAAAACATTTCTCATGGCTCCAGTCAGTCTATGTCCATTTTCCCTGTCACATCTAAGACTTACTTCTCCATCCTCATTGGACAGTTATCACTGCTGTCTCAACTGGAACTACTCAGCATTTTGAAGCAGTCTGGCAACAGCCCTTTTTTCCCCTGTCCTCCAAACTTAACCCTTTGTCCCTTACTTTTAAGATTTCTGGGAAAGGATTCTTTGTCTCCCACTAAACTTTGAATATTTTTTAAAAATAGTTTGACCAGAAGCCACTAATTTATCTCAACAAAGTGAAAAGTCAGGACAGAGCTTGCTGTGAGCTCATGGCATCACCTGGAGTCTGAACATACAGATGCTCATACACAAGCTGGTCTGTGCTCCTCATGTCCAACCTCTTCCACCTCCAAAAAAGACAAATTCTTAGTATGTACAGACTTAAAAGCCTAGCACAACAAAAACCCATACCCTCATCTACTGGTCGGTTTTACTAAACCAAGATTATCTCTACAATGAAAGAAAGAATCCCTTTCTTCCATTTAACTAGTAGCAGCTAGGAAAAAACTTGAGAGGCATTTTTGAAAGCCATGGTTTTGGATAGAGTGCAAGATCCCTGAGGTCAGCAATGTAGATTCATCTTACACCGGGCTACACAGCAAAGCTTGCACAAGGCCAAGTCACCAGGCCTTTCTCTAGAACTACCTGCATATCCAGAAGCTAGGAGATGGTAAGGCAAAATGACTGTGTCGGGAAGCTGGGGGAAAACCAGCAGATAGTTAACAAAAAGACTGGGAACTGGGTGGAGAGAAAGGGAAAAAACAAAAGAAAAACAAACAGTTTGTTGGCAAAGGACTTGCTATAAGGACAAGCCTCACAACTGTAAGCAGCATAATGACCTTCTGCTTGTTGTTTCTCTTCAATCAGGGAAATGGGACTAGGTTAACATTCATCATTTAACCAGAATTGCAGTACAGAATAAACCTGACTGAAAATGTACCTTTTTTTTTTTTTTTTGGTAGCTAGAGCAACTCTGCAAGGCTAATGATGAGGCCAAAGAGACTCATTCTGACAGAAGACAACCTGGAGCAATGAAAAGCTGGGCATTTTGAAAACCCTAAGTGTATGAAGTAGAACGGACCACTGGAGAGTAGTGGGAAAATAGAACCACATCAGATTTAACCATGTCCCTTACACTTTAATTAAAATAAGATTTAGTAATTTTATTTAAGATTACCAAATTCTCAGAGGAAATGCATTTCCCTGTCTGTACTGCTACCAGACAACTATTAATTAGGGAGAAGAAAACACAGTACACAATGCTACATCCATCCATACCGCGTATCCAGTAAGGTAGATTTCATTGTTCAGGGAAAATACCCTAGTCACATTGCTTGCCTGCTAAATGGAATTACCACATGCTATTAGGGTTTGCACTTTAAGTATGGAAGTGACTGGCCTATAAACAAGGTTTTAACAGCTTCTCTTTTGAACGACTCTGACTGTTTAATTAATCTTCAGCCATTAACCATTCATTTAAAACGCCACTTACGAAATCTTAATTTTGCACATTATCAGCCGGTTCACAAATAGCTATCTATAAGCAGAAGTGTAATGATCTTCCTCTCTCTTTCTTGGAGCTTACCAGCCTTATACTCAATTCTGGCTTCTTAATTAACCACACACACATACTAGCATTTAAAATTAAATGGTGTTTTGTTAAAAAAAAATATTGTGCAGAGACAAGTTAATACATACACACATTATTCTGCTGCTGATTAAAGGAGCAAATATGAGCTTTTGGTCAAACAAGATCCTGCATAAGACAAAATTTAGCATCTCTTGCTCACACTAGGAAATACACTTATGGCAGGAACACATGCAAGGCCATATGATTTCATTCCAGCTGCATGGACGATCTCATTTTGTCTTTATTTGTACGTTTAAGAGGCTGACAACACCATCTGCATTTCACTCTGTATTCTCTGGTATGGTCTCATCTTCCAGTAACAGACCTGCTCTTTCTCCAGGGACATATCTTTTGCATTTGCATCCAAACGACTGAAAGAATGGGACATTACCAATAAATAGGCAGAATTAACGTAAAATAATTCCATGCAATAATATATCACATAAGAAAACACAGGGCTGGAGGGGAAAAAAAAAAAAAAACCTGAATGCATACAAATGCTTAACGCAGCTGCCAACACTCAGGCTTACCAGCATCTGCAGCAGGACAGTCACAAGGGAGTTGTGGGAGTGCAGTATATAAAATTTTACACATCTGTCAATAAGTGAGGTGATCCAAATGCAAACCCTAGCAGGCAGGATGCACGCAGGCAGATTTGTGACTATTCCTGACAGAATTTATTTCTTCTGAAGAATGCATGGCCTCGAACAAGCATGCACACATTACATGGCAGCAGCAGCTCTGCTCTGGTTAAAGTTTGACAAATTCCTTCTGTTTAGATACGCTCTAAAATGCTCAGGTTCACCTGAGTTCCAAGAAACCTGGGGTTTCCATGAGAAGTGAACTATAGGGCTAGGGTACCAAAGTTGGAAGGATCTCGATGAGGGGTTCCTGGGAAATAGCACTTTGAACTCTATCTGTAAAGTATTTTTTTCTTGAATGCTACCAGTAGACTTTTTTTTTCCCCCATATAGGTGGGAAATAAAACCAAGGCTCATTTAAACGTGTCCCAGGAGGTCCAGGTACTCAACATTTTCCCTAGTTAGCATAGTGAGTATGCCGTACCCATTTGTCCTTTCTGAGGAAGAAAACTGCAAATAATATCAGGAGCAAAAGCCACAGTACAAGTGTAACTCCAGTGGCACAACCTACACTCCTGTGGAACTGGTGGCTAAAGGGGTTTCTGGACTGCCCTGCTTCCATGAGCAGGACACTTCTACTTAGAGCCCCCAGGAACCACTGAACCTCTGCTGTACTTGCCAACGCCAGTTTGAATTTAACTGTTGTCAGAAATCTATCAGCCAGGAAGGACAGTAAGCTGCCAAACATTAGGTTTCTGGTTTTAACATTATGGGGAACAGTGACCAGATCGCAGCCAAAGGTTGAGAAGACCCTGTGGTACGCTTCAGAAAAAATAAAACCCAGAGGTCAAGGAGTCAGAGGACAGTCTCAGGAGGTATAGGGTAGTAAAGGACAGGGAAACAGCGAGGATGATTTTAAGACATCAAGCAGAAGAGACTATGTGATAAGAGAGAGCGCATGGCTTGCTCATACTTGCCATGCTTTGTAAATCAAAATATTTCAATGCATGACCATAATTCTCTTTCCAGTGTAACACAAGATATAGTGGCAAAAGGTATGTAGATATTACACAGCCTCATTCAATTTCTACCTTGCCTCCACACTATCCATCTTAAAGGATAACCATTCCTGAGTAAAGGACCATCCACTCCTAGAGCAGCGGATTGCTTTTTTGCTATTCAGTGATAAAACGTGTTGTAGATGGATGCACAGTGAGCAACGTCAACTGTACTTTGTACTGAGAACAAGAAAACTTCAGTTTCTGGCTGACTAGAAATATAGGGCTAAGTAACATACCTGGGCAACCCTAACTCGCCCTTTTTGAACAAAGCCTTTTCTGTGCAGCTCTGGATTCCTGTGGCCTCAGATTGAGCAGGATGGGAGTGACCTACACCTGCCCAAAAGAAAGCATTTAGCCTTTTGGGCTAAATTTTAGTAATGCTTTTTAGTAAAAAACGCTCCCTTTGCAAAATTTCAAAACTCTGGACCCTTTTCACTCTCCTCTCAGGCTTACACATAGCTTACATTTGCCATCTTGTTTCTCGGGACATGCACAGCATTTTTTTCCTTTGATCCTTTCCAGGGAGAGGCAGACTGCTCAACGTCTTGCCCCTCTCTCTTATGACTCTGGCCAGCTCTGAGGGTGGGATGCGAGGGGCAGAGTTAGGGTTGCACAGAGGTATGGGTTTCATTTCCCCATTTTCAACTTTGTATGCTGCTAGATTGAACATTGTGGAAGAGTGCAAGTTTCCATAAGGAAACTTTCACCCTAAAATAAGGAAGATCCATTTTCAATTAATTAATTAACATTGTAGAGTATAAGGTCTTGCACAGTGAGACCCAACATAGCATCTCCAAAAATGGAAAGCTGGATCAGACTGGGGCTTTGGACTCCACTCCTATGTCATAAAACAGTGTTGGGTTTTTTATTAGTATTTTTTAAAATCTGCAACAAGATACAGCTCTGAATCTGTTCTTGCTAAACAAAGGAAAACTGTATTCATTTTTGTCAGACCAGCACTTTGAAATTCCCCAAGATAAGACACATAAATAAATGAAGAATTATACTTGGCAATGAGTTTGGCATCAGACTTTAAATGTTTCATAGTTCTGGGCTGAGGAAATAAGTTGAGCAAAGCCTCTAGAACCTTTCCGGAGATGTACTCAGGGTGTTTGGATATACTTGACAGCACCATGTTCAAGGGAGGAAAAAAGAGGAAATTGCTTATTCGAAACATGAGAAAGGGTTGCACCATGTGACGTGCCTGACATTTAAGTGATAATAGCGTTGTGCATATGCTCTTTTGGCTTTGGTCTGACACCTAGGCTCTGCCATGGTGCAACTTAGCACTGTCATGGTACAGCCTCGATGACTAAACTCAGAGAGATGTGACTTACCACTTGTTTCAGGAACATATGGGCCACAGATCACCCAGCCTCTGTCACAGGCTGGGGAAACATACAGCGTCTCCGGCAAAGACCCTGCGAGTTCCCCAGCTGCACAAGGTGGGTGTGCAGGCTGCACCATCCTTTGGGATGCCATTTGCATTACAGAAAATTGTGGCTAATTAGAAATAAACAGAAAAATGCTTGATTTACAAAGAAATGTGTGATTTTGCCAGCTAATTTTTTTTTTCACTCGCTTTAACTTAACATTCACAGAATACACTGATCATGCTAATGCTTTCTCTATATTCATTAATAAGGACAATTTACATTTATATAGCACCTCTCACAGTTAAGAATCCCAAAGCTTTCAGCAAAACATACACAAAAAATTACATCTATTTCACTGAATATAGTCATCGTCGGAATGAAAATCAACAATTGTGAAGCAGTGCAGAAGAACGTTACACAACAGTTGCAAATAAGACACAAAGCAAACCCCCAAAAAACCCAAAGCAAAAACCCCCTGAGATGCCAGATGCAAGTGTAGGTAAAGGGGACGTTAGTATGCAAACCGCAATGTGAAGCAGGCCTGTGTGTGCCCTGAGGAGCAGTGCTTGGAGGCAGCAAACATACTTCATAATGATTAAAGCAACAGACCCCATACATGTGCAGCCTATTGCTTTTCTGCACACCGAGGGAGATTCTCAGTTTAAACTGCGAACCTACGGAGAAGAGTGAACCAGGAACACTCGATGGATTCTGGTGATGAGAAAAGGGAAGGTAAGTGTACGCAAATTGTGAACAGCACTTATCTGACCACTAAGCTTCTTACTTTACAAATGGCCTCCAAATTTTAAAAGGCATTAAATATGCTAATACATTATTCTGAAAAAATAAAATAAAATAAAAATGAACTTCTTGTTTCAAATGATGACTTTTAATTCTCTATCATAACTGACACATAACTGGAATTCCCGGACCAAAATGAAATCATCTACTCTCTCTGTGTTCAAATCCCCCTTCTACCCCAAAACCCATTTACTTTAGTCACCGATCAAGTCTCCACACACTATATTACAAGTTGAGAGTCAGAGGTGGGAGAAAAAGCCATCCATCTAAAGTAAAATTAATAGCAAAACTTTGAGAGAGAGCATGCATGCGTTAGCAAGACCAAAGCATGAGCTATTACATGACAAATGCGTTGATAAATGTTCAGCCCTGCAAACACAAAATAACTTTGGTTTGGCTAATAAGCATCCATTCTAGCCCTTTCCCATCATTTTGAGGCAGACAAGGTAGTTTTCATACTTGACCCTTGAAAGCAGATTTGTTTTTGTAATTAACGTGTTATCCAGGGGTTTTTCTTTCCACGTCTCTTTCTCCTTTCGATACTCTCCCTCTAGCACAGAACGATTTCCTTGCCTGAAGTTGCCACTATATTCAACAACTGCTGGCTGAGACCTCACGACCCACTGCATAAATTCACATAAAATTATTCACGTTTGGCACATTTCTGCTGGCGAATAACAACAACCTTTTTGTCTCTGAGACAAAGGAAAGAAAGATTTTAAAAAAGAACAAAGGCAGCCTAATAAGAATCCCACATTTCCTATTTTTTCCTAATCTGGCTAAACAGCCTCTACAAGCCTGAGAAATTCAACAAAGCAAAGTTGTTGTGCACTGTTTGTCTTTCAGTACAGAATCAACACAGATGGAACAGCCTCTCAGCGTGACTTCTGATCACGGGCTCTGATATGAGGTAACTTTCCTTGCCTGTTAGATATTTTGGTTTTAGTTTTTCAGTGAGTTATCATGCTATCATGCAAGTACAGCTAAATCAACACTAAAATCCAGGATTCCAACACTGAATCCAAACCTGGTTGGGACTTCAATCTTGTCCACGTAGCAATTCTAGAGTTCATTCAGTGTAGTTACAACCACAATACAAGCAATCAAAAGAGGTCGGGGGAAAGACTTGAGCATTTCTTTTT
This sequence comes from Mycteria americana, assembly GCF_035582795.1. Classification (NCBI taxonomy): domain Eukaryota; kingdom Metazoa; phylum Chordata; class Aves; order Ciconiiformes; family Ciconiidae; genus Mycteria; species Mycteria americana. The sequence goes on from NC_134373.1 coordinate 15,093,490, forward strand.
GCTGCGTGGAAAAACAATGTATAGACTACACTTCAAAACTGATGACGTTTTTAAAATGTAAAGCTATAAAGTCCTGTTAAAACTGAAATGATGAAGCAACCTTTATGACAATGTCTTACTCCAGCTGAGTTACATCTGTATAAATTTATGTTTGGAAAACACATGAACCTGAATTTAGACTCCCTCCCCCTGGAAATTCTCAGATCTTGGTTTACTGAGTTAGTATGAACTCAGTTTCTGATCCCTTTGCTATATACAAACGTTCATGTGACTTCAGTGACAGTCACCTCAAGACTTTTCTAGTAAAGCAAAACTCGCTAGATGGGAAAAAGCTGCGATCACTACCTCTTATTTCACCCTCTTCACCCTTATGCAGTAGGGGAAGAGTGAATAATAGGGAAGAAAAAAATTAGCAATGTCATTATGTTTGGAAAGATCTCTACCATACTGTATTTAGGTGAGAGAGAGAGATACTTGGCCCATTCCCTGCTACAAACTTAGATTTATGTCAGAAGTGTTTTATTACTATTTATAACAATGACTCAGTAGACGTTTTTGAAGTACTATGATGCCACAAACTGAAAATGCTCCTATATCTGTGCTCACATATTTCTCCAAATTTAACAAGTGTGGTATCACTTAGCACAGATTGAGGCTATGGGGAGACACTACAGATTGTAATATGAACTCAAAGCGTGAACAATTCCTCAAGTCCCCCATATCTTACTCTGTCAGCTCTTCTTTTCACACAGACTTGTATATCTTGCCTACACACTCATACACTGGTTTGAAAAACCCAACATTGATATATTAATGCCATGATAGTAATGAAGTCTTACGTTCTTTTAGCCCCAAATTCCAGAAGCAACCAGTTTTAAAATCATCGTAACAGTGGGTACATCATCAACTCAAAGGAATTTCTGTTTTCTTTTTAACCCAGGGAAAAACTTGACCATCTTTTTTTAATGCTATCAACCTGGAAGCTTGACAGTAAGGATTAAAAATTGCTCTTTCCTTCCCACTTGGTTATTGGAAAGGCTGTGAAAGGCAATCAGTCTTGTGAAGCCACACTTCACAGTCTGCATAAAAATGCCATGATTCCCAGTCCTCCCCCCAACCTAATTGAAAGTGCATAATATCACACAGCTGGGAAAAACTAAACCATAAACATATGCAATATATCATGCTATCATACAAAACCTGTTACTAATAGGCACTTGATGATCAGCAGGATCGAAAGGGATGTGAAAACAGAGATTATTTTTGCTGCAGGGTAAGAACTTTTCCCGATTGAAAGAGGGAAAAACACTCTCTCAGCAGTGCAGGAATTGGACTGGAGTCAGTTCACTCATTCTGTTTGTGAAATACGGACTTTTCTTTAATGATTTCTGTTTGACTGCTGCTTTGCTCTGATGCTTTGGGGGTACTGCTGCAGCAAATCATGGTTTTGGTTAAGAGGAAATCCATGGCTTTCTAGTCAGTAAATACAGGGGTTTGGGGCATCTGAACAGCCCCCCTGCCTAGCCCCAGGCTCCCTCCCCACCAAGCTATCATTGTTTGTAATGCCAGGTGGCAATACTACCTGTCACCAGGGGTCTGTGGGTAGTGCTGCTTGTTTATTTTTGCATACAGTCCTTCCAAGTGCTCCCTCTCCATTGGTGCTGTAGGAGAATCACATGGATATACAAAGGTTTCTGGTACTGCTGGTGATGATGGCCTGTAGATGCTTGCTGCTGGATAAGCCTCTCGGAAGTGGTTTACTCTGGCATAATTTGGATCCATCTCATCATCATCAATGTCAGGTCCTCCAGGACCAGTAGAATAATCACTCAGGCCTCTCAGTTGCTTTTGCCGTAACTCCTGATGCTTTGCACCAATCCTAACAATGAAAAAGAAAGAACAATACACAGTTGGATCTGCTTCAACAGCAACCACAGACACTGATGCATCACACAAACCTGGAGCCTCAACCCCGAACCCAGCTGTTTAGATCTTCCAGTACACTGTGAAACCGGTGCCAGATAAAACAAAATGGTGCATGCAGCAATTTTGTTCTTTATCTCTGCCAATCACGTTTGTAACCAAGGTTGGTCATCATTCTGATGAAAAAAATTAATGCTGAATATAGCGTGGCTTTTCACAAGCGTGCATGTGTGTGTGTGTATGCATGAACGCATACAGTTTTAATTCTACCCTCCACTTTTAAAATTACCCTCCACTTTGCAGCTCGTATACCTAACCCAATCCTGAAACTTTTAATCTAAATTAGCCAGTAAAATTGTTACTGCCCCTTGGTCACTTGACCCGCCTAGATTCTCCTAAATACATTAACTTGTGAAAAGTGGATTAAATGTGAACATAAATGGAGAGATGGCACAGTTGTCTCAAATCAAAGGACCACAGTTAATTTGCTGAAGATTTAACTTTTGTTTTATTTTATTTTGGCTACATAAATGTGGAAATCATGCCTTATTATAGAGGGGATAGGGACAAAGTAAAACAGCAAAGAAATTAATAGAAACCTGACAGAGATGAATTGGTACATATAAGTGAATTAAAGACTATTACTGGCAGTACTCCACTGTGATAAAGCCTTAAGTGGTATTACAAAATGCTGCTGCTAATCAGGGCCATTGTGTAATCTCTTTGGAATAGTAAAACATATTCAGGTAAATTTCAAACTCAGCTGATATTCAATGATTCAACATTCATGCTGGAGAAAAAAAACCTATAGCAAGGCTCTGTGAGCACGCAACTTCTGTTAACTGCTCAGCTCCTCTTCAACACAGCGTAATTAAATGCAGTGAGATGGATCTGGCAGAATGCTGACCGCAGGACGTAATAAATAGCATTTACAGAAAATAACGGAGCACGGAGGAAAAAACAAAGAAGGGAAGACAGATACAGAGATGCAGTGCCTGACAGAAGAAGTCAACATTTGCTGTTGCCTGTATCTGAAGCACAGCAGCAGTGTAGAAAGAACAGTATAATTTGTACCATAGAAGAATAAGTAAAGAGGGTCTAGCAGACTTGGTTACCCCAGTAAAGCATAATGGCCTCAGGACTCTGCATAGTGAAAAATTAGGATGTTCTGGAGAAAGTCTTTAAAAGGCATGGAGAAAATGGTTCCCTAAAGAAATAGAGGAGCACATTGGGAGCTTCCAGTCTGACAGACAGGAGCTATTAAGTGCAGAATGGGATTCATACCATTTATTTTCCTTCATTAGAATTGTATCATCAAAATAAACGCTAATACTTTTCAAATAATTTGTAGCTAAAAAGGTTCACAAATAATTCTAATGAGAACAGCATGCCTTCCTACATATATACTTGAGTACCTTAATGTGTATCGTGCATGCTTTCCAGTTACATATCTCCATTAACTGTGCTAGGACATATCTAGAAGTGATGCTAGTTTTTAACACTTAAAATGTAGTCGTACTTTACAGCGGGATGAGCCTGCATATGATACAGTCCTTGACAGTCGGGGGTTGCCCACTCTCCACGCTGCCTTCCCTCAGTGAAGCAGATGACCTTGCTCCCCTCTAGTACAGTGTGCGGTTTTGGGCGCCTCAGTATAAGGAGGACATCAAACTATGGGAGTGCATCCAGAGGAGGGCGGCCAAGATGGCGAAAGGCCTCGAGGGCAAGACTTATGAGGAGCGGCTGAGGTCACTTGGCTTGTTCAGCTCGGAGAAGAGAAGGCTGAGGGGTGCCCTCGTGGCGGTCTGCACCTTCCTCACGGGGAGCAGCGGAGGGGGAGGTGCTGATCTCCTCTCTCTGGTGACCAGCGAGAGGACACGAGGAAATGGCATGAAGCTGCATCAGGGGAAGTTCAGCCTGGACATTAGGAAAAAGTTCTTCACTGAGAGGGTGGCTGGTCACCGGAACAGGCTCCCCAGGGAAGCGGTCACGGCACCAAGCCTGTCAGAGTTCAAGGAGCGTCTGGATGATGCTCTTAGTCATATGATTTAGTTTTAGGTAGTCCTGAGAGGAGCAGGGAGTTGGATTCGATGATCCTTATGGGTCCCTTCCAACTTGAGATATTCTATGATCCTATGAAATATTTTAATATAAAGATCCTGTGAGAGAATAGTATCTTCCTAACAGGCCATTTCTGCTTTTCCTCAACTTCCTGATCCCAGCCCAGTTAGTTCATTCTCTTTAATTTTTCTTCAGATACCATAAAAAATACTCACAAAGCCTTAATGTAATCTACTACAGTAGTTCTTAGAGATGAAAGGATGATAAGAAGAAATAAGCTACAATCCGTCTATACCCTTAACGCCTCTCAGGTATCTACACTGAAGCTTCCTAAGAATTCCTAAGAATTTCTTCTTTTTTCTCCCTGGAGCTTCTTTCCCGGTACAAGCGTCTCCTCCTCCCTTAACCTTCACTCCCTTTTGCTTCAGGTTTTCATGCCACACAGACTCCCTACTTTGAATTCAAATGGTGGCCCGGGTGAGGACAGGCGCTATGCTCCAGTGCAACCTCACCCAGGGTAAGGCAGTGTCTTGGGGAAGTGGCAGGCTTCGAAATGAGCCTTTGATTCTGCACAATGCTGACTCTTGCCCCTAGGGAGATTTTACTGGAGAATCTTATGGAGGGCATAGCCTGGTGTCAATATGTGATCAATTCAGTTAGTAAGGCACATATTCTCTCATTTTACTGCCGATTGCACTGGCTTAGCTGGCTGATGGCTGCTTGGGACAGCGAGAGTTTAATGGCATTTGCAGAACGATAGGATATACAACTTATTCTTTGCAAAACTAATGGTGACACTGGTATAGACCTTGGTAAAAGGCATGTGTTTATTCATAAAGCAATGGGCAATGGCATGGGGAGAAAATCAACACTAAGGAGCTGTATATGAAAACAGAAACTAAAAAGCAGTGGTCAGCTTGCATTTCTATCTAAACCACAAACCACTGCTAGCAAATGAGTAATAATTAGAGAGCAGCTGAAAGTGTGCAAAGCCTTTATCCTCCAAGGGTTTGTGAATAAAGATAAAAGAGAGATTATGCAGCGGGGAGTGGTCGAGGGAGCCAGTCTGCCCGTGTCTGTGAGTGAAACACCACGTTCATCGTTCACATAAAGGAATTTGGGGCAAAGCTATCACTTGGTCCATTCACGTAAAAAACAGTCTTTTCAGGTAGCTCATCATCTGGGAGCACTCACCGTACTACAAGGACAGGGATGGATTTCCATTGCAAATAAGGCCTCAGACATCAGTGAAGCAGGGAGGGAGGACTATGCTGCTGATTTCTCTCTCTTATACATACAGGGACTTCAAGAGAAACCCTCTTGCAGAAGGATTAATATTTTACATGTCCCACATGGGATTATGTCAGAAATGTAAAAAGGAAGGCACTATCTTTGCTTAAAAAAAACAACAAACAACAAAACAAAAATCACACAAGTGACTGTTAGCTTCTGCACCCAATAACTCTGTCAGTTTAGTAGTAGTCCTTACCTCCAATTATCCTGCTCTTCTTCTACTAAAATTCTACTAAAATTGTTGCTGTTTTCCAACTCTGAAAAAGCACTGGATGTTCTTAAAAACCTGGGAAACTGGGGAGGGCTTCACCCTCAATTAGTGACCAAAAAAGCCTGAACAAAGACTTCAGTGCAGGAATATATCATATGAGATACAAGTTTCATGGCACACACAGGTCCATGTGGGATGATACAGGCAGAAAAATGGGAGGACACTGCATTTCAAGGAATGGTCTTGTCACATGCCAGTGCAGAAGGCACGGCACCCAGTCCCGAGAAAAGTCACAGCAGTTTCTCAGAAAATCATGACCCATAATGTTCTTTGGACCAATACATCACCTGTCCCCCAGGTATTTAAGACCTATTTGAAAGCGAGAGTAGTGCAGCACAGCATCACCACGTGAATCTTGCTTTCATGTCTGACAGTGAGAGTAATTTGTCCTGCTATCAATACTGGTATATTCTGCACAACAAAAGCTGGAATTAGGTCACCACAATTTTCTTTTGTTCCTGTGAATAAGCCTAGCTTCTTCAACTTCTCCTTCTGAATGCAATCTTCAATGTCTGCCGCTATTATAAGTCGAACCTGCGCAAGAACAATTACTTCCATGCTATATTATAGGGACCAGTCAATACCAGGTTATGTGAAATTCTTTCATGATCAATGTTTCATCTTTTCAATATGGCTACTATAATTGCATTAATATTTCTTGTTTCCTTTTTACTCTTCCGCGCAAATCTATAAAATTTGCTCAGTGATCTCTTTTTCATGTCAATTCAAACGTTCAAATATAGGGAAACAAACTATCAGATGGCTGCTTTTTCTTTCTATTTACCTGTCCTTCCATGCCTTCTCTTAATGTTTTTCACCTTTGAAGTTTCTTCACATTTTTGTGAAGTTTTAAATATCCTCACTGTATTTCAGCATCATGTTTTCACCCAGTTTTAACTATAGCACATCCCAGTAGGTGCGCAGGAGTTCTTTACTGACGTACAAAAAATGAATGTGCTGTTCCTTCCATCATTCCCATAACGCTCTGCCAACCCTGCTAAGCAAGCTACTTCTGCTATAGCCTACTCTAGTCGTTTACCATTTCTGCACCTCCCTCTGCATTTCTCCCTATCTGAAACAGCATTATCTTTACTCCCCATCACCAAAAAAACCAATCTTCCAAATCAACACAACTATGACAGCAATCAGCTTACAGTTACTATGAACATACAATTACTACAAGAGAGCCCCAAACTCGCAGCACAGGATGGGTCTGGTTAAACAACTGGTGCAAATTTGTGACAAAAGATAAAATGTCACTCAGCACCACGATGCTGGCAGTGAAACCAGAGATGAGGGGAGGCACAGGTCACCGTCTGAACAATTTAGTGTAGCACTAAAGTTTCTACAAACTTCCTGATGAGGGAAAGGGAAAAGAAAAACTCACACAGAATGAAGGGAAGTTAGATATATTTCCTTTTGGGTATCCCATATCAATCCTGCTTGCTCTCTTCCGCCACCTGAACACCATGCTCTCCAGTTAAATCACTGCACGACAACTACATCAACTTCCCCTAGCTGTGTTTCTGTAAAAACACAACCTTTGCACACAAGCAGCCAGAGGACAGGCAACAGAAGTGCTGTATCAAGCAATGCCCTTTTTTTTTTTTCCTGTGACCCATCTTTTTCTCAATAGCATCCAAACACATATCCTATCCTAACCTTTTCTGTTGCTTTCAAGACCCACTAGCTATCACTAGAACCATTCCCTACAACAAATAATTTCAGAAAAAAAAAATAGTTTGATAAAATATATAAACTCAATAGAACTATAGGTAACATTTCCAAAACATGTTGCATCCTATTTGTAAAAGTCAAATGAAGACAGGATCTTATATACCTAAGGTAATTCTGGAAGTGGGATGTGGTATTTTGAAAACACTTCTCTATACCTCACATACTGCTCAGTAGCACACTCCCAGAGCTATAAACCAAGGAAACGCTCTCATTTATCCATGAAACAATCTTCCTATCTGACATAACCACACAAATCATATATGGTGATTTCTCATGTACTAACACACGAAAAGACACATAAACCTAGAGTGCAGCAGCCATAAAAGGGTTAACAGCCCAAACAGTTCCTTCCAGCTGCAGCTCAGACACAGGATTGAGTTACTGTGGCTTAACAAGTTATTGTGTTTCTGCTGAGCTACTGTCAATGACCACATATGTATTCGCCGCCTGTGACAAACACAATGTAAAATGCTTTAGCCTGACATCGGTGACAGAGATACTGACAGGCGAAAGCTGGCTTAAAAGACTGCAGCGCACGCAGGGTGAGGCAGCTGCGGGAAGGGATATGGACCACCTCAAGAAAACTCCAGAAGAGCTGAGCAGAAGTGACTTTTGGAGCAGACCCAGAAATGCTTTTGGAATAGAATGAGAGGGCTAGGAAAAGCCGTAAGAGATACTCCTCATCTCTTGGCCCACCAGGCGGAAGCTGGGTGGGTGGCTGGGTTGTGAGTGGGGAACAAGAAAATGCTGAAGCTCCTAAAACCAGTGCTCTAAGCCTCTGTGAAAATTAAAATGCAGGACTTAACGTTACTAGCACAGTAGCCCAAAGAAGGTCAGGGTCGTTAAAAGCCATGGAACCCAAAGACTGCCTTCAACAGGGAACAAAGAGCAAGATACTGGACGGAGCCCAACCTGCAGTTCTGGAGGCCCAACACCAGCCCTAGCTCCAAAGGAGCTTTGCACAGCGAGTCACAGTCTAACAAGCCATCACCTTGGATCAGGACAAAACCCGAAGCAGCACGTCCTCCTGGCTCTGCCACCCCCAAGCGAGGGACAGGGTGCCTGCTGCCCAACAGGAGACATGAGAAGCATCTCGGTGCCACCAACAGCTACTAGATCTGGCCACAGCGTAAAAACTGCAGGTGGGAAGCTTGGCCCAGGAGAGACCATGGGCTTTCTTATTCGGAGACCTGCAAGGCTGCACTTCACATCAGAACAGTTTTGGATGGGGAAAACTGACCAAAATAGGCCCATGACAAAAAAGCACCACCTTTCCTGAGGTGTTTGAACTCCTCCTCCCTTGCACTCCCCATGAGCTCTGGGTCATCCTGTTTCTTCTGACTTTCCAGGAAAAGTGTAAAAGTGATGCAACATTTTTTTATTTACCATGCACTGACTGCGCGCTTAGTACTGAGCAGAGCACAAAGAATGACGTGGTTTGAGCCCCAAGGTGCCTATCTAAGTAGCCAAACACAGGACAGAAAATGCAGTTGCTGACCAAAACAGCGTATTTCACAAAGGGACCTTGTTTTATACTTCAGATGAATACAGCAACATTTCTTGTATGGTGGATTAAAGGCAATAGACTTTGTGGAAGCGCAAACAGGTATATGAATGAGCAAGATGCTGGCTAAGTCAATGAAAGATGTTCCTCGGGGGAGAAGGATGAATAGCAAGCAAAGACAAAATGTGTAACAGAAACAGGGCCATAGGTCTCAGGATAATCTCTATTCTGTTGGCAGTAAGAGGGGCAGAATAAAAGCAGGTAAGCGAGTGTGCGTAGAACCAGTCTGAGGCATACCTAAACTCTGAAAAAGGACTTGATCCTTTAAGTCTTTTGAGATCATTGAGATGCTAAACATTCTTCCACTCATTTGGTTGTTCCTTGTGAACAGCAGAATAAAAGCTGTTTCATTGCTTTTTCCCCACTCATGTGACTCTCCCTGAGATCTACATACTGCAATGATTACTCAATTTACATCTGATTTAGTATCTTAATAGTTCAACTGTGATTTTACATAACATTTCTGCTTTTGTCTCTCATTTACCTAATTCATACATACATTGAGTAACGGGTTGTCTAGAGGAAAGCAGCCTATTTCTGCAGGAGGTCACTTACATTTCCATTGGGTTTAATGTTTTAATTCCTTTCTAGCTGCTAGCAAAATATATTTTGGTAACTAAAATCTTGTATTTTCATTCATTTACATAATAGTGGACTGAATACATCCTGCCTTCAGATATTCATAAGCCATAATCACTGATGGGAATGGGTATATTTCACTTGAATATCTGAGGAGATAATTTCAGTATAGTGCTTTTAATTTTTTTTATTTCATAATCGTTTTTCAGACAGTCATGGTCTATAATGACATTAACAATCTTATTCAAACTTGCATCTTTTATCAGGAAAAGACTCATTTGTATTTTTTCAACCATGACCTAGGAAAACTCTAGAGGCAGGCAAATCTCATAGCTAAAAAAAAAAAAATAAAATAAAAATCCACCTCTTGCCAGTAAATTGAGGACATCTGATATGGACTCATCAAGACTCAAACAATATCTAATTTAGTATTATCTTTCAGGGTATTCTGCTGGAGGCATATTTGTCAAAAACATCTTCCCCATAAGCTATGCAAGTGTTTCTTCATTCCAGCTCATTCTATTGTGCTGGATTTGAACATCTTCTCCCCCATAATTAGTATCTGTAATTGTAAACAAGAACAGAAACAGTCTCGGAAATAAAAAAGGCAAGCCACAAATTCAAGGGAGTAAGAGACTGTAACTCGGGATAAACAAGATAGATCTTATAACAGCATTAACCGGCCCAATAATAAAAACCACCAGGGCTAAACATAAAATATTGCCTGTTCTAGATAACTACCCCATACCCGTATAATGCTGAACTGACCAAAGCAGCTGCCTTTGGAAGGTTGTGAGTAAAGAAACAGAGGAAAGAAAAACCGCAGAAAGAAAGAGAGCTACACTGACCTTAAAATTTAAGATTATGACAAACTGAAGATGAAATATAGCCTTTTCATACCACAAAATGAGGAGTGTGAGCTTTGGATAGACAAGACTGAGGTCTTAATGTTCTTCCATTTATTTCACAGGTGACAGGGAGTGATTACCAACTTACACAGGATCCTGCCCTCTAAAGAAAATCCTGGCTCTAATGAGGTCAGTGCATTTTCCCCCACCCCGTGAACTTCAGTGAGAACAGGATTTTACCTTTTCTGTTAACTCTCAGGAATTTTTTCCATCTCTCTTTTGTCCACATCAGTTGTACACTGGGTGAAATGCACAGATTACAGAAAACCAACTACTGGAAAAGCCAAGTATATTTAATTTTCTTTACTCACAACTATCCTGAGTTATTTTTTGAAGTGACAATATCAGAAAAATTTAGGTTGGAAGGAACCCTCTGAAGGTGACCCTGCTCAATCTCCTGCTGAAAGCAAGACTGACTGCACAGATCAGGTTGCTCAGCCTCCTGTCAACAGGATGTTCCTTGTTTTGTGACAACGTGGATTAGATGGTGGAATCATTCCAGGTTTGTCAAAATTACTTTGGCATCTTTCACCTGAGATGTTCTGATGCCTTTAAGAGCTCCAAGCTCCTCCTGCAAAATGGCCTTGAGTCTGCAGGGGCTTTGCAGACCACAGGTAAGTTGCAGGCCTAGTTCTCAACACTGTTTTAAAGGAATTCTCAGGCTACTGTAATTTGTACTTTTCTGTTAAAAAGATAAGGAAGGTGCTCTGCACATCATACCCGAGTCCCTTTTGATAACATTAGCTCATTCTGGAACAAATAATCATGAAAAGAGAATCAAAATAACAGAATACTCCTAGAAAGCAAGATTTAACTTTGCTTATATTTTAGTCATTGGGAACTTAATGTCAGGAATGGAAACAATACCAATTGCGTTCAAAGCCACCTCTCCAACCAAGACATCAAGCAAATTATTTCAGAGAAGTTCATCAGATAAACAGTGAGCAAGTATAAAGTAACTGCAGTATACCTGCAGAAAAACTACGGGGAGACAGAGACATCGGTCTATGAACTTACTCATTGCCGCTGACTAGCTCAGCTCCAGCGATTGCTGTAGTACGTATCAGTCAAAACCACTGAGGATTCTAACACTGTCTTAAGAAAAATACCAGAGACACTGTAATGACCACGGGAAGACACAACATTAATGTAACACCTCATGAAAACCCAACATCCACAACCACATGCAGTAACACAGCTCAGAACAGCCCCAGGAAGACCGACACCTACTGAGTCCCAGGGGTTCCTCCATCAGTGAGCGGGTATTCTCGGAACACTCCCTGCATAGACACTCGCAGCTCCACTTAGCTAGGGAGACCTCATGAGTTCGCACAACCATCTCTGCAACTGCATAAACATTATGACTTCATTTGAATGAAATCCTAGTAGTGGAAGGAGCAAGCCTAGCTCCATGTGATAATGATATTCCATGCACATTTCTTTATTCTACACATACAACATTGAACCTGGAACCTACTGAACAGAATCTCTCTGTTCGAGAACAGGAACAGTCTCCATCTGTTAGTCTGGGATTCACAGGTTGTTTCTAATTAACAGTCCCAGATTAGAAAGCAAAACCCAGCTTTGGCTGAACAGACAAAGCTTTAAGACTTCCAGTTATTTTGGTTTAAGCTCACTACAGAGAGTTACATGTGCAAACCGATTTCCTGCCTGTCTATCCCCACGAGTTGTATTCTCATTTTTTTCCCGTTGGTAAGGGAGTGAGAACAGGAATTCTGTGCTGTGGCACTAATTCAAAGTGCACGCCAAAGATTTATGATACACTGTCATATATCACATATGGAAGGGCGAGGAATGAAATGCAGCTTCCAAGTCATTCTTATGCCCTTATTGATTTTGGGGTAGGCAAGAGCTGACCTACATTCAGCACTGCATCAAAGAAATCCCTAAGCCAGATTAGTCCGTCTCCTAGAAAGCACTCTATTACCCAGGTTGGCTAGTATACTGGCTAGTTTCGCTACCTTAGTTTGGCCTATAAAAGTTTCTAACAGCAGTATTTCTGTTTTATAGTGTCATTTTAAAAAACATCAAGTAATAGAACTCCCATATATACAGAAAAGAACCACACATTAGCCCATTTATGCAAGAAAGAGCCAGGCCATTGCCCCCAAGCTGCTCTGACCTTTTAGGTGGGCAGGTGGCACAGCTTGTGAAAACTGGTCTCCAGAGCAAAGTGAAACCAGTGCTTCAATGAAGGGCAAACCAAGGACGCTAAATGGCTTGGATGAGAATCTGGGTGCTTAAATTTAGAGGGCATGGCTATGACACCTGGAAAGTGCTATTTCCATCAGTCTCCAATACCTGGAGTAGTACTGTGATAGTTAAAGGGCAATTCCATGTGCCATTCTGTTATCCTCGATTCTTAATATTCTTGAGCTAGGACAACCTGGGATCAACTCTCAGCCTAATGTTGTCTTAAAAATGTCCTCCAGCAGTGGATTAGCCACATGAAGCAGCTCAATTGCTATTTGGTTCTAAATGCCACATCACAACCTGTGAAAGGTAGGTGGGAGCTGTCTACCTCAGCTACTCATAACCAAACACCAATCTCTCAATGTTCAATGGTAGGCTTTTATTACATGTTCTGGTATGCAAAGCAGCAGCAGATCTAAAATGAGAATCATTCAGAATCAATGGGTTGGGATTAATCTGTCCTCCTGTCCAGTGCAAGTGCTGCCACAGTAATAAACAGAAATCTGATAACTTCATACTGTCAGCACAAAATGAAACTATGACCTTGACCTGTGCAACATCATCCAGTAATTTTTTCATAACTTCAACATACCATACTACACGGCTATGATCTAATAAGAATCTAAAAGTAATTAACTGGAATTTTTGAAAACTGAAGCCTTAATCAAATATGTATTCTTATCAGGGTTGCAAGCCAGCAATAAATTGGGACATTTAAAAAAACTGGGATCCAATCCAATACGTGATCTGATCAGGGTTCAATGGTTATAATAAATTGGGAGTATTAAAACTGGGATCACATCCAACACTTTATTTTGTCTAAACCACAGGACCTAGCTGTGCTGCAAAGTCAGGAACACTCAATGAACAGATATACCATGTTGGATTAACCCTTAATAAATAATGATGCACAAGCTCAGGAGTCCCAAAAACATGTGGTTTAGCACAGAGCTTAATGGTGAGAAGAGAAATCACCAACATTTTGTCAGAGATCAATATGAACTATAAACAGCCATAACAACACTTTCAGACTTGGTAGGTGGATAACACAGGCACAAAAGCTACACGGGGTTGGTAACAATGTGTGTGTGTATGGGCGCTCGAAGATGGACTAGGCATTCAAAAACCATACTTCCATTTCTGTAACAGTCTGAATTTCAACTTTTGATTCAAAACAATTTGGCTTTTCTACCATGCTGCCATGCATGCAGCTATTCTTGTTTTCATTTTGATTTCCAGTAACATACAAATTTTCTGTAATTAAATATAATGAAACAAATGCTGACAGAAATGGAATGGAGTTTCACTCACGAGTATTCTCTCATATGTAAGTGGTCTCTAAATGTTTCTGTAAGATGCATTCCCTTCATACAGGGATCTTGCAGCTGCAAAATTAAACCTCTGTTTGCCAAATATCAAAAACATATGTATTGATTTTTTAACTATGGGAACAGGCAACAAGCATCAGAGCTGATAAGACAAGAGAGAAACTCTCTTCAATTGCTGGAAGATTTCCGAAAAGTAAAGGAAATTCTGTCTTTCACATAAAAACTGAAACCATTTAATTTTACTCAAATTTGAGATTCACTGTAACTTAAGCATTCAGTTCAGATGTTCAGAAAGCAAGGTCCAGATGTTCCTTCTGCTTCTCTAACACTCTACTCAAAAACATAATACGATTAAAAAAAATTCCTCACTTAATTCCAATGAGGACTACAAAACCAAGACTGTACAAGAAACTACTTCTACGAACAAGTGCAGAGTATTGTTTTTTACATAGAGTGACTCCTTATCACCAACTCATATGCTACTTTTAAAAATCACCCTGTTTTCAACAAGGTGCTTCATTTTGTGAAATTTTATTCTAATGTCAAGGAAACGTTCGACTCTGCTGGAAGAGAGACTTTGGTCTCAGCAGGAATATTCCAGTAAAATAATCCTAAACAAACAGGAAAAAATAGTTTTCTTCCAATTGATAGGCACTTTATTTGCATTTGAAAGGCAAACAAATTATTACGTGTAAAACTCAAGTGCCTAATATATTTATCTAGTTTGTTTTACAATGATTTTCAAATGTTAGAAAATTAAAAAGCATGCCCAAACAAGTGGGAAAAAGATGGAGGAAGGGAGGAAGAGAAATCTTGTTTTGAGGGAAAGGAAAGACAGGATCTCTTCCAGTATTTAATAATGTAGTGAACATCTTGTTGTTAAAATGATAAAGTCTGAGTAATTTATACAGAACACACTAAAAATACAGATTTGAGTCAGCTTGATCAAAATAAACCTCAGACATAGCATTTGCTTTTTCCTTTTATGGGCAGATTCTAGACCTTTGGAGCACATGCTTTATTACAGCCAAACTCTTTGAAGCATGAACAAAACGATGAATTTATTTAAAATAGGGCCTCAGTCCAATGAACCACTTGACTTGTGTCAGGAAGGACAAACCACCACCTCAGAGAACTATATCACCAGTTAAGTCTGTCCTCCTAAACTATCTGTGTCATGAACTTCTGACTTTCTCCAGCCAAGTTTCAGTGACATTGCATCGCTGTGGCACAAGGAAAGCTAAGGGAGGTAGGGGGAGAAGAAGAAAATAGTAAAATTTAGAGGAGGTGCTGACTTCATATTCAATTGGACACAGATAAGGCTATTACTAAACAAGGAATGCCTAACATCCTAAGTTCCCGTTAACCAGTTGGAGCCTGCAGAAGTAACAGTCATATAATAAAGTACTGGCTTTGAAAAGAAAGGAGGCCTGGGGCTGCGGTCTGGAACAAATTCCTAGCCTGACAGGGACTTTTTAGGAACCTGGACAAGCAGCTGCACTGCCTGCATGTCAGATTCCCACCCCCAGGACACTTTTTTTTTCCCCTGCCAGATTTTCTCTCTTCTACCTCAACTGTAGTGCTTAGGGTCAGGCCCAAGCTTCCCTAACAGCAACGAGCCCAATGAGACCTTGATCTTGGTGAGGATTGCTAGGGAATACAAGAAGTAAAAAAATAACGATGTCAGCATTTCAGTGCAGGATGTGGAGCTGCTTCAGAGAACTGCAGCTACAAGGCAGCACAGAGAGCTGCACTGCAAACTGAGAATAGGACAATGTGGAATGGAAGTAGAAATTACTAGGCTAGAGAAATACTAAATATATTTTCACTTTTTAAGGTTCAAATCTGAAAGTTGGTGGCCCATAAAAGGGGTTGCCAGGCAAATCTGTGCTAAGGACCAATGCGCAAGCAAGTCCAATCCTTTTGGGAAGCATCTGCACTACAGAGTGAGTGCTGTATACTCTGTCTGCATACGCCTACTAGCTCTAACACATTCTGGATGTGCCAGACATGTTGCACATGCACTGTACAATTCCTTCTCTGTGCAAGCAGGAAATCCAACCTATTCTGAGCATGATGGACTTACGCCCATGCAGCACACCTACGTAAGATCTGATGTTTCTTGTCAGAGCCAGAGTCCCTGAGTTTGTACTGCACAGCCAACCCACAATTGTGCACTGAACACATCTGACATTTCTGCACGTCTGTAAACCTTGTCAAAATTTCTGGAAGAAGGCTGCATCCTTTACAGCAGGCCTATCCCTGGAATTTTGTGAGATATTACTGTACCTATCCAATACCAATCAAAAAACTCTTTGCAGAACTCTGAGAGACAGCCTACTCCTGTACACTGGAAATGCACTTCCTACTGAAAAATATTTCTCAGCTGAGATCTTGGAACAGTGTTCTGTTTTTTGGAGAGCTGCCAAGCATATATTGCATGCAAAACCAACATCCAAAACCATGCGAGGTCTGCAGCTGCTAAGATGCTGAAATGCACTTGATCATTAATCCTGTCACACCCAGCCCAAAAATCAACTACTCTGACCTCTTCCACTAGCGTCCAAAATGGACAGCTCAGCCTCTGAAAAAAAACCTGTCAGATGAAAATCCATAGTATCAGTTAGTATGACAGATCCTGAAATGTTTAGGCAGTCAGCATTTAAGAAAACTGAAGTTTAAGCAAAAAACCTGACTTTAATATTGTAATTATTGGATTGAGGATCTGAACAAGAATTATTTATACAGCTAATCTCAGAAAGGTAAAGTTAGGTGCGTGTTTAAGTTAATCCCGAAAAGGTTAAATGTTAGAAAAGCAATTTGTATTTTATTCAAGCTCTTAATACAGGATTTGTTCACAGGTATCGGGACAAAACGTACTACATTTCTATCAACAGTTCTGTAGTCTGTTCTACTATTACATGCCTAGTAGTTTTAACATATACTCATTTCACTCTCAACAAGAACAGACTTGAAAATATACCTATGTTCTAGTAAGCTTCAGTGAAGCTTGGTTTTATAAATATGAGACCAAGTATGCAGGATTGCAGCTAGTGAAGTCATAGAAGCAGAAGATCTATGGTGTGGATGTGCCACAAGGTTTTCTTTGCCAATATGTGCATTAAAATCTTGGACTTGAATTACATTATAGAATTACTAAATCTTGGGACACAGCTATAAAACTTGACTTTACTATCTTAATGAGCATCATCACTAGGTGAACAGTCAACAACTAAGCAAAAGGACTGAATTACCTTCAAGTCAGGTAATGTCTCCTTCCATTGATTTTAATCAATTTCCCAAACAGTTCTTACCCATATATGAGAACTAGCTTCCTTATATAATTTTCCTCTAGGAAAGATAAAGTCTCTTCTGTTTTATGATCAACTCAAGAAGGGTTCAATAGTCAGCCTGTAGATAGTCTTATGTGGGCAAACATATACAGCCATGCTCTTACTTAATTTAGAAAGTTGAAGTGAATTGCTTGTTTTTACAGCATGTGTTGCATTGCTTTGGCGATAACGTAGGGAAAATTTCTTCGCTCCTCTTCTGTTTTTTTATTTTTATTTTTTAATTTTAATCACCCAAACATATAAGCTGTATTACCTGATAAAAAGTGGGGTGATAGTTCTATTCTTGTGCATTATAGAAGAAGAATCAAATAAGTGAGTTAAAAATATCATCTTGGTTCATCCACTTCTCAACACACCTGCTGTTCTCCATTTCAGTCGCAAACTCTTCCAGGTCAAAACTGAAATCATTACTAGAGCAACCAGAATGATGAAGACATTGAGCTGCCAGTTTCTAAGGCAGCCTTACCAAGTTACTGTCAATCAGTGACTGTAATTTAAAAAAAAGCATACAACGCTAAAGAAATATTAAGAACAATTATCTTGTGTCCAATTGGAATGTTAGACCTCTAGACAGAAGGGTTCATTCCTTGCAGCCTGCCAACATTTTAGTAAATGACACTGGCCCTTTAACAGATGGGATACATGCTTCTTAGCTTGCCAGGACCCTAATAAAAGACACTGGCTTCTTTAAAATGAAGGACACATACCTCTCAAATTGCCAGTATCCAAATTGGGAGTCAGCAGTTTAAAATAAAGGCACTCATCAATCTGGCAAAATCAAGGACACGGCACAGAAATTTTAAAACAAATGGTCCAAAGTTTCTCCTGACATTATTTAACGTAGATGAACTAAATACTTAAACACTGTCTAAGCATATCCAGTACAAGCACTGTAAAAACTGGATAACTTACTAGCTTTTAAACCAGTAAATATTAGCAGCAGACTTCAAGAGTTGGGGTTTGGATTTATTCCTTTTCCCCCATCAAACCCATTAGCTACCACTTATACGGCTGACCACGCACTGCATGACTCGAATGAAAGCAGAGTGTCTTTTCCCTGGGCCCTGACCAGCACCTCAAAGGCTGGCCCATGTGGAAAGACCCTGCCTGCCCAAAGGAAGCATAACTGCTTCCATTCCACCTCCCAGGAGCAGGATGTTCCAGTGAAGGAAAGTGACCTCTGAAAGCTTCCCCATGCCCTGACAACTCATATTACTACAACTTGGAAAGTTTTACGGCAACTGCAGACACCTCTTGAGAGCCAGCAAGTATAGGCTCTTTAACTTTTCTGATAGCAGCCATCAGAGGGAAACAAAGACCTTCCTCAGCATATCATGATGTACATCTGGATGAGTCGTGGGCAAGGGGAGAGAGGAGTTTGCTGAGCCTTGTCAGCACTTGCAAACTGTCCCCAGTTACTGAAGGGCAGACATGGGAGAAAGCAGAAAACTATAAATTCTCTTTGTTTGGAAAGATAATGAAGTTGCTAAGATTGGGCATGAAAAAGGAGTATTTTATGAACAAGACAGAGAACTGGGCTTATTCACATTAGTGGTTCCTTTCATTTCAGACTCAGAACCTTACCTCAGAAATATGGCAACTAACAGCTGGCACACACCCAGCTTCTTGCCTTGCCCATCTCACCCACCCCACTGCTTGCAGACCCTACCTCTTCAGACTGATGTTAACCATTTGAACCTGCTTTCTTCCTGGTGTCTCTTGGCATACTCAGCATTTGTTGAGTAGATGTTTCTGCAACGTATGGCTAACCAGCAAACACTGTGCAGAGAAGAACATACCTAAGTACAAAAACTACCATTTGATGGCACAGCCCGCTGAAGCCAAAGAGGTCTGAAGTGCTGGAAAAGCAGAGGCTGTCAGGAGAGAAGGGAGGAGGTTCTTGCTTTAGAGAAGTAAAGAAAAAAATTACTAAGTCAGCTGGTCTTGGGAATGGGCAGAGGTGAAACAGGTTTTGAAGGAACTGATCTTCACCAGCTTAGCAGAAGTTGGGATCTCAATAGCAGCTACCACAGTGAAGTGCACAGAAACTGCAGGAGACAGGCAAGCTCCTGTCATACAGCAGCCCTGACTCGGCCAGGAGACCGGCCTAAAGCTCTGCGTTGCCTGGACCTGACTGCCAGCAGGCATGGTCTGGCTGGCTGTCCCTTCAAGCGATCTCTTGCTTTGAAGTTTTTCATCTGATTAACAAAGACGCTGCCACCATTTACTCACCTTTCACGTTCATCCTTCATTTTCTCCAGCTCCTCCTCTTTAAGTATGCCTTGCTTTGGATTCCCCTTCTGATCCGTTTTCCCACTTTTATCTTCTTTTTTCTTTCCAAATCTGTTTAAGATATCAAGGAGGAGTCAGGAGGAAATAATTACTAGAAGAAAAAACAGTACTTATCTATCATAAACCACAGAAATTCTAGGCAATCAAAACACTGTGAATTTTTATCTTAGTCACTCATAAATTTCCCACATTGCAAAATAAGTTACCAGTATTAAATGGGCCATATGCAATAGGAAGGACTGGTTACAAATTGATTTAGACCCTGTACTTTTGAAAGCTATTGCTTGAAACAAAGTTGAAAAGCCCCACCAAACCTGAAACGCAAGGCACTGCAGGGCTGGACTATTAATACGGCACATCTTAACGTTGCTGAAGGTTCTTCTTACCACAGGACAGCTCTCTGAAAGCAATCTGCAGTGGCTGTGGTGTCAGCACCCGAACTGGACCACGTGTTCTGCTCTTATCAGTAACTATTATCTCTCATTCATGTCTGGCCTTAATTTAAGGATTTGTTCTTTGTTTAAATGACGATGCAATCAGAAAGAATAAAATCTTGATATATTCTGAGAGTACAAAACTAGACAGTTCATAAGAGCTCTTTTTAAACGTAATTCTGGGTTTTTCTTGCTGCCTAGTAATATACTGTCATGTAATATTTATGCTGTGGAAGTCCTCCAGAGACCCCAATCAGTTCGGGGCTCCCACTATTCCGTACACTGTACAAATATGCATAACATAAGTCTGCTTTACACAGCCTATAAAAGGTGACTGAACTGGGGAGCTACATTTCATTTCTGATGGAGCTAGACAGAATACTGGGGTCAAGTATGTCAAATATGCTCATGAATTATGGGCCAAAAAGTATAAAAACCTCCCCTCTCTTCCCCAATTTGAAATTCTCAGTTCCACACGTAAATGATCAATCTGTCTTCCCATGCAAATTAATGTGTCCTTGCATGCATGACAACAATGTAAGGAAGAGCAATGATTTCTTCATCAAATATACCATATCGCAAACTAATTACTCTCACTCAAAACGGCAAACTCTTCTGTGAAAGTCTGCAGCATTGCCTCGGTGATCTTTATTTTACCCTTTTTATTTTTCATGTTGGCCCAAGCTGCCTCAAGTGAAATAGCTGAACCACTGTGCATCTTCTTAAGCTGTAAATCATTGACTTTAGGTTTCTCCTCTGACCAAAGCAGAAATCTTGCAAATACTGTCAGGCTCATAAGTTAATGATCCAAATTTTTTGTGAATTTAATCAATAATTCTGAGCTTGTGGTCAAATGAAATTCTTAGGGACTCTGCAGCAAGTCTTCCAGAGAATAAGAACTTGGTTAGAAAGGGAATGATGGGCATGAAAGACAGACATGTGGCATGTGGTGCTAATGAGAAGAAGGGCAAATACCACAGGTAATAACATGAGATGCTTTATCATGGCTCTGCCATGGACTGTGCTGGGGAGTAGCATATCTCAGTGGATGGTCTTCTCTTCCTTTTTCTTATGTGTGGCAACAGAGATAGATGGTGTCTTACATTCTTTGAGGGATCCTTTGATCAAAATACCTCAACTACAAACAATCTTAAATTCTTTTATTATGGTTCCTACTCATTTCAGTGCTTCCAGAAAGACAGCAGATACTTTCCATGCTTTGGCTTTTCTTGAGTGTAGAGCAGCACACCAATTCCACTGCTGCTTTCTGAGTTCTAGCAGACCCAAGAGACTGTGGAGCCACAAACCCCGTCAGAGGATGGTGATGGCAGTGAAGGCAGCAGTCGGGAAACACAAGAGAGAGACAGGGGTTGTACATACAGAGTGAGAAGGTACAAAGTGAGAAGGGCTCACAGATACGAGATGACCCAGGTGGAAAACAAAAGCTAGATGAAACTCTGCATATATTGCTCTCTACAGAGATGTCAGGCAGTCAAACAACAAATCGCCTGGGGATGAGCACCAGCAGGCTGCACCTGAAGCACCCCTGCTTCCTAACGCTTGCACATGCTGGGAAGGTCTCATGGCAGTTTTCTCAAGAGAGGCTGTATTAGCACTTGCACCTTGGTCATAATCCAACCCTGGTACTTTGTTTACATTCAGGCTGCCTGCTTTTCTCCCACAGTTTCAATTATGGGTTCGTGGAGTTTCATATTCGACTGTACTATGTATTGATTTTGAAAACATTATTCTTGGGCATTTTGTATTGCTGCAGGGAGCTGAAGTTGGATATGTTGCATACTCCAGAGAAATGTAAAAAAACTCTTTAACATACATCCCTTTCAAGCCTAGGTATTATTTCTTGCTTACTGGGGAAATAAATTTTAAATAAAATAAAGTGACAATTTGGATTGTAATAACTGCCAACATGACAACTCTCAGCAAAAATAGTGCTGTTTGCTGGTAGAGCTGCTCTTGCCATAAACTGGCAAGTTCCAGTGTAATTATAAATTGGGAATAGTGAGTTGGTCTTGATGAAAACAACTTTTGTTTTTTTGCTATTTTTGGCTTCAGATGGGATTTGTGCATGTTTACAATTTTTACCTGTTACACTAAGTATACAGCATATAGCTCAAGGCTAGGAAACTTCGGATTTTTGGCCTCTTTTGCACATTGCTATACCATAAAAATCCATTTTCTTCTTCTTATTGTAATATGTTTTTCAGCTCAACAAAAATCTTGCACAAACATTAAAAAATAAAAGCAGCAAAAATTTAACACTGTTGTGTAAAGACCATAAATTTTATGATAGGGTGTATAAATTCAGGCAGAGAGGATACTGGGGTTTTTGTGGTTTAATGCTGTCTATTCTACACTGCTTCTCTTAACAGTGCATATGGGTCTCACTAATTGCCATGGGCTTCCGATGGTAAAATTAACTTGCACTCATTGTAATTTTGCATGGGTTTGTGCACTACAGGCTTAACGGTCCTCTACTGCTTATAGGAACAACAACAAAAAAGAAGTAAGAGTACTTGCTGCCCAACTGGGTTTGATCATGTTCTCACTGATATCAGTGTGAGGCCCTCCACTGATTTCAACAAGGACAGGATAAAAATCTATTGCCAAAATTATACTATGGAATTAATCAAATCCATATTAAAATTCTATGAAAACTGAAAGGCCTTAGGATTTGAAGTTTCCAGTTCTCCAGGCAACAAATAATTGGACTGTGGTAAAATCTGCCTTCCATATTAATGCTATTGTCAGAAGAATAAAAACATTAATGAAAAAATGTATGGTGCACAAATTTTTATAAGGTCTGTTTTGCCATACTGTGCACAGCAAAATTCTCTTCAACTTAATATCTGATGGAATTGTTACTCTGAAACCCTTATGTAGCAAATAGAGAAATTTAACTAGAAGACCTGAAAACAAATGGATCAGCTGTATCCTCTCATTCTATATCCATCTATAATCAATTTATATCAAATGAAGCCACTTGTAATCATAACGACAGAAAGTAAATAAATCCGCATCTTCCCAGGTTGAATGAGTGCCCCAGTTCTGTGATTATCCACTGTAAATGCCTGGGAAGTACTGTTAAAGAAGTTAAAGTCCTAATAACCTTAGCATACTTTTCAGTTGAGAAAATTAATATTCCAACTACTCAGAGCATAGTCCTCCTGTAAACAAAAGCATAAAGGGATTTTCTTTATGCGATCAGACCTCCAAGTGCTTCATCCTTATGGGAAAAGCCCATATGCAACAGTTGAAAACATGCCGTGTGAGACTGAGGAACTATTCTATTTCTATTAATTTCAAAGGGTGTCCTGCAAATACCTAAAATTTTTCCCCTTAGAAGCATTAAATGAATGAAGTCTCTGAATACCAAACGTGTGTCGTCATCTTGCAGTATGTATTACCACTCTGTTGGCTGTAACATTAAAGCATATGTATGCTTCTTTTCAGGGCTTCCAAGGACTAAAAATTAAAAACCCCCTTCTATAGACCTGCTCTGTTATACTTGGGATAAACGTCTTATATGCAAGACCTAAAGCTGTGGTCATGGCAACACTTCGTTTCCGTGTGGAGCTGTGAGCTTCCAGATCTCAAATGTGTTGATATTTGCTTCAAGGATTAAAAAGCAGGCAGGTCTATAAAGTCCCAGACCTCTAAGCAGGAGAAACATCTGGTGGCTGGAACCCTAAGCAGCTTCCTGACTAAATTCAGCAATTTGGATTTCTTAGTTAATTCAGTTGCCCTGGATCAGTAGGTGTCACTGCAGCTAACGGTACATAATGGAATTGCAGACATCCGCGGGGAAATAATTCCAGAGGGCCTATGACACAGTCAAGCAAGATACAAAGCCTAACAATGTCATAAAATCTTGACATCTCCAGAAATGATCTGTAAAAAAACAAAATGATTTGTAAAGTACATATAACAAAAGCTCTGGCTCCTAGTCATTTCACAGCAAATGGGGAAAAATGTTGAGATTATTAAAGCAGCTCCCTTATGAAAGACCAGAAATAACCCTTAAAATTAAATTTAAATGTGAGTAAGAATGAATGAGTGAGCAAGAAAGATAAAGATACTAATAAGGTATGATTTTCAGGTCCACACAGGGACTATAAAAAGCTTATTAACTGCCACTACCACCGTGTGTTTTAAGTTATTTTATCACTCAGCTTTACAGCAGAAGAAATACCCTAGAAGCAGTGCTGTGCTTTGATTAATCACTTTCATACATACGCTTTTACAGAGTATTAAACTTTGCCATAAAGATCTTTAGTGAGTCAGACTTGTTGGTGATTACAGGCCAGGCTCATTTTACATTTATGTTAATAGCAGCATTAATGAAATACATCTTTTACATTTTTAGTGGCTCTCTAAATACCTAAAAGGTTTGTTATTAAATGTTTACTTATTGGGCATGCCATTGAGTATTACACCAGTGGGACCAAGAGCTTTGCAACAACTGAAAAAACTATAGAAAGAAGAGAACATGTTTTGGTAAAACACGTTTCGACATTTTGAGAACAGAGCACACACAGCAAGGGCTGGGCAACACTGTTCAAATCTTCACCAATATCCAAGAAGATGAAAGTACCTCCATGACACGAGTTCAACTTCTGGTAAAAGGGCAGCTCTGCGCGGGGGCCCGCAAGCCAGGAGGGATGAGCATCTCTTTTCCTTGCCCCACTGCCAGCCCCCTGCTCCCAGTGCGTGGATCCCATTCCCTCTGTGGAGGATTTAGCCCCAGTGACACCAAGATGCCCCAGTGTGTTGAGACCTACTGCAGCAAGACCTCCTCATGACAAAGCCTTGCCCAGGAGCAGGTTTTGACCCAGCCTCCCTGCTTTGGCAGGGTGAGAGAAAAGCCCTGATAAGACGATGAACACAGGAGAGGGCCATTTCAGCCCCTTCTTCTCCCTGCTCCTGGGTGGGTAGTGCCTCCAGCTCTGGGGAAAGGGAGAGGAAGGGGTAAAACGGGAACACCACCGCTGGGCTGCACAGAGCCGTGTACACCACCAATACTGTTTGGTAAGCTGGAAAGAGACTTGGAAAAGTAAAGAAACAAAATCCACTTTTAACCAGATTTGGTAAGGTTTGCTTGCAGGAAGGAGTTACGCGGCTAGCCTGGTGCCTCCCTGCTCTCCCACCTGCTGGGGCTCACTCCCAGGGCAGCACGGAGCGAGAGGCAGGCGGCAAGAGCAGCAGCTTTCCGTAGTGAGCGACAGGGCAGCTTAGGCAATCAAAACCAGCATCCATGAAAAGGGAAAAATGACCTAACCTCCGATTTATTTTATCAATGGAGGCACCTGCCAATTTGTTAAAGTGTCCTGTGCTACAATTATTATTTGTATTTTGCAAATGTGGCTAAACTTCATGAAGTTTATTGAGTTCATTGAGTATCCTCACATTTAGCCATCTTCAAATTATTTTGGGAGATAATCCACATTATTCTGATGCTGCGATCAGAGTTAAACTGGTTATGGTCAGCAGGAAAAGAGAAGGTTATGTAGAGAATGCAAATAGAAAGAAATCCACATTATAAACACCAATATATGTTGCTCCTGTTATGTCAACATTAAATGAACAAGTGCCTTTTTTGTATTTTTTCTTTTTAATTTACTGTATCAGGCTGCTGGAGCTAGACTAAAATGACTGAGCTTCCAGATCCAGTCTAATGGGAGTAAAACTTATCTTTTTAACAACTCTGATTAAACACAACCTCCCCCCACCCGTTTATTTCTTTGATGCCCAAATTAGCATCTTTTCTGCAGCATGCTGAATTAATTAGTACAGTGACAAAGAATTAGTCCAGATAGGATCAAAGCTGAAACCATATTTATCTGGAATTTGAAATTAAGAGCAGAGAGTATTAACCCCCAGCTCTTCAAGGAGCTTTCCACATGGCATACTTAGTAAGCCTTCCAGGAGTTCATTCAAAATAAATCAACAGTGCAATTTTTTTCCCCACTGAAGTTTTGCTAAAAGGAAAATAAATTTGCCATGAAGCCTGCTACAATGGGGAACTGCCTTTAACGCATACCCTGTACATGCTACTCATTATGTAACTTGTAGGCATCAGTAGAACAAAGCAAACAAAGCTGAGAAAAGACAGTTAATCACATTTGTATTAATGCTTGGATCATCACATTGTTCACAGACTTAAGGGCTAATGAAAGAATTCCCAGCACCAAATCTGAGAAGCTGCTTGCTGTAACACCTCACAGGTAAATAATCTATAATCTTCAATGGAGAGGGTCACACGCAGAAACGAAAAGTCAAACAGAAGCCCTAAATTACACAGTGAAGTTTACTCTGAGAGTATCAACCATGTGGACAGCAATAAAAGAAAATCTTCACTGCTGGTATCATTGTCTCAGGTATTATCTGTGTTTCAGTATCAGATAAAAGACTGGAGGCTGGTTGCCACGTGAAATGCAAGAGGTTGCTCTTCTGCTAGAAATTGCAGAACAAAGGCAATCTAAATAATCACCCCAAAATCTTTTCATCCATCATCTTCCCTAAGCCTTTGAGCCCCATATCCATATTTTTTAAATGTGGAACTTGCTCTTAGTTTAGATAGAAGTGAGTTACTGTAACTCATTCTGTAATTAGACATTAGGAAATCCTTACCAGTGGGACAGTTCTGCCCATCTGTACCATGTATCAAATCTTACTTCTGCAGCATATAAAATGACCAAAGACAAAAACCAAGGAACATGATGGTACCCTAAGACTTGGGCCACCTGAGTTAGAAGTGGTTGCTGCAAAACCACAAAGTCCATCTACTGAACCAAGGGAATGGAATAAGTCTCATCAGCTACTAGGTAAATATAGACAGCAGAAGGCAGCTATGAAGACTCATCCTTCATACTTCAAGGAACTTATTTTTAGAAAGCATGCTGAGGTAGTCTGAGTGTTGGAGATAGCGCTCATGAAGAGGGGTCACCACTATTATTATCTAACCAGGAAAATCGTGATGTTGAATAGCAGCTATGCATCTGTTTCCATGAAAGGATGCTTCTATCATCTGATGACCATGTTGCTGGTCTTTTTGGTCACCAGTACAAGAATTCTGCATCCCACATCACATACATCAAGAAAGAAAAAACTACAGTAATAGAGCGCAGCTGTGATTTACAGCTTGATCAGAAGAAGGAAAAAATTGATTTATAGTCTGTCCAATGCAACAAACCCTGCCTGTTGGTCCACCAGACTGTGGAATTACCCTCCACCCAAGTAAAGAATTATTCCCATATATTCTTATTTTTCCCTACTTTCATACAGCATCAGCCATTTTCCCCTCTTGGTTCCATCCTACAGGCAAGTAATTTCTTCTGAAGTGAATACTAATTGTGTCCCAGACAGTGCACAGAGACATAGCTATGCCTACTCTGTATGACAGAGTCTGCAAATGCCAACCTGCCAACCCCAGGGGAACACGATAATCACACCCATATCTTGGGCATGGTAACTCCATACTCAAAGCAAAGGAAAAGGACCAGAGTATTAAGTCCTTGACTCTGCTTTCTTAATTCCCATTTCATAGTCACCCATTTTCTCATCTCTCCACTAAAAGAAAAGAAAGAAGGAAGCAGGCAGTTTGGCTAGCTACTAGTTTTTCCAGGAATTTGTTATTCTCTGTCATGCAGTAAAAAGATAAATGCAGTTTCTGACTGAACCTATTCCTCTAAGGTTCAGTCACTAGGACTAAGTAGGAGACAGAGACTCCCTGTGCAGTCTGTGGATGTTGCCAGCTGCCCCTCCAGAACTACTTGCTGACTTTGTGGTTTTCTCAGATGTCGGTTTGGAAATTCTGCAGCCAGACGAGAGCCAGCGTGCCTCCGTGTCACACAGGCACCTCCAGCCCTCTGCAGGTAACTGAGAACCACTTGAAGGTGGGACAGGGAAAACACCAACTGCAGGGAACTAAAAGATAGCTCTTTGGGTGCCAAACTTGACAAAAACAGGCTGCTGAGTTTTTTATTTTCTGTTTTGTGCTTTCTCCTCATCTGTTGTGTGTCTCTTTCCCCTACTACTAGCCACACGACCCCAGAATTCACTGAAGTATCAACTACATATGATGTATAGCATATGTATGTATTATGCATGTTTATAAGGGGAAGAACTTTTCATTTTTCTCATATCATAACTCTCATGGTACTTGGTACTTTCCTTAGCATTTCAGCTACTGAGGCACTATATGAGAACCTCCACTCACACTACAAAACTTTTTGCTCAGCCCTCTTGGCTATGGAGAAATAACGTGCAACTGTGACAGTATCAGAACTGCAGATACAGAACTCATGAGGCAAATTAAATACATGACATTTGCAAAACAAAACTGAAAACCTGCTACATTTGCACTCAGAGCCATGATACTTCGAGGTGTCAGACTTGCTAATCATGTCACCACTGCAGTACTCGCCTTCTCAACCAAACCACATGCCTTCCTCCCCTTACATGCCACAGTGGGGATTTGTTGGGGCTTATCTGACTTTCATGAAGTGAAACCACTCATTGCAGGTTCCAGCGAGATCTCCAGGAAAAACATGACCCTTGAAAAACAGCAGGAATACAGAGGACTCCCCTGTGTTTTGACTAAGACAACACCCCAGCCTTCATGAAAGCTCCATTCTCTATGGGAATGCAGTAACTCTCTAATGCTCAATTAATGTTGAGCATATACCATCATATCCATTCTACAAATGAAGAAACTGAGGCACGAAGGGTAAAAATGACTTGCCCGGTTTAAAAGATCCTGTTCTTTCTCTATGGATCACCTCAGAGCTATGATTACATTCTCACTGCATATCTACCTGCCTCATTTTCCAACCAGTTTGCTATGATGCTTTTTCCCCTTGACTATTTTCCCCCCATCTCCTTTAAGTTCTCTCCTCATTCATTTCCTTCTTTTCTCCTAACACACTCACTCTCCCCCTCTTTGGTCCACACTCCTTTCATATGCTCCACTGCTGCACTGCTACAGAAATACCTCTTCCTAGAGATTTCTGCTGGAGACTGCACGAAAGGAATGTGTCTTGGGAACCAGCACTCTTGCCTCCGAGACACTGCGCAGCAATATGCAGTAGAGACATGCAGAGATCTCTACAGTGGCCGAGCTACCGAAATCGGTCTCCACTCTTTCTCAGCGGGATGCATTAGCCTGTATTTGAGCTCTGCACTGCTCAGAGTGCTTGAGAAACTCTGAACTAAGAGACAGTACACAGTGAAGAGACTCTTTCGAAGGAAGGCTTGTAAGAGGGAGAGAGATGGTTCTTGAATAGGAAAGGGAGGTTGTAAAGGCAAAGAGAACACCTAAGATGACTTGTTTTTAGGTTCCACAATGAACTTCTAAGGTTAAAGCATCACAAATTCCACCTCTGCACCTTGACTATAGCTGACATTTTTACAAAGCAGTAACATTCAAAACAATGCCAAAGTAAGAGTGGAGTTATATATACTGTATTTTGAAAGATGTGTTTCGGCATAATAAATAATAGATGGTTTTGCATTTTTAAACTGTCAAAATCAGTCCTTTTGATAAATAATACCTTCCCTCCCTGGCCTTAGCTATTGTACATTACTAATTAGACATAGCAGTTTGCGGTTAACATCCTTCCCTACAGATTTATTATTAGCTTGTATATTCTTTTCAGTAGAATTGTGCTAATGGTAAGGTCTGCTGGAGGCCAACTGCATGAAGCCACTGGGAGGAGAAATCTGTTTGCCTGTCAAAACAGTGGCTATCAATTAGAACTGTAAATGTGATTCCTTTAAGTGTCTTGGATGGCAGCAAAGATTTCCAGTGACGGATTAGGGGGCTGAATCACTTTCATATTGTACTAAAGGAAGCCTTCAGACAAACAGCTGTCCACATGAAACAAATTCAACACTATTTTTGAGCAAGTCCAGAAGAACCAGTCTGACCTGCCAAAACTCCCTCTGCTATTTTCCCAGAAATCCCAGCTTTAGAGCATTTTATGTGACATACTGACAAAACTGATACTAGATTATTCTGTGGTTTTCTTAGGAAAACTTGACTTAGGATAGCTGTAACTACAGGAGAAAAAACCAATGAAGTTGCTGAAAGACACGATGCATCCAAAAAGAACCAGTGAGACGATGCAATTCCACTGTTCATTGATTCGGGATGCAGTCCTGGCACACAGAGAGCAATTTCCCCTTTGATACACGCACCCTGCTCTCATTAGCATCAGCAAGATTTGTGTGGACATACTGATGGGAATATGTTCCCCCCGTATTTTGCAGGAAATTAACACCACTCACTTGGGGACTGAAGGAGGCACTGTCTGTCACTCTCAGGCAGTCTCTCTGCCAGTTAATTAAGCAAAAACCTCTGCCACAAATCTCAAGAGGAAGCTCTTCCCTGTTCTTCTTGGTACAGCAAAACTGACATGAAGGAAAATGTCAGGAGCAGGAGCTGGGAAGTGGTGATGTTCAGGGGAGATGAACTTCAGCCTGCCTTTGCCAAGATCTTTTGCCACTAGGATTTGTGGATTTTGAAAATAGTTATTAGAAATCAAATTGATTAGTTATAGCTGAGTTTAAGTTTTAAGAACGATTTAAGAAAGTATTTTCAACTCTCATACATTGTGGCTTTTGGTTGGTTATTTTCAGCAGAGGTAATCCTAGACGGCATGTATAAAAACAAGTCAGCAAGACTGCTAACCCTCCAGGACCCCACTGCTCATTTCATGCCAAAAGAGTGACTAACCAATACAGGAAAAAGCAAAGGACTCCGCCATACTCACAAAATGTGGCTCTGGCAGCTGAAGGACAAGGGTTCAGCATGGGGAAGGTTTCATCCAGTTGCTGCACAACAGACTCTCTCATCAGGCTGGGAAACTAGACTGAATGTATTAAAAACCTTGCCTCAGTGCCACTTTATAAATAAAGAATAAATATCGGAACTAAGTGACTGAAATTTTTAGTCAATTACATGAACTACACAGCTCTCTCATATCTGCTTTCAATAGTATTGCTCAGGAACTATGCGCCAGAAACTTTCTTTATAAGGTTTCAGTGAAGACCTGGCAATCACTTCTGTTTCTTGAATCTTAAAAGCAGTAATTCTGGAGCAATCAGATAGAGAAATACATTTTACTGGATAAGGGCAGACAAAATTGCTAGAATAGTGCTTAAAACCATGAAGTACTTTTATTTTGCTGGCTATTACAACCACGTAGCTTGAAGTTGCACAAACAACATAAACAGCCCAGATTCCCAAAACTTTTTCCTCCTTGCATATTTCTTGCCTTTCACACATTGACTCTCTACCACAGATGTTTCTACACTATTTTTAGAGGAATCATTTGTTATTGGTGTTTATATTGCCAGCCTGTTAATTTTTGTGTGACAATGTAGGGAAAAATCTCTCTGCTTTCTTGTTCAGACACAGCGATGCTTTGTTCGCCACACAAAGGCTTTGACTTCTTTTATCCCTACCCCCACAGCCCCACGTCCTAAGGTTATATTCACTCATTCAACTATTTGCAATACTAACCCACTGGCACTAATTTTACCTAGTGACCAAAATGAGCACAGACACCCTACAAATTCTGTATGTTATCATCTCAGCATAAAAAAGTTAGTCTAAAAAATAACTTAATTATGAGGGTGATAAAACAAATGTTAAATTCAAAGCCCATAGCAGCATAGAAGGCTGAAGAACACTGATGAAGTCTGTCACTCATTTCATTAAAACTTCTGCCACAGGAGATGCCAGGAGAAAACAGTATCACTGCATGAATAAAAACTAAATGGTGTGGGTAAAAAACTACTCTAGGGTGTGTAGTCAGTCAATGCACTTAACTCTTTTTTGATTCCAAACTGTGCCTGATTCAACCACAATTTCTCCTGAATGTATTAGTTATTAGCCGTTGCCCATCAAATAATTTGTAGGGGAAAAACTCTGGCTTACAGGTTACCCATGAATTGAACACAATCAGTATTCATTACAATGAACATTCTGCTTACTCATTAACTGCAACTGATCACATGTATTGTTTCTGCTTCTTAACTTGATAACTTAACTTATTGTTTAAAAACCACCTTCACAAGCAGAGGGGAGGAGAAGCCAGTCTGCACTTCTTGAACAAACATGTTTTGGCCACAGGCCCAAAAATTTACTGCATAAAACCCCCCCACAACTGTATGAACACAAATTTCACCACACGAGTGCTCACAGTTGATGAATTATGTTTAGCTGAAAGTATTTAATCTGTAAAACAAACTAGCGACGTGACTGCGAAACAACTTAAGCATCTGCATTTCCATTTCTTTGGCTGTATCCTTGGTCTTCTATCATGGGAAAGAGTGAAAAGCGTGCCTAATTTATCAACTATACCACTCATTATTTGATGTCTCTATACCACTACTTCTTTCAATTTATTAGATACAACATTTAAAACAGATTTTTTTCTCATTATAATTGACTTGTCTTTGTACTCTCCTATTATTGTTGTGCATCTAGACAACTGCACAGATGTACAGAATTTTAGATGAAGCTGCATTACTGACTTATAGCACCACGATGTTGTTATTTTGTCATGGTCTTCTAACTAAAAAGCCCAGTTACTTGGCCTCAATTTTGTTTTTCTTCTCATGTGGGGAAATGAAACCCTTTTACCCCTTTCCCTCCAGTCATACAATTTCCTGCCACCTTCTGTCTCAGTTGTACATAGCTGTTCACTTGTACCACTGTCTCTTTTCCAGCTGCTGCTGAATAGACAGGTATCACTAAAAATATAGTCCAGCGATCCCTGGAAAAAAGAAGCAACAGGATACAGGAATGTAAAGCAGAAATTATGGTCAGATCCAAGGTCCTGAATTTCAATAACTGGAAAGCTATACACCTGGAAAAAACATTCCCTCAAGTCCATGTACAATAGCTGGAATTAACAGTTGCATCTTTTGTGCTGTTAGACATGCTTCCTCTAGCAATTAGCTGGCATATTGTCTAAATAAGCAGAGTAGTAAAAGCCAGTTAATGCCCCAGTGCTGCTATTGGAAATCTTTAATAAAAATCGCTAGTATTTAACAGATTGGTTGAAATCTGGTTCCAAATAGGAGACTTCCATGTTATGCAGAGGACAGTGAGAATTTTGTCTTATATAATGTGGCTAGTACTGTTTGAAACTGAAAAGAAGAGGGAAAGGTAAAGGTAAAGAAATGGAGATACCTAAAGGTTCTCATCTTGCTCAAGAAATATCCAGAAGGTGGAATGGAGAGTCTGAGGAACAAAATACCTGGACAAGGGAAGAAAGTAAACAACAGATTTAACTGCACTAAGGTGCAAAATATTTGCTTTTTGTTGATTTGAATACAAAAGAACTCAGATGTGGTATATAGGCTTAAGAAAAAAAAAGACAAGGAAAATATACACGTGGGATGAACAAACATCAAAATCTGTGTGACTTCCATTGTGGAGGAAGATCCCTGGGGAAGAGAAAACACTAGTAACGAGATAGATGCCCAGTATCACTAATGTCTGTGCATTAAATATGTTGACCTGGAAGTTAATTTGTTAACTACACTTTTTAAAAAGGTATTTAGTGGACACCACATTCTGATTTGTCTTATCAGCATAACTAGTCAAAACCAAATATACACAGAGGCCTGAACAATATTCCAGCTGGGAAATCCCTTCTCCTCTTTCCAGTAGTTACTCTCCTGAATTTGCGCATGACCTAGGAGATGGAGCATAGGCTTTCCGTGTCCTTGTGGTTCCAATCACAGCATGTGCTAAGGAATGTTCATTTCCCTGAGGCAGGGCCAAAGAAGAAAGGCCTATTTCATTCTAGCCCATCTTTTTAATTCCCCCAGTAGATGCAGTGTTTACCATTTTACAGAACAGCTGCTTGGAACAAATGCAAACACTGTGTTTATCCTGTGGTATTCAAGTTATCGCACCAGAGAAACTCCATGTCTCCTTTCAACAAAAGAAGGTATTTCTCAGATGCGTTATTTTCCCAAATATCAAATACAGAGAGAAAACTGGTTGAAAATAATCTCAACGCAACTTTATGAAGACATGGAAGAGAAAATTCCTTCTAAAAGGAGAGCCATTAAGATAAATCAGGAAAGACCTCCCTTATCATCATTAAATAGTAACTTAAGCACAGGATTAAACTTAGCCAGATCACTTATGCTATTAATGACCTAATTTTTTGAACCAATCTTTATCATATCCCTTGACGTTCCAAAAATAAAGTAAGCTCTTAGAACCCTTCTCTCCTGAATTATAACCCTTTCTGAGAAACTGGTGTGTTCCTCCTTTTCTGAGCCTTATACCTAACCCCAAATCAGGACCCAAAAATAACTCAGCAACCCGTAGTCACAAGATGAAGTCCTGCTTAAATTCCTTTTATTACTGGCCTTCACCATTAGCCTCTGGGCCCTTCTATAGCCAGCAAGAAGCTCCGTTCTTTGAGCTCTCCTTTCAGATCCAAACCATAATCTATTATTAAAATTGTCTCACCTAAACCTTTGCCATGCCTAAGCCATCAGAAGGACTGCAACACATCCTTGTCCTTCCACACCATCTATAGCTGGTGTAGAGTTGATTTCATTTGCTCACCCCTGTCCTTGCATGTGCCCTTCAGGCCACTGGCAATTGCTTCAGGCTGGGAGCATGGCTGTCCACTGGAATGCTTTTCACTTGATGCTTTTCACCTGTTGATCATGCTAAGACTAGCTGGGATCCTCCACTTTGAGACTGACTGGAACATTTTCTTACTTGAGGACCAACATCTGTGAAGCATACTGAACTTGGAGAACTGTCAGGTCCAGAGTTCAGTGATGTTTGGAGAAGAATATTTTCTTCAAATTTTTTATTCATATTTTTGTGTATGTGGTAGAAGACAGAGAGGGGGGAGAAGAGGGAGCTGATGCAGATTGATATTACCGTCAGAAAGCATACGATAATAACTATGAAGAGGTTCAAAGCTTTCTAAAATTTTGTAAGATGAACTACATAACAAGGTAAGTGCTTTAAAACAGCACTAATTTTAAAAGTGCAAGCTGTCCCCTTATTTCCTGGAAAGTCATCAAACACCAAGACAGAAAAGAAGGATGAACTCAGTGGGATGGCTCAGTGTTACATAGAACTAGTCTGGCTTCTCTCATGAATTTGTCATCATGTAAACTGTGTGATCTCTCCACTCTACCAACAGAGCAAAAGTTTAATCCATGTGAATAAGTTAATGTATCAATTTCTACGACTCTCTAAAGCTCATTAAAGCTTGCAGAACTAGAAAAATTGATGCTTTCAACAGGCTTTTGCCTCTGGTGTGGAACATGCCCCCCTCCCCATCCCTTCTTAATTTTGCTTATATAGGGTGATTTCCAAAGGCACAAAGTTTGGCCTCCCTAAACCTGCAGAAGCTGTCAGTTCTCTCCTACTGCCCCATATGTTTTTTAAGCTTTTGCACCAAAGCAAGAATGAATTTTCTGCTGCAACATCTTAGATAAGCTATTATTAAGAAAATGGTGGCACGTCTGAACTGGAATGGATAGGACTATAGCAACAGATTCTTATGTTTTTGGGAAGAAGCCTCATCAGCAAAGCAGCAAAAAAGACAAGAACGGATGGCGGAAACTTCTTCAGCTGCCTGGATCGTCATGACTCCGACTTCCTCCTGTTTCTGCTTGTCACTCTCTCCCAGAACAAACTAAAAAAGAAAACTCAGCACTGCTGCTGTGCACAACAAGGTTCAGCAAGCCTCCTGATCACCTGCAGAATGTGACAGCCCATAGGGTTAGGAGAGAGACAAAGCCTCGAGCTCCAGTTGGAGTGTGGCAGCAAAGGGGCTGCCAAGGAAGCAGCAGGCTGCAAACAGAACCTTTCCCTGAGAACTTGTTCTTCTGGGCAAAGGCTGGAGGTCTTGGGTTAAAGCTTAAGGTTGAGGTACCTTAATGCTAAGGTTGAGGTAATAAGCTGTTAGCTACTATGAGATTAACAAATTTTCAGCTATGCTGCCTGCATACTGATAAAAGGTTATTTCCCCCCTTACCCCCCCTTGTCAACAAAAATAAGTCCGTATTTGGAATAAGTGGAACTAAAATCAGAATAAACAAGACTATTTTGATCTGACATTAATTGTATAGTAGAGCTTGTTTCGTGCAATGAGCAAATTGTGCATGCCAAAGTTGAAGAAAAGTGAATATAATAAATATAGTCACAACTTTTTTGTTCCCACCTACTTTTACTTCAATAAATCCTTAGAACTTCTCATGTGAACTCTTAAAAAACCCTCCCCACATGCAAGACCACATCTTGTACATTAAAAAATTACACATTGAAAAAGGATGTTGCAAGGCTGCTGCCTGATTTTCTTTTTCAGCATCCCTCTTCTAGGCAGAATGTGTTCACAGTGGAAATGCCATCAGTCCACTTTTATTCAATGCCAAAAATGTACATATACAAGCCTAGAAGTCCATAATGCTCTGTTT
The DNA here is from genome assembly GCF_035582795.1 of Mycteria americana. Classification (NCBI taxonomy): domain Eukaryota; kingdom Metazoa; phylum Chordata; class Aves; order Ciconiiformes; family Ciconiidae; genus Mycteria; species Mycteria americana. The sequence goes on from NC_134373.1 coordinate 15,129,938, forward strand.
CATAATGAAGCAGGGCAGGCAGATTGACTATATTCCATAAATCTAGCCTAGCCAGTACTTTTTCCTGTTATTAACTCATTGGCGGTGTAGGATGTTCAAAAGCTGCAGAGACTCAGCTGCAGTTGGATAAAGAGGATCAGCACTAGCCACTGCTGGGGATCTCTGTCCCAGCGCTGTCCCAGGAACATAGTCCTTCCAGCTGCCTCAGCTATCACTGTGCTTTCCCACTGCCGCAGTTGCAAAAAAACCTATCCAGACCTTCCCCATCCCTGTAATCCCAGTATCTCCTCCTCTGCATCTCAGCTCCGCAGCCAGTAACACTCTTGAGTTCCTCTTATTAATACTGAAGCTTGCGTTAAGTACTTGACCCCCCCTTCAAAGGATTCAAGCGACCACCTGCCTGACACGTATCTCAAGCCATTCTCCACAGCTCCAGCCAATACGTGGCTCAGCACTCCAAAAATCAGGGCTGGCACGGCGGCACTTGCGCGAGCATGAGCAAGCAGACGAGAGCAGGGCTGCCAGCCAAGCCCACAGTGTGGCTGCAGCCAGTGCCCAGCGCTACCAGCTCAAATCAACAGCAGTGCATACACAGGCACCCCGAACCAAGCAGTGTGCAGGCAGCCCAGCTGCACGTGTATCCTTTCTCAGCTCCTTTCTGAACCAAAACCAAACCAACTAGCCCAAAGCAAGCTCTGGGGAGAATACAAGTAGAAAGTTATCACTTACAAGTGTCAGAAACAAACATAAAGGCTATCTTTCAAAACACCATTATTATCCCTTAGGTAGTTAGCCCTGCCTAGTATCAGGTACACAGGGAAGGATGGTAAAGACTAGTTTAGAAATTTAAAGAGTTACTCACTTCTGCCTGTCTAATTAAGAGTCAGCTAGTGACTACTGGAATTATAATCTCTCCCGACCCTCATGGATGCAGAACACAGTAAGGCAACAGAAGGAGGAAGAATGGAAGCAAGCCGTGGTGTTCTCCATGGCCGGGAGCCGCTCACCGGCTGGAGGAGCTGCAGGAAGCATCTCCTCACCCTCTCCAGCCAGCCTCCCACCACCATGGCACGGGGTGGCCAGCCAGCCACCTGGGAACGGGGGTCCTCCGTGGGGAGAAACTGGCACTTTTCTCGGGTACGTATGTAAATGTTTGCCTACTTAGCTATAAATATATTTAGATATGCACATAATCCCACATGTAATGTGTGTAAAATATGCACAATACCCGTACGTAAATACCCCACATTTTGCAATACCCAGTTATTTAAATATGTACATACTTAAACAAGAATCCCAGGTAGGAGACTAACTTCTCTCTTTCTCTCATCAGTGTGGGCCCAACCCAGTTCCTGACGAAACAAGCAGGAATGTGTACATCATCTTCACTGAGTGTTAGATTAGGCCTCAGAAGCCCCCCGCAGCTCCCTCCTGTACATACGCTATCAAAATTCTCTAACAGCTTAACATTTCCTGAGGCCACGTATCACAACGATCAGTTCAGACAAGGCAATATCAGGACACAGAGGCCTTGCGAGAGGAGAGGTCTGGGAGCTTCGAGCTAGTGAGAGAAGACATTTCCTCCTGCGCTTCTTTCAGTGCTTACTTTTTCATCAGATAAATATAAATAAGTAGCACAGCAGTTGTTTAGTGAGCAGCTTAGGGACATATTGTTCCCACTGTCCTAATTTTCCTGACACAATTGGTAAATTTAGACATCTAATTAACAGTCTGTGTCATTTATCAGGTTACTCGTTGCTGGGTTTTTTTAAAGCTGTCAATTAAGCTTTCCATACCTTAGACATATTCTCCATCTCCAGTCTGAGTCCTAGGCCTCTCACAGAACGATTATAAATGCCTCTAACACATCCCCATTCTGTTTATACGGGCTTTACACATGGGAGATGAACTAGGGTCATCTCTACAGATAGTTTCAAAGTAATACTGTCACACCTGCATGTGTGGGATGGAGCAGACCATGCAGGAGAAAGAATAGAAGAATTTACAGGTCATCTCTAAAAAGTCAGCTGGGGTAGAGAGTCATCCAGTAAGAGCCATATTATAAAACATCTGCGTATTTGTTGACATTTTCATAATTGTATTTGCAACTTTTACTTTGAAGGCCTTGCTGTTCTAGGTTTATAAAAGCACATTTTTTACCTTTGCTTATTTATCCTCTTATGTGCTAGCAGCTCGTACCTCTGACACATAAGATTTTCCACAGTGAAATATTTAACCCTAGTAGCGACACTATTTGATTTCAAGTCCCTTTCATCACAGAAGGAGCAAAGGAAATTAAGAGTATTCAAATAAAAAGGAAGATCTTTTACAAGTTCATTGCCACACGCAGATAAAAAAGCAGCTTGTAATGCTATGACAGACATACAAGTTTTGTTTGCAAAGTAAAGAGTCTTTGACCAGACCGATGCTGCAGGCCTGCACTAACGCGAATCCTCTTTAACAAGCAGTGTGCTTATTATCGCTTCTTTACCAAAAAATAACAATCATGTAGCATATAAAGTATACCCTCTCACTCGCTCTCTCCACACAGGTAGGGTAAAATGGATCTTCTAGTTTACGCTTTGCTAAAAAAATACAGCTAAATGTGCTATGCATCAAATTTCTATAATGATATTCCAGTCTGAAAAAGGTAGATGCTGCGTAAAAAAGAAAAGTCCCAAGAGAAAACTAGGTTCTCTTCACCCCTGTTTTTTGCTCCTGGACCATCCAGATAATTGTCGGATTACTATTACCAGAAACAGGCAAACGAAGAAAAACCTCTGCAGAAATATCTATTCATACCTGCTCAGATGAGACACAACGCATTTCTTTTTTCTGTCAGTGGTAACAATCCAACTGAAACAAAGGTAATTACCTTCAGGGTCATGCCTTGACCACATGAAACCTGCTTATAGAAATGCAGGACTCTAAAAATCAAACACGCCTGCAACGCATGTTTAGTAGGCAAAGACAATCTGTAATATTATGCAGCGCCAAAGAAAGCTTTGCTACACCTTTCTTTTTACACACGTGCTTTACATGATCAGTTTTTAGGATGCAGTTGCTGTCTGCTTTGGCAACGTCTGTGAAGAAGATGGGGTGTGCAGCCCCACGCAGAACTAGAAGGAAAAATTCCGACAAAGTTTTGTAAGAGATTAAACACCTTGTAGTGAAAAATCCTGTCTGACATCAATCTAACATCAAATAAGAAAGGCCTCCACTACGCCTCTCAGCAGCTCGCCCGACTTCCTGTGAAGAAGTCTGACCTTACTGTCTGTAGCTCCAGGGCAGCCCGGCATTTCTGCTCTCCCGGGTCCCAGAGCCTTGGAAGGAGCAGCCGGCGAGCAGTCTGCTGGGGAGCTGCCCCAGGGAGCCGGGAGGAAACCCAACAACCCTTCTCTCTGGCTCCTGCTGCTCTGGGGCAGCTGCAGCCTGCTGGGAGAAGCCAGGGCTTCCAGGGTCCCTAACTCCACAGCAGCCGACCACTTGGAGTACTCCCGGCTCTCTGGAAAATCTCAACGTCAAGGTTGGGTGCTCAGCAAAACTAAATTGAGTTTTCAAAAAACCACTAATGCTTTTCAGTGCTTTCCTCATCCCTCCCTGAAATACCTTTAGCTGTGTTCCAATTTTTGTATCCTGCCTGGAGATGAAATGAGCGGCTCTTGAACATAACTTAGTAATAATAAACTGGGCAACACATGAGTTTTAAGGCTTTCTGCTTCAATTCTTTTGGTAGCTCTTTCATGCCATGATTTCTACAGCTTCTAGAGATTTCTGCCAGATTTCTACAGGAAAAGCAGTAACCCAAGTTTGCTGGAATTGTGTTGCACGCATGCTTGGAATACAGTCTGGCTGATACAAAGAAAATTTGCAGCATTTCCTATCAAGATAGTCACGTCAGAGACCATCACAGAACTCCAGAAATTCAGGTCACAGGGAGGTTATTTTTCTGAAAGGGATAAAACATTAGGATTCAAAATTAAAAAAAAGCATCTTACAAATTTAAGAACAAGGTTGTGACCAGTGGCTAGTGAAAATCTACAAAATGTCTGCGAATAGAAAAATTATTACTGGTTTCCAGGGTGAAAGCTAGCACCTTTGACTGAAGAGTAACAACTAACTCGGGTTAGCAGAAACCTTGATTGAAACCATTATGTTTCACTCACTCTCTGTGGTTGATCATGCCTAGGGAGACTTCCTTCATTATATAAAGCGTGTAGTAGATAAATGGAACAAAAACCTCTAGGATAGTTAGGTCAGATGACATACACCACAGTGACACATTTTCCTCTATGAAGCCAGAAATTTCCAGTCCTCAGACGTGATAGATGTGTCAAGTTTCCTTTTCAGGGAGAAAAAAAGGTGCTGTTACAGTTCTGGCTAACCTTTGTAGAAACCCTTAATTCGCAGAACAAGTGTGGAATCTTGTCTGGGAAAAGCTGATCTCCTGCTTCATGCCTTGAAGCTACTACATGCCTTAAGTACCCTGACAAGATTTTTGAATCAGACAATAAGGATGAAATGGAGGAAGAGAGTCTGTTGGGGCACAGGGAGGGGAAGGCGGGGGGGGGGGGGATGAGAACAGCAGATGGTAACATTTGTTATGTTTCACTTTTACAGTCCAAATAAGTCTAAAACCCAAAGCAACTATGCTGCTCTGATGTAATTAAGTGCTTCACTAATGTGAAAAACCTTTCTTTATGAGACACAGCAGACTACAGAAGAAGGTTGCCTCTGAATGGCCACTCCAAAAAACCACCCTAATCAAAGACATTTGCCAGCCTTATCAAATACAGATGCACAAAGTTAGGGACTGGAGAGCATCTCTGTTAGCAACAAAAATTGGCAGTGAGTCTTGGGTAGATTCAAGTACCTTAAAACAGAATTCAACTCTTCATCATACAAAATCCTAAATAGATTTGGAGGTTCTTCAAAGTCCAAACACATAGAATAATGTTGAACACATGTCTGTCTTCAATGTACTTTTAACTCAAACTCAAGTATTTAATAAACTAATCCAGACTAGTACTCTCCAGTACATGAGAAATGAGTATGAAGTACTGACCTTAGTGGTGGAGGGGGAAATGCAAAAGTTGAAGAGGATACAGCTGCATTTTACCTGCAGAGAAATGCCCAGCTTCCACAGCTGACTGTTAAGATCTTGAGAACATTTGTTTTGTAGAATTACAAGCATGTTCCAAAAACTTAAGAGGTGCCGCATTTACCTCCATACTAAGAAAAACCACTCTTTTCTTTGGAAAAGAAAACAATAAACTCCAGTTTCCAAAACACATCATGGGCAAGACTTCATTCTATGTTATCTGTGAAGAATTATGTACGGCTACCCAGAGCACAAAATATAACTCAAAAGTAATGGGCTCTGTGATAAATTAAGATGCTCCTTTCATAGATTATAGTGCATTCCTGTCACATTAAGGCATTTTGAGCTACAAAGCCAACCTCGAGATTGATTGGACTATTTTTTCAATAATTGAAGGGATTATATGCCAACATTTATATTCCAAACAGTTTTCTTAAACCTTATTGAGGATATTTTTCTGAATGTTAAAATGAAATAAAATCAGATTTATGATTAAGCACTGCTTTACTGAGCAAGCTAAACTTTGGAGCAATGCTACAAAGCAGGAGGAACAGTATGTGCAACTGACTTGTGTATTTGGAAAAAAGTAAAAATTACACCACTATAAATGGTAAAAAGTAAATGGATTTTTTAAAAATACTTTTAGTTTTTAAGTATTATTCTAAGATATTTTTAGAAACCCAGATAAGTCGTCTTATTATTTTTTAAACATTAATGACACAGAGATGCAACGACCACAATGATTATTTTTATGAACTCTAAAATCCCACCAACTACTCAAGCCTTATTTACTAAAAGGGGACCAAGAATCTTTTCTGTGTAAAATAACCTGTGACTGAGTACGCGACCAGGAACCTACATGTTTTAACTTGGTCGCAGGTCTCTATCTTCCCACAGCTTAAGGTCTCTTAATCCATTGACCAATAAAATCCTGTTGCTAAGATGAGGTTCTTGACTGTATCAGTCTGCTTTTGTAAAGCAACTGTAGAGGGAAGCAACACGACTGCTCTTCCTGCCCCCACCATTTAACACAGGTCTGCAGAAAGTTAACAAAAAACCAAACCAAACAAAAAAACCCCAAACCATGACACCACAAAAAAACCCCGTAACACTGGACAGCTAGACTCAATCAGCAATCAGCAACAGAAATGTTTCCTGACCTCTTCTGAACTGCACAACTGCATCTCCCTTGCTACCTTAGGCAGGTTTGCCTTTTACCTTGGCAAGAGATGGGCCGCCCCCACGTGCCCTGGCCCTTACATGGGGAAGATGTTAGTCCCAGATGAGAGCCTGGACACACGCCATCATCCAAGCTACCCTCAAGGTCAACGAGGTGGCAATGGCAGAGTCCATCCTCAAAAAGTAATGTCCCTATCGCTGGGGGAAGATTTCCTCGCTCAGATACCAGGCCAAAACTGCTACCAGGCCACCTGGTAGCAGAACAGCCTGAATATCCCAAACCTCCTTTGAATCCCTTACCTCCCAGCACTGTTTTATTTATACATAATCCATCTTATGTACTTACTCAGACATTGCAATAAATAACTGGTGCTTATAAAATGGTATACTGATATTTTTTATTGTAATTATTACAACACTCCCCCCAAGATAGATTAGCTAAATCTTAGATGTGATTGAAAAACAAAACATATAAAACTTACTAGAGATTTGTTTGCTTTTCAGTCCAATTCCTAATATCGACTAAGAAATTCAGCTGCCTGACCTATGCTGCCCAAATTCCCTAAACGAATACTTGGGAGAGGCAAATAAACAACATAAAACAGTAAAGCTAAAGAGATTACCAATTTCTCTCTTATTTCCTGCTGATCATTGCCAGACTATGTTTCTGCCCCAAAGTGCAGGCTTCATTATTAAAGATGGACAGAATACAAGTATATTCAGCGGAGGCCGGCTGTTCAGGAAATAGCTATAATTTGGTAAATAGCATAATAAACACTTGAGCATCCTTGATGCAATGGGTAATGAGCCAGTGCAGTCATAAGTATGTACATAACAATGTTAAGATTATACTGTATTTCACATTATATATCTACACACATACACTCATGTAGAGATGTCCCTATAATATTTCAACTATTATATTTGTTTCCCTCCTGGCATAAATTTATTACTTTTTCCTCTGTACTCAACTAGTCGCTTGTAAAAGAAAGCAACATTTTACTTTCATTCTCTGCTCTTTCTCTTCCATTTTACTTCTAGGATACCTACATAAACCATCAGAAGCTTTTGTTCATCATGGCAACCAAATGCATTACACACTGAAGCACCAGAGATCCTGGAACTAAATGCAATCTCACAGCAAGTCATCAGCATGTCTATAGCCCATGCAGTGGAAGGCAATTTAAATCCCCAGTCTGTTCTCCTTGCCACCATGGAGAATAATGACAAACCATAACATATCCCATTCATCTAACAGCTGAGAGGGTAATGAATTACAGAGATAATTCAGCCACTCATTATTAAAAGATTACAACATTAAAAATGAAGGTGGTTTTTTTTTTTTAAAGGCAAATGATCATGTTTTCATATAATGCGAGTGAAACAGTATACAGTATTATTGATTCCCAGCTATATCGTAAGGGCCAGCTTGTAATGAAGCCCTCAAATTGAATTAGATTTAAAGTTAGCACTTCTCTAGCCTGAAACTCAATCCCAGTTCATACTGTTTTACTCCAAATGCTGAAAATATCAGTATTATTTAACAGGAGTCTCTAGAACTTCTTGCTATTTTTCTCTGATGGCATTACCCATTTTTAAAGAAATTGCAAATGCCCATAGTCAATTTTGCTCAATACCATTCTTAGTCAGGATTTAAAGAAAAAACAAAAAAAAAAAAACCCAGGAGCACCCCTGCCCCAAACCAGTCTACATTGCGTGGTGCAAACCACAAAAAATGTAACTGGAACAAAGTCTCTACATTACATGCTGGGCTTTTAAGTCTATGCAGCCTATGGTTCCAAGTGAAATATCAGTGGCTTCATTTCAGAACAAACCTGTTAAGTTTTAGTACTAAAAAACCAGTTCTTTATCAAACAAGCATCAGGCCATCCAAGGGATCTGGTTACCCATAGACTTTTCAGGTTAATTCAGTGACAGATGAAATATGTACATAACTGAAACTGCTCCGTATGTACTACGGGTAAATGCATGTTTCCACAGGAGACTACTCAATCATTAGATGCAGAACACAGCATCATCTAATATAAAGAGACTTTTTAATATAGAACATCTGCAACCTTTCTATCAGCTCCATCTAAATGTCTACCCAGGGTCAATTAAAAAATACCTCAGAAGTTTGATTCATAACCTTTTCACTTTCCCAAATACATTTCTGCTGTTTGCAGGGTAGGAATTGGGAGGTGGGGAGAGGTGGGAGGAGAAGGGAAGGTATACAAGAAAAATTGGGTTGTCAGAAAATGTCAATAGTCACAGCAAATCTGCTGTAAATGATTTTTGAAAGTCTGTTTCACTTTATGTATAGCTGGACAATAACGAGCATAATGCCAACTTCCATTTTGGAAACAAGCTGAGAAGGGCATCTGTATATGGACACAAATCATAACCGGTTAAGACAAAGGGAAGTCCTGCATCAGGACTTCTAAGGGGCAGACTGTGGAGAAAGTACATTCTTGGCTGGCACGGGCACGGGAAATCTGGAAAGCTACTGCTACGGGGCTCAAAGGAGAGGAGTGAAAAGTGATTATTTTATCTCTAACTGTATTTCTTTTGTTCATTCGTTCACATCATATGGTAGACTCCCTTGTAATGACTGGGAAGGGCTACTGGAGGGTGGCTGCACTTCTCTCGCTGTCCCTTACCCAACAGGACGGGGCACTGTCTCTGCCCTGAACACAGGATGGGGGCAAGGGCAATCCAGAGACGAGAGCACTACTGGGGAAGCTCTTAAATTAGTATTCTTCTTCTCTTTGAAGGAAGATGACACACAGTGTCAGCTCCACTTTTAACAAAATAAGAGGCACAAAGGAGGGCAACGATATGCCTTGATTTTCATGTTTAGTATTCCCCCTTCACTCCTGGAGAGTTGCCATTATTCTTTATTACTCATTTTCATCCTATAACCTTTCAGCTGAATCTGCTGAGTGGCTTTCTTATGAGTCTGTCTATTTGCCCATGATATTTGGTTTTACTTTGAGCAGGCTTCTTACTTTCCTCAGAACACGTTCAGTGCCACACTAAATCCTACCAGATCCTCAAGGGCTGCAGCAGGGACTTTGACTGGCCGTCACCATCTGTTCCTCACAGCCATGAGTCAGTGCCTTGTCAGAAGTTTATTATTACTACTATATACATTTTTGGATCATGAGTTGATTTCACTTAAAAGTTCTTTTTAGCTCTGCTCCACGTTCTAGTAATGTCACAGGCCAGATTTTTAGAGTTAATAGCAGCAATGACTTTACAAAAGAGGTTACATTTTTCAGTCATATCATGCACACTTTTTTATGATGTTAAACCTTGAGTTCAGTAATCAGTATGCTCCTTTTCCTAAAGTACTATAAGAGACCATTTCTCATTTCTAGGATGGTAGATTTTACTAAGCAAGCAGACTGTAGAGGTTATCAGGTTTTTGTTTGGTAAGCAATTTTTCTTTGTTTTACAGTAATGCCACAAATCGATTTTTTAAATTGTCAAGTTTTCTTATATTTTCACAATAAGCTATTAGGGATTTTAAACAAAGTGGCTCTTCAGATTAATATCTATCTTAGTCCTTATTAAAAGGCTCTAAAAATGAAAAGTGAGAATAAAAATAAGTATTTTTAACTGACCCAACCTTTTTCTTTTTCAGAGTTATCCCATGAGGAATATTTGAGTTTTGGAACTGTTGCCTCAACCCAAGGAAGAAAATCTAAAATTGTATGAAAATCTAAAAGTTCTCAGGGGCAAAAAGCCTGTTTCCTCCTCTAGCCAACACTGAGTGCTACATGGCAGAAATAGTACTTCACAGATCTGCTTCCTCTGGGAATTCAGCCATATATTATTAAGGAAATAAAATGAGCTTCTCCCACTTTTTACTCCTTTTAGCCCTGAACAACCAGCAAAGCTAACAGACAAAAACCTGAATTTTATTCTTTTTCATGAATTACAAGGCTAAATTCCATCTGGAATTATTCCCATGAAAAACAAGTCAAAAGAATGGGATTGTAAAGATGTAGCTAAAGGAAGAATTTGGTCTCAGAAATCTTTGTATACCAGTGAGAATAAATGAGTAGCAGAAATATCTAAGTTTAGACTGCAGTTTTCAGGATTATCAGTTAAAAGGTATTTCTGAAGAAAAAAAAATAAATCTGATACTGAATTACTGAAAAAACCACAGAACCTCAATATACCATTTTTAGGTTCACTGTTCGGGGAAGAAGTGGACCTTACAAGCTCTCAGTTTCAAGCTAGGATCTTCCCAGCAAGTCTGAAAAAACATTCATCACTCTGAAGTCTACACAGAACTAGGACTACAGTTAATTCTCCTCCGCCCTTACAACCCAAAGGAAAAAGACATTAGTCACAACTTTATGCCGGCTCACTTCAATCTCACAGCTGTACGTACCCGGGAACACTCTGTGGGTCTCATCCAGTACAAGACTTCCACGAAGTTCAGAAAGCTTTGACTCGGGCCTGGAAAATTTCGCCACAAAGCCACCACACATTCGTATTTCTGTGGTTTAAGACCAACCCATCTCTCTGAAACATCTGCTATTTTTTAGTTCAGGAAGACTAACAGGCTCCAGGATGCTCTCCACTACTTTGAAATAACTGTTGGTTATTTAGGTTCCCTAAACCCTTCTTTCTGATCACTCTGCTCTGCCTCAGTTGGTATTTCTATTTCATTTTCTGCAATTAGGTCTGATCACTTGTGCAGCTGATCCCTATTCCTTCCACTTTTGCCATGAAACAGTAAGCATTTTTACTCTCAGCCTCATCACTGGTCATGTAAATTTAGTCTGAGCTTCTGGAATGTTTCTGTTGTCATTTAAATGCACAAATGTTAGCTGTGCTTCAAAAGAAACAGGTTATAAAACCTGCTTGTTACAGTAGTCTCCCAGCTTTCTTTGTTCTGTGTTTCAGAACTGCTACAGTATACTGACTTTAATAAAGTTTTGTTTTTCAAGAGACCAACACAATTATTACAAGTCCAAGTTCCAAAACAGACAGATACTGAACCGAAACAGCCTTATTAAAGGTCTGTAACGATCTTTCTCTGCTCAGCCAAATGGATTGTCATCTGTGTTGATTCAATGCAACTTGTCTGTACCATTCAATACAATTGATCACAAGATGCTTCTATAGAGCATTTGGTTATCCTTGAAATTTGGTACCCAGGGGTCCTGGAAAATGGCCACAGCTTGAGCTGTTCTTCAGTGAATACCTTTCTCTATAGCCAATAGTAAAATTGTTCTTTTTCTTATCTTGCTCCTAAAATTCCCTGTATGCATTCAGAGAAATTCCATTTAAGCCTTACTGTCTCATCCTTGATAGCAAAGTCCACTTGGTGATTTGAATTAAATCTCATAGCTTCAATTATCTGTATGCAGACACTATATCAACTTAAGTTGCTTTCTAGGTTGTTTTTTTTTCCTCCTCCCTGATGTTTTATTTTGTTCTCCCTCTCTCCTGTTTGGTCAGCCTTTGAAACTGGGTCCTTGAGAACACTACCAACCACAATTTGGGTTTATTTTTTTTGTATTGCTTTTTAAAGCTCATTTTAAGTCAATATTTACAAACAGAGTGAAAACCTCATACTTCAGTGCTTCATTTATGATCTTCTCCTTTTAGCTTATAAATTAGCATGACATTTTGTGCAACCAATTTAATTTTGTATTTTTCCTCCTCCTCGGATCGCTGCTGTATATGAAATCTCCTCTGGTTTCTATTACAGATTTCTGTACCAACCTTTATATTTGTAGGCTTCTTTTAGGTCTGTATCTGCCTTGCATGGTGGTTATTAAACAGAAACCTAGATGTTCAACGTAATTTTCCATTTAGCTTTGTGGAAACTTAAGGATGGAGCTGGTCTAAACACTGCTGGACAACATAAAATGTTAGCCCCCCTAGACAAGGATTTCTCTCTACAGAAGAGAGCAGTCCCAATTTCAATCTGACTGGCATTTTCTAGAGACAACCCTAAGATGCCTCACAAAGAAATCTGCTCAAGTTAATAACAGCCCAAATTCACCAAGCTGTCATCTACCTGGAACAGCTAAACTAGAACTTTCTATCAAGCTTTAATGATTGTGTGAAGGCATTACAATATTACTGCAATAAATACAGTATCAAAGCCAACAGAATCCAATGCTATCACAGGCAAGCAGCCTCATGAGAGTGACTTAACCTTTGACCAGTACATTTGATCTATTAGAGGCAATTTGTGTCCCAAGGTACTCAGTGAATGGCTGATGTACACAAAATAAACAAAGACTGAGAAAGACAATAAACTGACAGCCAAGATCAACAAATGGTCTTGGTATCCCATGAAGCCATTAATACAATACTTTGATAAACATGGTCTTCTCCAGACGTGGGCTGTTTCAACATGTTTGAGTGCCTCTGTGTCCTTGAGTAGATGAGTGAGATATATAGTGATGTGATGAGACTATTCTACTTTAAAGAAGCTCCTTTTAGCTTATGTAGGCCTTAAGCACCTCCTTGTCCCCCCCCGAGTATTTATAGTACTCAAACACATAAATCCACCACCTCCTCTCCTAACCTTTTGCTGTTCTCATTATAGAGACAGAAATAGCCTGTCGAAGAAAGAGACCCAGCCTTTACTTGATATTCTGGAAATTAATTATACAATACTTTAAAAGATTTACGTGCTAAACCACCAGTTACATAAAAATTACAAGAATACAGGTAACAGCTTAAAATAGCAAAGGTAGAAAAATTTGAGTTTCCGTGTGTGATGCGTGAATCATTCGCACACACAATCTATACACATAATCAACACACTTCTCAAAAGAGTTACCTATGTATTTTAATTTTAGCTCCACTGTAGCCTTTCACTATGGTGTGAATGCATTGTCTTAATAAAGATCTAGAGCAAAGAAGACCAAAGAGTATATAATACAGCTGTCGTTTATTGCTTTGCTCTGCTGGATTGAGGCCTTAAGAAGTTATTAAACTGCTGAGGTAAATCTTAACTATTTAGTTATTCTGAACCTCGATCCTCACTTTCGTCTTCCTACTCTAGGATTGTTGGTTACTTCTCTCCTTTTTTTTTTTTTTTTTAAATCTTCCCCAGTGAAAGATCATCTTGTCTGTGCTCCACTTTCAACTGCATACAAGCGCATGGACAGCAGTTTATGGTATAATGCAAGTTTTCCGCAGCAGGTCTAGGGCCAGTAGTGATCTTTCTTCCTGCTATGACAGGAACATCATCTTTCAATTTCTTTAAGCTCTAGCCTAAACCCAAAAAAGATTAAACTCATTCTCTCCAACCTGAATACCTGCACAAGATAGAGGAAGCTGGTATTTAAGCCAGAATAAACGCTAAGGATGAACTAAAGAAATATACTGCTATTGGAATATTTTTGTTAGCATACTTTACACTGCTTAAAACTTGGTGTGCCTCTAATTAGACAGCTAGAACACATATTTTGAAATAGTGTGGCTTCCTTCCTCCCCTCCAAGCATGCAGAAACATGTAAGTCTTTGTAAAACACTGAAATACCTCTACAACACATATTTTTAATAGTAATTTCCATGCAGGAGATGCAATAAAATCTAATCCGCTTTATTACAGCACTGGGGACTAAAGCCAGTTAACCACTCTGAATTAGCAAGCTTACATGCCAAATCAGTTTTCACCACTCACTGGGTGCAACATACTTCACAGGCAAATCAATGAATTATATAGTTTACAGAGAACCAGCACCACAGAATTTACAGGTCTCATCATGGTCTCACAGAACAATGCTCGTCAGCATTCATGCTACAGATACATAACTACAACTTCCACTTTGTAATGACTCAAATTAGCAAACATCTCACATGTAGGAACAAAGCAGCTAACACTACTGCTATAAGCAGAGAGAATTCAAAGCAGATCTATACCTAGAAATTTCTCTACATATCTTCCCAAAGCATTTCAGCCCAGAGCTCCTGGAGCTCTGCCTGAGCCTGCCTACAGCACCCTCCATTGCTGCAGATGACTGATGGTTTGGGAAGCAACAAATGACAACCAAGCTAAAATAGCCTAAATAGGAATTCATTAAGAAAAAGATGGGGCGGAGGTCTTCAGAGATGAAGAGGTACATTAACCGATTGCAGCACTTACACCCATAACAATCTGCCTTTTTAAAGGAAAGAAATATTTGCTGATTTATTTTTGAGTAATTTAGATCAAGTCACTCAATCTCTGAGGTGTGTGTGTATATATATATTCTAGCCATAGTAAAAATGATCTGCAGCTCTATAGTAGAAATTTTCTCAAGAGCAGTGCATTTTTGGTTTTGTGAAATCTTACATTTTGACAAAGTTTTTATATCAAGAATTGTATTTTACAGTGCAGACTGCATCAAAACAAACAGACAAAAATCAATAATTTAACAAGATGTATTGCTAAGAAGACTAAATGAATAGAAGTGAGCTTCCTTGACAGTCCTTCCTCACTATCTGTTAGGGAGGCTGAACAATCCAAGAGCATGTGAATGGAAACAAGCACTTCCAAATGCAGGAGGATATGGAAAGCATATTTAGGGAGGGGGGGAAAAAAAAAAAGGAAAGCTAACTTCTTTGAATTGTTTATTTCCTCAATCTAATTTTAATTAAAAACAGAACATTAGGATGTCTGTTATACTAAGCTACTGTAATACAGATTTCCACATTACAGGATAAAAAGCTAAACAAAAAGACAACAGAAGTACAATGAACAGTGCCCAATTCATTACTCACTAGAGTTCTTTGGCTAGAAAGAAAACAGCAGACAACAGTGGTGGCCTTCTGTCACCAGAAAATAGCTTGACAATTCTATTTACACATTATTACCAACCAATCTGATAATCTGGAGTTAGTGTGAGGCCAGGTATTCACTACTTTCAAATAAGGGACAATGAATGGCACAGGCATACAGTTCATGACTTCAAACCTAATACTGAAGTTAAACGCTGAAGAACTATAGCAGATACTTAGTGGCCTGTGTATCTTGTACTACACTGTCCTGGTTTCAGCTGAGATGGAGTTGGTTTTCTTTATAGTGGCTGGTATGGGGCTATGTTTTGGATTTGTGCTGAAGACAGTGTTGATAATACAGAGATGTTTTAGTTGTTGCTGCACTAGTCAAGGACTTTTCAGCTTCCCATGCTCTGCCAGGTGCACAAGAAGCTGGGAGGGGGCACAGCCAGGAGAGTTGATCCAAACTGGCCGAAGGGCTATTCCATACCATATGATGTCATGCTCAGTATATAAAGCTGGGGAAGAGGAAGGAAGGGGGGGACGTTCGGAGTGATGGCTTTTGTCTTCCCAAGTAACCATTATGCATGATGGAGCCCTGCTTTCCTGGAGATGGCTGAACACCTGCCTGCCCGTGGGAAGTAGTGAATGAATTCCTTGCTTTGCTTCGCTTGCGTGCGCGGCTTTTGCTTTCCCTATTAAACTGTCTTTATCTCAACCCACGAGTTTTCTCAGTTTTACTCTTCCGATTCTCTCCCCCATCCCACCAGGGGGGAGTGATTGAGCGGCTGCGTGGTGCTTAGCTGCCGGCTTGGGCTAAACCACGACATACACATACACACAGAAGCAATTTTTCTCCTTGTGAGTCAACCTTTAAGACTTGAATATTTTTTTTAATTTCTAAACTAGTGGAGACATATATCTCAGAGTTTATATAATACATACACACACACAGAGAGGGTGATAGTTTTTTTCATGTCAACATTTGGCTAACATTTTATATTTGCCCAAGTTCCTTTTTATTAATTCTTTACTGTTTCTCCTCAACAATAAAAAAAAAAAGAAATAGGACAGAAGTGGGAATTTGCAAGAACAGAAAGGGAAAAGGGAGAAGACATCTTCATTTTCACCACTAAGAATTATTCAAAGACCTCTAAAGAGTAAGATAAAATTCTCTCAAATGCCCCAGGTCCAAGCCAAGACCCTAGAGATGTCATTTCCACTGAACGAAGGAAGCAAGCAGGGGAAGGTTCTTTGGATGTAAATATTTCTGTGAGGGGAGCACTCAATAGCATAATTAACTTCTATGGTAAACGTCACGCAGCATCATGATCACTAAGAAGTCAGAGCAGTTGCTCCTCATGACAAGGTGCAGAGTAGAAGCAACACACACAGAGGGCAGAGCCCAAACTAACAAACTCTGTGAGGCTTACTAGTCAAGGCTCTGCATAAGCTGGGTGACAGCTAGGACAAGAGAGAGCCCGGGGTGCAGACTGGGGTAGGGAGAGGAGGAGAAAGTAACAGGGAAGAAACCTGCTGACAAACAAGCATCATCAGAGGATGGAAGGCTGGAGGTGATAAGAAGACGAAGTTACCACTGGAGCTGAAACAAGCAGGAACTGCTGGGTAAGGATCAGTCCTGCACCCTTACATTCACATCCTAACAGATTCCAAACAAACGAGGAGAGGTGGAGGGGAACGTGACACAGCTAAATATGGTGCAGAGCAGGAAGCTGTAAAGAGCTTTACTTACTTTCTACCTGTGGGGAGAGAGAGAAAGCAGGAGCTGGGGTGGAAAGGATATAAAGCCTTACTTCATCACTCATTTAGTCCTGCCAACGTTCATACACAACATGGAAGTTTTACAGCAGAGGCAAATCTTAGGGAAGTTGTAGGGCTATATAAAATACCTTCTGCCCAGACATGCTGCAACATGCTGCAGTAGAAAGCATGCTGCTGAGACAGGCTGGCTGGTAAGAGTTCACGGTTGCTCAAAGCAATATGGTACCACACCAGGCTGTTAACGCAGACCACACTGGGAAGGAGACAACGTTGGTGCTGTGCTGACAGGGGCAGGCGAGAGTAGTCAGAACAACGGCCCAGCGATCTGATCCACAGCAGGGACTGACACGATCTGGAAGCAACGGGAGTCCAAGCAGAAAGGGAAGAAGCTGCTTTTGTGT